>NC_056730.1:931792853-932104103 GCF_019279795.1 Protopterus annectens | reverse complement strand
TTATTTGAACACAGGCAACCTATTCTTACCTTTGGAAAATGACACAAGGATGTGCCTGCCATTACCTTTAGCTCTGTTCAGATAGTACCTCAGTTTTCTGTGTATGTCCAAGGAGTGCAGGATCCTCTCCCCTTTCTTCTGGAGAGCGGGAAAGAAAACGTGTAATGGCCTGATTCAATGCTATTCTGTAACCAGCTTAGGCATGAAAGAAAACATTCCTGGCTGATGGCACTGTCGTCAAAATGCTGTTTTCCAAGACAAGAATTATAATGATGTGTGATTTCTGGTATGGCACCACAATGAATTTCACAGATTCTGCAGAGCTCTGCAAGTGAATGATTAAAAATTAAAGATATTAAAAACACTCCATACAGCATGAGAAGTGGCAAAACATTAATGAAACATAAGATGAAGGACAAGAAACAGACTGAGAAAGAAAGAGATGAAGTAAGAATGAAGGCAGCACAAAAGGAATCCCACGAGCAGATAATACTAGAGGTGAACTGGAAAGGTATAAATGAAGAGGTCATTTATGGATAACCTTATCACAAATGAAAAAAAAGGATAGAAGTAGTAGTAGATGGACTGAATGAGCACACCACTGTCCTGCAGAAGTTGATTGCAGAAAATGAAGAACTGAAGGCAAGAGTGCAGTTAGCAGAAGCTTGCCTGGTGTGTGTGTGTGTGTGTGTGTGTGTGTGTGTGTGTGTGTGTGTGTGTGTGTGTGTGTGTGTGTGTGTGTGTGTGTGTGTGTGTTAAGCTAAAGCTATAGATACTCAGGATCAAGCACAGAGAAATAAGCATGACATTGTATAAAGGGTGATTAATTACACGGCAGATGAGGAGGGCAAAATGCCCTTAAGAATAGCCACAGCAAACCCAGGTCTTTCTTTGGAAATAAGATCTCCCCAGTAGTGTTGGAAGAAAATGTGAAATTAGATGACTTCTAACTCTGCAAACACTTTCCCCCCTTAAACCTGTTCCTCCTACCTATATCAAAACCCTTCTCTCCAATTTAAAACCATGTTCTACATCTGCTGACAACATCCGCTCATATTTTCTCCAGATAGCAGCTGCCTTTCTTGCTCTGCCTGTATCTATCACAATAAATTGCTCTGTCTCTGAATCTAAAGTCCCATCAATCTGGAAACAATTCTACACCCTACCTATTCATACAAGCGGTAACTCCTCTGAAATCTCTAATTTCAGACCCATTGCTATCCTCTCCCCTCTCTCTAAAGTCTTGGAGAAATGTATACATAAACAAGTTATGCAATATCTCATACAGGAAAATCTACTCACTCCCAGACAGCATGGTTTCTGACCTAAACACAGTAACACGACAGCTCTATTATCCTTCCTCAACACTATCTCTTTAGCCAGAGATGATCATAGACTTATATCTTGTCTATTCCTTGATCTCTCAAAGGCTTGCAACACCATTTCTCACCCTCTGCTACTAAATAAACTATCTGACCTCAACTTCTCCCCGGATACACTTGCATGGTTCTCCAGCTATCTCACTGATCGACTGCAATCAGTAAGATGGCACTCTGCACTATCTAGTCCCCTGCTGATAAGAATGGGTGTCCCCCAAGGATCCATTCTTGGTCCATTACTCTAATATCTTCACCAACTTTACTCTATTCTTCCTGCCCACAGTCTTCTGTAGTCCAATATGCGGATGACTCTACAGTCATCACCATTACCAACTCCCCCTCTGAACTCATATCAGCTACCAAGTCATCTTTTAACTCAGTGGAGACATGCCTCTCTAATAATCAGCTCATCCTCAATCCTAAAAAAACAAAGCTGTTACTCTTTCTCCCCAAAACAGTCCAGCACATCAAATCTTCCTTCTCTATAATGCCCCTAAACAATACCCCTATCGAAGTTGAATCCTGCACAAAACTCCTCGGTATTACCATCTACTATCAACTAAACTTCGACCTTCACATAAATAATTGTATCAGAAAAACCCATCTGAAACTAGGACTACTATATAGGAATAAACAATTTCTCACCATAGAAGCTAGGATCTCTCTCACACATGCTTACCTTCTACCTTGCTTAACATATTGCTCTCAAATACTCACAAATCTTAACTCCTCTCTACTTATCAAACTTGAGTAAACCTATCACAAAATAACTAGATTTGCAGCTGAACACACCTATAAATCCCCACCACTGTCTCATCATAAAATACTTAAACTGGCTTGAATTTCCTAACCTGCTTCTCGTCTCACAGCTCAATATCATACACTCCATTCTATATCAGCCAGCCTTCTGTCCAGCCCTAAGATCCGTCATCTCACACTACTCTCCTACAAGACATCTCTGGAGTACACCCCAAAATTTATTACATATCTATAAATCCAAGTCAAAAACTGGGTGCAACATATACAGCTACTACCCCTCCATTGCATGGAACAAACTCCCAATAGAAATCCGAAATCTCACACATCCTAAGCAATTCAAATTGGCCACAAGAGTACTTTATAAGGCACTGGACCTGCCACTGTTCTCTCCCTCCCTGAATAAATCCATCTAACCCAGATACATTATTTTCATTCTCCGTACTGTTTTCCCATTTAATCCGTCCCTAACTTCTACTCACCTCTACACTTTCTTTTGAACTCCTCTCACTGTATACACCTTTTAGATTCTGGCAATAGTTCTTGTATTAATAACTTCTAGCCTAAATAGCAAACTTCCTGTGCTTTTCTTGTAACTTCCTATACATACATACCTTTATATATAATGATGTACTGTTGCTGCTTATATTGTTTATTTCTCTTTTGACTTGGACTGTTAGGCATTATGTATTGCTGAAGTGTTTCTTAAATTACCTTGAAATTGTAAAATTGTTTATTTATATTACTTGGAGCTTTTCTCCCCAGGTCTCTGCTGAAAAAGGGCTTCAGCCTAGTCAGACACTCCCGGTCAACAAATGTAAAATAAATAAAATATAATAAAGAAATTTCACTGATCAGGATTTTTCCTATGAAACCGGCAACATTAGCTCCCTTTACACCTACCATGATGATATGCAAATAAATGGGTCTGCTGGAGGATGATCTACCCACATTCTTTAGGATTTTTTCTCAAGACAGAAACATTTTCCATGGCCTCAGAGGCAATGGACAATATAGCAAGGCCAGCAAACAACAGGACGGAGAAAAAGGGGAGGGGAAAATTGAGACATCAGAAGGAAGAGTCAGAGCTGGAATACTGAGGAAAGAGATGGAATTTTTTCTATTATTTTGGAAACAACAGAAATTGAGAGAGAAGGGAAATAAGGGATGAAAGGAAGAGAAAAAGGGAAGAACATGAGAACAGAAAGTAGAGAGGATGGAGACTGTGAAGAGAAGTCAAGAGAGAAACATTGGAAAAGAAGGATGTAAATAAAACTGAAAAAGGGACAGACAGTTTCACCAACTTTTGAAAACACTTTTAACTTGCAGGGGGAGGTGACGGTAGACTGGGCTGCAAAATGATTAACACAAACAGTATTTGACCAAGACATTTGATAAGTAAGAAACAGACAATGAGACTGAATACAACTCTCAATGACTAAACAACTAATAAACAATTAAAATGAGTGAGACAATTCAGACTTTATAAGAAATCTGCTAATGGCCTTAGGACTAGAGAGGATTGTGGAACTGAATGTAGTATATGAGAAAGACTGCAATTATCAAAGGATAAAAAGCCAATAAATGGCTGCAATAATTGAGACTATTGCGACTTTACAAAGAAACTTGCTAATGGTTTTAGGACCAAGACGGTGAGTGGAGTAGACAGTATTATAACAGCACTAGACTGTAACAAGCATATTATAAATAATGCACTGGAACAGATAGGGATGAGGTAAACTCAATGGGAGAACAAACAAATCTAAAGTCAGAAGGGCAGAAATTAGATTACTTAAACATGTGGGGAGACTAAAAAATGAGTGATATATATTTAAGGAAAAGACTTCTGGTAAGAAAATGATACATCTAAGAAAGAGATGCATTATCACCCTTAGTATTGACAACTAAATGTGACAAGACAAATGATTACTGTAAAGTGTAGCTTAAATAATGTTTTGGAAAAGGAAAGAGGGGATGTGCAATGGGGGCATACAATCAGGTAAGAGAGGTGTGCATGGTAAAGATTTTAAATAAGGAAACATGTACATACAAGCAGGAGTAGTGATGACATACTAAATGTAGACTAAGGAAACTGACAACCACTGTAAAGTCATAATACATGGGCATATAAATAGACAGGATGAAAAAGTGGCAGACACATAAATGTGATAATACTAGAGTAGGAATATGGAAAAAAACAGGAGCCAAAATTAAGTCTGAACAAATGACCACCTTCAAGTAGATAACAGTGAACACATGGAAGAGAAATGGAGTAATAAAGGGGGCCATCAGGAAATTAGCTGATAAAAGACTACACTGAAAAGGAGTAAGGAGGTAAACAAAGGGGAAAACATACCTCAACAAAGAACAAAAATTTGAAGTGAGGGCTGCTACCTAAACACACAGTAACAACAGTAATTAATGACATAAAAATGCATCAACCAAGAATTCAAACTGGATGTGTCTATGTAAGATGGACATGGGGCAGGAAGTGACAAAACAGGGGAAATGGATGAGACATAAATACACAAATGGGGGATAAAGAAAGTAGTGGAGTGTGATACAGATGATATGGTCTGGTAAGTATGACAGTAAACAATGGAGAACTAAGGGCTGAGTCGAGAATAAAGAAGAAGAATCAGCAGAGGGTGATGAAGTAAAAAAAGGAAGAATAATCTCTGATATACATGAGAAGGAGTGAAGATAGGAACACACTGACTTAGTGACAGAGCAAGAATGCAAAGACATGATCAATATCGAAGGTTTGCTAGGGAGGTATGAAAAAGTACGGCAGAAGTACAGTAGACCAACAGGAAGGAAGGACTGTTGTTAAAATGGAAACAAAAGATGAAAAAAAAGAGTGGAGGAATGGATATGTCAACAAGGGGAAGCACATGAAGCAAGGAAAGAAATGGTTAAATAACATACAGAATAGGTAAGATACAGACTACAGAAAATCAGAGAAGAAGGAACATTTAGCATAATGGGAAAAGCATAAGCCTGCAGGGAAATGGCGACATATACAGATGAGTGTTGAAACGGTAAAAGGCTGAAATACTAGTAAAAGGTAGAGAAGTGACTAAGTGACAGGAATCAACAAACAGTGAGACCTGGAAACCTTGACCATATCAGAAATGGGAGACAGCAGTAAAATAAGGTGTTTAAGATGGAAACTTGACATGAGGGAGACCAGCTGCAGAGTAACACAAGTACAGCAGAAGTGAGCAGGAAAATGAAAGTAAAAATGAATAAAGTAGGCAAAGTAATTTAACGAAAGAGGAAGGGAAAGGGGGAAATCTGAACTGAGTTGGAGTAAATGTTAAAATGGAAAGAAGATGTAAGCAAAGGAGATAATAAATGTACAGAAAAGAAATAGAATACACATAAGGGGAAAACACAAGAAAGAAAATGTGAAATGCTCAATGTATTATGACCCACTGATGGAGGATCAAATGAATTAAGAAAGTAGTGAGAAGGAAAGGAGATAAAAACAAAAGAATGAGGGAAACTAAACAGAGAAGGAAAACAAAAAGTGCAAAGCAGATTAAGATACACAACAAAAGGAAGGAAACAGGAAAGTCTATAAAGGCATAGAGCAAAGGGAAAATGGAATAATGATGGGGAGAATTTCAGGACAGAGAAGTAAAAATACAAGGAAAAGAATACCTTCTAAAAGGAAAGGACAGGAAGGATAACAAGAAGAGGGATATGTTGAAGGTAAACTGAAGAGCAATAATAGGGAGGAGGCAAGTAGATGAGATGTCAAAAAGAGCTCAAAGGGAAATAAAAGCAAAAAGCTGTATAAAGGCAGGGGCTATCATGGAGAGGGCAATGATGGAAGAGGAGAGAGATAAGAAAGAACAGAAGAAGACGACAACTGGGGACAGATACAGATAATAAATGACTGAAGAGGCAGCGAAAGACTCAAACTTGAAAGCAATGTTGTGATTATGATGGGAAGTTCTGTCTGGGTGTGGTCCATATCATATGGGCAGAGAAATATATTCTGGAAGGGTCTATATTAAATCAGCGAATGCTTAAAAAAGCGAACGTTGATTGATCAACCCTAGTTCACCAAATGCTGAGAATCCCAAACACTCGGAATAGCGATTTTTTCCCCTCTCTCTAGGTAATTCTTTATATTATATCCCATCTTAAAGACAAACTGTGGTCCAGTCCCTAAAATTCTCACTAAGTCCTCGTCAATTGAAATGATATTCCAATTGTCTATCAGGATTTTCTTTACTTTAGCTATATATGGTCCATACTCCAAGACACACCTCCTACCATAATATGCATTGTCAACAGAGGTGTGGTCAGTAGTACCAGCATTTACCGCATGCTCAAGGTAAAGTCCCAGCAAGGGTTTGTATCTACTTCCCCATTCTTTAATTGCTATTTGACTGACTCTAGACATCATCTTAGCCTCATACCCCCTTTCCTTGAACATAGCTGTAATGAATGTCACTTCCTCTAGCATGTCGGCATATTCAGAAGTCATTCTTATGGCACGTATGATTTGCCCTTTATAGATATTAATAAATTTGTTCCTTGGATGATTACTGGTAAATTCTAAATAACTATTAGAAAATGTATTTTTCCTGTAGATTCTTGATTTAAATCCTATTTCTCCTTTGGAGACGATTGTGTCAAAGTACAGGACACCATGAAAGTTGCTAGATAAAGTGAATTTAAGATAATTACTACTCTGACTTAGATAATCTACCTTCCTATAAAATATAAATATCATCTAAGTATCGAGAGTAGTATTTGATATATTTCATAAATTCACTACTAAACACTTTAGTTTCCTCCCAATCAAGCATAACCAGATTGGCGTATATGGGAGCACATGCAGTATATTCATGACAGATAAGTCTTATTTGTATATTTACTCTTATTTCTTCATTTATTATCACCTCATTACTGTAATTCAGTTTTTTATATATATAGGAACAGCTCATATACATTTGATCACACATATATATGAGCAGATTTTATATGAGTAGTGGTCAGCCGATGTGGTTTATGCAAACTGTGGTTGCAAGTTCTTCTATCGGCGACTTACGATTTTAGTGTATATTATTACATTACTAACAATAGTAGTAGTATTAAAATGGTTATGAAATGTATTTCATATATATTATGTGGTAATTGGAGACATGATCAATGTTATTTTATTTTTTTAGCTATTTTAGTTGTTTGCATATATATATGGTAGATACATCTTGATTCAGTACAATGTAATAAGTCCTTAAAAGCATTGTTTTTACTCAGCGCTTTTGGCGCCAAAAAGTTTATTTAAATGCAATAAGGTCCTTTGTTCAGAGTTCTGATGAAGCTTGCTATTGAGCAAGTGAAAGCGCTTAACTGTTGGATTAGTTTGTTGTATTTGTTCAATAAAATCATCTGTTTGTATGCGGACCTTTGCTGAGATTATTTTATACTTCACTTTGGTTGGAAATACTTACTTTGTTTGGAACTGCTGATGTAAGGGAGTTTGCGTCTCAAGACACAGAGGAAGTAAGCATTCTCTACTTGTTGCTGGTTCTGTAGTTTCAAGAACGTTTATTTGGTATTGTGTTCCAAATATACCAACTACGAGATCGCACCACAGTGGAGGAAACAGCAAACCCCCGAAACCAGCCCAGCAATTTTTTTCCCTGAGGAAAAAAATCGCTGTCCCGGGTATTCGGGATTTTCAGCATTCGCTCAAATAGGGTAGATGAATCAGCGTTCACTGACTCAATATAGACCCCTCTGGAAGGATAGCACATTTGTGTATATGTATATCGTTACTGGGAGCTGTTTGCAAATTAAAGGGTGGAAGATAAAAAAGGTGGGGGCACTGGTAGAACAAAAAATACAACAAAGTAGGATGGAAGGCAGGAACAAAAAGGAAGAGTGGTTTCTTTGTGAAACAGGAAAGAGGCTAGATGAAAGGAAATGCAGGAAAACAAATCAAGAAAGTCCATGATTAACTGGAAATTAGAAGTTAAAGCATGGAATATGAACGGCTAGGGTAAAAAAAAAAAAAAAAGAAAAGAAAATTGAGGAGTTTGAGAAGGGCACAAGCCAAAGTATTTACTTTAGAAATGGCACACTTAAACAGAGAAGAAAATAAAAAATCAAAAACAGAGGATATAATTTAACAACAAGTACCTCCTGGGGAAATAGGGAACAGAAAGAGGTAGCAATACTACAGAAAAGAAACTACCCCATGCAAATAGAAAATAAAGCAGAGAACAAAAAGGAAGTTAAGCTGGGATCAAGGGGAGAATTGAAATAATCAAAATGGCAGTATGTACACTACCAAAGGCAGCAATAAGTGAAAGAAGTATATTACAGACACTAGTTACATTCCAAGAAGGAATTGCAATTTATACAGGGGACAAGAACACAACTGTTAGGAAAGGTGAGACAGAGAAAGGGCCAAGAGCAAAAAACTTATAGAACAGGGAGGTTTATGAAGGGATTTATAAACTCAATGGGATCGAATGATATGAAGGTTATGGGCAAAGACATAGCTAAAAACATGGAATATGCACATTTTTCAGCATAGCACAAAACATGGTCAAGAACAGAAAGATGCTCTATAACACAAGAACACATGCATTCTGTTAAAAAAAAAATTAGAACATATTATGCTAACATGCCATACAAGGACAGGAGTAAAATTAGTGGGGGATATGAAGAAAAGTTAGAGAGAGACTTGAGGGTATAAACTTTTTTTTCCTGGAAAATGAAAAGGATAGAAAAAAATCTGGCATTAATAATAAAGCAAATTTTGAAGAGCAGTAATCAGAGGATGACAAAGGAGTGGGATGGGATGGACCAGAAAAACAGAGTAGCACTTCAAATAAACTGTAAAACAATCCAAATAGTGCCAGGGACCGTTGAAGCCCAAAATCACAAAGGTTAATCCAAAAAAATGTAGATTACACGGAAAGCTGTATCACAAGAAAACTGTATCCATCACCGAACACACTCTCCTCAAACTTGTCCATCCCCTCAGAATGGGGAATACATCCAAACAAGTCAACAATATCTATTGTAATGAATAAGAGATTATCCTTGTACATGTCCTGTTTTAATTCCCCCAAAAAATCCCATGAATCTTTGAGAATCAGTGTATTATTCACCCAAATGTGTTTAGTTTTAAAATCCACAAATTTAGCAAGTGGGACTGTCTTGGAGTTGAATTTGGACTTGAATTAACAGCACCATTTGCGAAAAGGTTCAACATATGCAGAGAGAGAAAGAAGAGCAAATAAATCAGACAAAGTATGAAATCAGGGGGAAGTGTCATAGATACAAGGAAAAAGAAAAAAAAAAGAATGAGAGAGGAGAGAGAAACTGAACTGAGAAGAATTAAACAAAATGGGATGATATGAGGGTCATGCAGAAAATGTATATTTTAATGGAAATCATAAAGCTACAAAGATATTAGCGGCAAGACTAAGCCAGAGATAGGGACGGAGACATATGAACTTACAAATAATAAAAAAACAGGGACAGAACAACACTGGCAGAGATACTATGAGGTTTTAAAATTTTTTTGCAGAAGTTATATAGGAAAGATACAGAAACAAGAAAATGTAAGGTGGAGGTAGCTAGCATTTAAACAGTTAGAGGAACAGCAGGGAAAGATCTTGACAGAGAAAACTAGGAAGGAAGAGAAAATTAATATATGGGAAAAGATGGTTAGGGTAGAACCCCCAGGAAGTGATGCCATTCCAATAGAATTTTGGGAAATACAAAAGAAAGATATAATACAGAGATAGTTGAAGTTATATTTTGTTTTATTCTTTAATAACTTCTTTAATAACATACAAGAAGGCGGGCAAATACTGGATACATTTAAAGAAGGCATAATATCAGTGACTTGTAAACAGGAGAATGATCCACAAATCAGTGTTGAATCGTGATTACAAGTGTTTTATGATGATCAGGCAGGAAGACTAGGAAAGATTCTCCCTAGGCCTATACAAGGCAATCAGATAGGATTCTTGGGGGAATAAGGACCACAGATAACTTTAATAAGAACACCACTGTTAATACGAGATGCACAAGGGAAGCAAAGGGAACTAATACTGATCTTTGGACACAGAAATGGTGTTTGATAAGGTAGATTTGGGAGGCAACTAGTACAAACACTAATAAGGGGCAGATTCCCAGGAAGACAGATACACTTAATAGAAAGAGTGTATGAAGGAGCTCAAGATAAAGTAAAAATAAGAACAAGATTATCAGAATTAAATAGAGAGAGAGAGGAACAAGGCAGGGATAACCCGTCTCCCCTACTATGTACATTATATACTGAGCCTCAAACAGAGATGATAATGACAACTGCTATACAGGGGTATCAGTGGGAGGAAGAGGAAAAGAAAATATATTATAAGCAGGAGACATTTTGATTACATTTACAAGACACACAGATGATTTTAGAAAGCTAAGTGAAATTCTTCACAAATCTGGAGAAAAACATGAGTACAAGATTAATCAGGAGAAGATAAAATGATAAGGTTGATCAGGAGGATATATGAGGAATTGTAGGCGAACATTAAAGTGGGTTGGGTCCTCTTTGATAATCTCTGCTTCAGCAGAGGAACCACAGACGGGGTGTCCTCTCTCCTCTTATTGGCATTATGTTTAGAACCACTGGCAAAGAAGATAAGGGACTCAGAAATTCAAATATAGAATTGGTATGGTACTCAAGAAAAGCTGGCTCTGTTTGCAGATGACATTATTTTATACCTAACAAAACCAGAAAGGGATACTACAGTGCTGTGGAACATACTGAGACAGTTTCAAACCTTTTCAGGGATACAACATTAATAAAGCTAAAACAAAGGCAACAGCAGTAAATTATGTACCCACATATAAACTGGGTCAGCAATATCCATACTTATGAGCACAGGATAAAATGAAGTATTTAGGAGTATGGATTAAAAATGACTCTGGTGTGGCAGCTAAGGATATTTGGGGAGAGACTAAACAAAAGATAAAATAAAAACTTAGAAAATGGAAGCTCTGTTATATGGATATCGATAGTAAGGTACAAGCAGTTAAACATTTTTTTTGGTCCCTTTAGTCTTATACATAGGTTAGGCACATTTTTATCAACCAGAGAAGAAGTTGTAGAAAGCAATTAATAAAGAGCTGAATGACTTTATCTGGGAGAGGAAGACGGCAGGATATGCTTATTCTTCCAACAGAACAGGGCAGATTGGGATTATCTGATTTGAAGGGGTATTTCACAGCAACACAGTTAAGGCTCCCCTACATAGCACAAGCAGAAAACTATAATTCAAAGTGGAAAGAGATGATAATGAATCAGGGGAAAAGCTCAAAAAACAAGGAGAGATGGGGATTTTGGATGAAGACCTTTAAGGAGAACGACAATAATCTAAGAACTAAGCCAAAATGGGAATGGAGAAAGGAGATTTTGTTGCTAGGGATAACTGCAATTAGGGATACAGACAATAGGCAAAAAGGGTTGGAATTTATTGGGGAAAACTGACAAAGGAACCAAGATATTGGAAGCAAATAACTAGAGAGGGAAAGGTAACAAAATGGGAAGAGGTCAAGAACTTATTTGGAATGCAGGTTAGAGATTGACTCCCTATCAAGGACTTGTATTAGAGTACAGGCAAAGAAAATGAAATAGGGGGGGTCCTAAATGAAAGACCAGTACTGGCAAAGTTTTTAGTAGAATCTAGAACAGAAGTTGCCATTAAAGTAATAACTAGTAGAGCATATAAAATATTGCATGATAACTACAGCAGTCAATCAGAGGAGGTTAGAAAGGTTTGGGAAGACAGATTGGATAAACAATTCAAAAAAAAAAATGGTGGAATATATGCATGCCTCCCAAATATGCAACAAAGTCTAGAAGATTTAGGATCTTCGCTTAAAAGTGTTTACAAGGGAATTTTTATACCTCAAGTAGACTCTAAAGAATATTTCCTTAAGTAGACAACAAATGATGGAAGTGTGATGGAGAAGAAAGAGGTAACTGGGAACATATTTTCTGAGACTATAATGAGTTGGCAGACTTTAAAGACTCCCCGCAGACTGCTTTGTCAGAGATGCTGGGTAAGCAAATTAGTGTAACTAAGGAAATTATTTTCTTAAGCTAGGATACAGAATCAGAATTGCCTAGACACAGTAAGGCCTTGCTGAGTCTAATTATGATGGGTTCCAAAAAGCAATTACTAGAAAATGGTAATCAAACTCTAAACCAACTTTACTAGAAGTAGTGAGTAGTAAGAATGAGTGCTAAGGGAGGGGATAGATACTATGGAACTACTGCTTGAGATCTCAGAAGAGGATTATTAAGCTAGCGACTGCATTTCGCCTGTTGTACTGCTACTTTAAGTGATTTCTGCATTTTACACTGTTTATTGCACTTTAAGTTACTAATTGTTGCAAATTGTTTCTGTAGGCTGCACACTAAAGTGCGCTAGCCGATTTACAGCATTTACTGTCTGTTTTTTTCCTTGTCTCTGTAAAAAAACAAAAAAAAAAACAAAGAAATCTTTTGTTTTCCCGCCTTACTGAACTAGAGTAGTCCAGTTTCAGAGTTGCTGATCCCTGGGCTTTGTTTTTAGTTCCTGTTACTGATCCATTGCCTTATTAGGAAGGAGGGAAGTTTCTTTGCTTACCAGTGGGAGTGGGAAGCACTGAGCAGCCTTTTTGTCCGAATTGGTGAAGTTTCAGCCAGAAACTAGTAGTCCATTGGTCGTTTTGGGCCATTTCCTAGCTCCTTTCAGCCCCCTGCTATAAAACATGCTAAACGTGCGTTTTCCAGCTTGTACCAACTCAGCACAGATCCTCGTGGTGGCCTGCAGAGTGATCCAAGCAGCAGAGAGCTAAAAGAGTGACTTTCTACCAGATATAAGTATTTTTGTGGCTTTCCCACTGTTATTAAGCTAGCGACTGCATTTCGCCTGTTTTACTGCTACTTTAAGTGATTTCTGCATTTTACACTGTTTATTGCACTTTAAGTTACTAATTGTTGCAAATTGTTTCTGTAGGCTACACACTAAAGTGCGCTAGCCGATTTACAGCATTTATAGCATTTACTGTCTGTTTTTTTTCCTTGTCTCTGTAAAAAAACAAAAAAAAAAAAAAAATCTCTTGTTTTCCCGCCTTACTGAACTAGAGTAGTCCAGTTTCAGAGTTGCTGATCCCTGGGCTTTATTTTTAGTTCCTGTTACTGATCCATTGCCTTATTAGGAAGGAGGGATGTTTCTTTGCTTACCAGTGGGAGTGGGAAGCACTGAGCGGCCTTTTTGTCCGATTTGGTGAAGTTTCAGCCAGAAACTAGTAGTCCATTGGTCGTTTGGGCCAATTCCTAGCTCCCTTCAGCCCCCTGCTATAAAACACGCTAAACGCGGAGTTGCCACTGTTGCACACAAGAGCAGCGGCGGTTAAACAAGGTTAAACTATTCGGGCCATCTAAATTCCACTCTTCAAATTTTCCCTTAGAACTACCTTCCTCGAGCTGTACTGCTGATCTAACCAGCATATCCTATAACTGAAAAGTTCATCTCTACTTGATTCCCAAGTAGACTATTCTCTATCTGTAAAGCCTAGCACTTACTCCTACAGTACTTGCACCTTGATAAAGCACTCTTATTATAGATAGTACCCCACCAGCCTAAAACCCACTTCCTTTGAAAGTCTCTTTATCTACTACTTCTAGTATGTCGAGGGATCAGTTGCTAGTGTCCTCTCCAGCTCAACTGGTGAACCTGGGAATATTGAGGCAATGTTACAATTGCCTCATGTACACAGACAATCCTTTCCTTCTCCCACAAAACACAAATACATGCGAGAGATGCAACTATATGGCCAAACTGGAGGCTGAGCTCTCTCAACATAGGACTGGGCAAGACCAGACAAGAGGAGAAGGTAACCACACACACTACATACCCAGTCACACATGGTACCATCACAACTTCAAATCATACACATACTCACACAAAGACATACTCGGAGGCTCTGATCAAAAATTTACCAAAACAGCAGAGGCCACCAAAGCAGACACCCAAACAACTACCACCTCACGACCCAACTCATGCAACACATAGACCACACAGTCAGAGTGTCAGTCACAGCCCTTAAGGCCAAACAAAATGCCATTGGTGATTCCATAGTCAGACACACTGACGTCCCGCTCACCAGACTGAGTAAGGAGAAGGTCACAGTAAGCTGCCTGTCGGGTGCTAGAATCCGCCACATAACGCAAGCACTCAGGTCTCTCAACAGCAGGTACAAGTACGACTCAGTCATTGTCCACGCTGGTGTCAACGACCTGAGATGTACCTCCTTGGACTACATGAAAAGGGACATCGAGGAGCTCTCTGATTATGTAGCCCAGGCAGGTATGACCCTGACCTTGAGCAGTATCCTACCTTCACCTAGAATGATGCCACAATACAGTGATAAGATGATCAGCTTTAATAACTGGCTTAAATTCTGGTGTCATTCAAAGGGGATCCAATGTCTGTCTGCCTGGGATGACATGCTGGACAAGCCACACTGCTTTGCAAGGGACGGCTTAAACCTGTCACCCCTGGGCTTCCGGATATTGGCAAAGGCTCTTGCCACCCCCATAGTGCCTTTTTTAGGCAAGGCTCAAATTCTAAACCTACCACCCTAGAACACCAAAAAGGAAAAAAACTAAGGGTAATGCTGCTCAATGCCAGAAGTCTCAATCTCAAGATGCACGCACTCGAGGCCCTTCTCAATATGGAGAACATCGATGTCTGTGCTGTGACAGAAACCTGGTTCAAGGCTCTTGAGAGCACCCCAGCACTAACAGGTTTCACCTCATATCATGCGTTCCGGCCCCAAAATCCGGACAACACCAAGAAAGGAGGGTGTCCATATTCATAAAGGACACCCACACCTCAAGGTTGGTGGCAACGCACGATGCATCGGAGACCATCCAGGTGCAATTAACCATAGGCAAGACTGCTCTGCAATTTGTAGCATGTTACAGGCCACCCTCTCAAACTCAGGAACCTCACATGGCCTTCCTGAAAACATTGGAGGGGATAAATGTATCTCCAAACACCATCATACTAGGTGACTTCAACTACCCTAATATAGACTGGGAACACTACTCAAGCCCGAACACCCTAACCCAAAGATTCCTGGAGTTCATAAACTCAAATGCCATGGAACAACTAGTCACCATCCCCACAAGAGGAGAAAACATACTTGATCTCATCATCACGAACATGGGATCAAAATGTTCAACACCGAAGTATACCCCTCACTGGTGAGATCAGATCATAAACTAATCTCGCTGGAGGTCCTCATCCCGCCCCACCTGAAACAAAAAGACCACAGTGAAAAACTTCTCAAAAGCCGATTTCACACTTCTAAAAACTAGTGTGGTCTCCTTTAAGGCCCCTGAGCCAGTGGTAAACATTACTCAAACCGCTGAATCACTTACAAATGCCTTCTACCAGCACCTACAGGACTGCATGGATCAGGCAATCCCAAACAAAACTAAGACTCTCTGTACCAAGGGCAAGCGTCCAGTCTGGTGGACCCCAGCCATAAACAAGCTCTACAACAAAAGGAGGAAGCTACTACAAGATAGAGCAAAATCCTTGAAAGGTAAGACACCTTTGATCATTATAAGTAAAAACTAAGAGCTCTCATAAAATCATCCAAGGCAAATTTTGAGAGAAAAATCGCCAAGGACTCTAAAGACAATCATAAGGCCTTCTTTAGCTATGTTAGAAACCTAGGAGGAAACTCCCAGATATGCTCAGAATTAGTTCAAAATGATGTGAAAATTACTGAACCTACACACATTGCCAACATACTGGCTGACAGGTTCAGTGCAAACTTCTCCCCCAAAAGGAGAGATATCTATTCCAGAGGATTGTAGCCCCCAAACATCTCCAACGCCCAGGTGAGAACTGCCCTCACTAAGGCAAAAAACACAGCATCCATGGGACCGGATGGTGTCCCCGGCTGTGTGCTTCACGAACTCAACGAGGAATTAAACCCACAGTTAGGACAGCTGTTTAATCTTAGCCTCACCTCAGGATATGTACCCAAGGAGTGGCGCACGGCGACTGTGGTCCCACTTCATAAGGGCGGTGCCTCCACAGACCCTGGAAATTACCGCCCATTAGCTTGACAAGCCTTATCTGCAAAGCCATGGAGAGGATCATAATGGAACTCATAAAGACATAGGGAACTTGCAGACTTTGGATCCAACCCAGTTTGGCTTTGTCAAAGGCAGATCCTGCCTCTTAAACTTGGTTGACTTTTTCGAGACAGTCACCAAGGCCATTGATGAGGGAAAGGCGGACAGTCCATACAGCCTACCTCGACCTGGCAAAGGCCTTCGACACAATACCCCACTCAGGTATCATCGAAAAACTCATCAGCTTGAATGTAAACCCATACATCACAAGATGGGTTGCAAACTGGCTAAGTGACACAACCCACAGGATCAGAGTTGCTGGAGCCATGTCAGACTCAAAGCCTCTCACAAGTGGTGTCCCACAGGGCTCAGTCCTGGGTCCACTCTTGTTCGGCATCTACTTAAGTACAAGCAAACACAGGAGGGTTATGGCTGACAAAGTTTGCAGATGACTGCAAACTGGGCGCCATAGTCGAAAACACATCTGACACAGATATCCTCCAGAAGGGCCTCACAGAAACGGATAACTGGTGCCAGAGCCATGGCCTGAAGTTAAACGCCAAAAAATGCATAGTCATACCCTTCGGGAAAAACAAGGTTACCCCTAGCTACCATATAGGTGGCAATCCACTGAGCACAGAAAAAGTCATCAGGGATCTGGGGACCCAGGTTGACAGTAGCCTTTCGTTTGACACTCATGTTGCTAAAGTAGTTAGGAAAACCTTCTATATCACCCACCTGATCATGAAGGGATTCACATCTAGATCAAGGGAGGTCATCGTCCCCTGTACTCATCACTCATTAGACCTATGATTGAGTACAATGCCCCATTCGGAATGTATCTGACCAGACACCTGCTGCAGCTTGAAAGGCCCCAAAAGTTCCTCACCAAAAGGATAAAGGGTCTCAAAAATATGTCTTATGCTGCCCGACTGAAAGAACTCCAGCTCTATTCAGTCTCATACCGCTTGCTCAGAGGTGACCTGTGCCTGACATATAAGGCCATGTCAAACCCAGATTTGATGAATATGCTTCACCTCAAAAATCTAGATCCCTCAGAACCACAAGGGCGGAGACTTAAACCTTGACACGGTTATAAACAGAACGTGCTGGAGGGACAGATTCATCACCCAGAGACTCCCTATGCTGTGGAACAAAATCCCGGTACATGTGAGGCAGAGCACCTCGCTGGCCTTGTTCAAGAGGAATCTTGACCAATGGATGGGAGATCGCAGATATACCCCAGGGATTACTTCAGTGTCACTGCTTGACAGAGGCACAGCAAAATGATAGGCATAGTTTTTATTCAAACTAAAGGGGTGGCGAAAGCCACATAACTATGGGCTAGGCTTATAAATGCCCTTGGGCAGATAGCCTAGTATGAACCTATGAACCTATGAACCTAGGAATAGAAAATGCACTGTATGAAATACATGCAGATGGTGGGGGATACATGGAGACACACAAGAGAAAATTATATACAATAAGGAGAAATGATAAAGGAAGGAGCTGAGAAAACTATAACCTGGAGATGGCTTAGAAGGCAAGACAAAATAAAATACTTGCTACAAATGCAAAAAGAAGGAAGACTGAAAATATTGGAAGGATTACAGGAATAATACAGATTGGACAAAACAGAGTAGGAGTATTGAGGATTAAATAATAAATGGCAAAAATAAAGCAAAATAGGATGGAGAAGAACAAATACCACAACTAATTCCTGAAATTGAAGATAGAAGAAGATAGGGAAGAAAAATATGAGGTTTACCAACGGTAGGAATGAAATGGATAAAGGAAGTAAAGAAGTATAACAGAGTAAGATGGAAGGGGAAATGGGAGAGAGATCTGGAGCAACACATACTGGTAGAATGGAAGAAATACTAAGATTGCCAAAATATGTAACAAAAACCTGGAAAGTTAGAATATACACATGCAAGTGCTTACATAAGTACTTCTATAAGCTGACAAGGATGACTAAAATGTTTACAGCAATGGATGGGCGGTATTGGAGGTGAGAAAGGGAATATGATGCATGAGTTTATATATTTTGGGACTGTGAAAAACTATGAATTTTATAAAGACAATGAATATTCTTAAGGAGAAAAAGATAATGTACATCTAATGAAAAAAAAATTCCTATTAGGATATAAAAAGGCATATCAGAAATATGCAAGGAAATGGCAGGATTATGAATGACAATAGGAAAAAAGTGATAAATTGCTGGAAAAGAAATAGGCCCCAAAAAATGAGAAGTGGAAGAAATAAGGATTAGAAACATGTAAATAGTTGACCCTCATTTGGCTGTAGTGTTGAACATGTTAAATGTGATTCTGAATGTAAATGCTTTTATTAAATGAAAGATGATGCTTATAGAAATACATGTGGGAAATTAGAATGTAAATAGAAATGAATGAAAAAAAACTTAACACACCATGTGTAATATGTCAACTTGCAAGTTTGTTTACAAGTAAAATAAAGCAATGGAATTGTGGTAAAAAAAGGGGGAAAAGAATGTGTGACTGAAAAAGACAACAGTTATGAAATGTAACAGCTGATACTGGGCAGGTGGGATTGTATAAAAGAAAGACAAGTTGTTGTTGTGTCTTTTGGCTTTCCCTGGTTAGGGGTCGCCACAGCGGATCTCCGGTCCGCTAATGATTGGTAGTTGATTTTATGTGCCGTGTTACCAGCCCTGACGCACAACCTTCAACGAAGGTACGCCCATTCACGCATGTCTCCACGCAGAAGACGCTCTAGCTGAGAATCGAACCGGACAGCGTCTTACTGTGAGGTGACAATGCTACCGCAGCACCACCACCGCAGGACATAAAAGAAAGACAAGTAAATCTTTAAAATGAAAGCCATCTGCTGTCCATAGAGGAGGAACGAACAAACCATGCATGGGGATTGCATTAAGTGCAATGATGTGGACTGAAATAAAATATTACTTTTGGAAAAAAAATACAAAAAAGAGTTTTAACAATGCTGAGGCAGGAGGTTCAAAAATAGCTTAAGTAATTTTTTTCAACCATGAAGTTTAGGTCTCAGGCTGGTGCCAGAGTCTGCATCTAAGAAAGGGATACATTGTCATCTTTGGCACTGAAGAGACCAGTGATAAATAAATGTGACAAAACAAATGATATACTGTAAAAGTATAGCTTAAATAAAGTTTTGGGAGGAAAAGGTGGATGTATAATGGGGGGGCAAAGAGATAAAAGAGAGGCATGTCTGAGGGAAGATATGATGAATAATGCCCCTCAAGAAATGTCTGTCTGGTGGCTTTGATACTGAGGGGGAGCTAAATGCAGCAAGCTGAGATCAATGAGATGTGCAGCTTTGCTGAGGTGGATACTACGTCGCAAGTAAACTGCCCAGAGAGATAATGGAGAACCGAATGCACATTCATCTGTATGGCAAACAGGTTCCTCCTTTGGCACCAGAGGGAAAATGTTTTCCATTTGGCTAGGTACAATTTGCTGTTACTTGGCCTCTCACTGTCCCTCATGATATCCTGCAAGCCTTTGGAATAAAGGTGTCCAAAGGGAGATGAGATTAGTTCACATTCCCCAATCTACTAGACTCAGTGTTTACAGGATGAGGTGAATAAAGGATCTCCTGCATCGAGTCAAGAGGTTAACCTGCTATGATAGCAAAAAAAGGTTTCTCCCTTGTTAACTGAAGAATGTGACTGAGCCACTGGTTCCTTGGCCATAAGAAATCAACCAATATCAGTTCCGGTCTCTCCTCATTTTCCTATCAATTTTGTCAGGAAGCAAGGGAGTGAAGGAAAAGCATGCAGAAATGGAGCTCTCTAATTTAGGGAGTAGGCATTCACTGCTTAGGATTTTGTGTGAGATGGTCTGGAGCACAGTTTCCCCAAACTGTCTGTTCATCAGAGAAGCAAAGAGGTCTAGCTCTGGTAAATCCAATCTGTTCAGATCTAGAAAAGCTTCTCTGTGTGGCATCCATTCAGGTGAATCTGATAATGTTCTGCTTAATAGCTCTGCAATGTAACTATCCTGTGAAGGTATGGAGATCACCATTAGGAGCAGCCTGAATTGCACTGACTGCTCCTAGTTCTGCATGGCTAGCCTGCAAAGATGATCAATGTGTCTGCTCCCATGCATGTTTATGCACCATATTACTGTGGTATTGTCCATGATTACTTTTAGATTCCTCCTCACCTGCAGTGATTTGAAAGCTCCAAGAGCATACAACACTGCTAGCACTTCTTTAAGATGTATGTGCAGCTTACTTTCCAATGGGCAACATGTGTGCACCAAGATAACTAGAATGTGGGCTCTCCAGACCATATCTGATGCATCTATGGGCAGAGACTGATTGGGACCATTTTGCTTTAAAGACATACTCTCATTTTGTTGGATGAGTCTGACCCAGCAGTTTAATTTGCTGCTGGTTAACACTGATATTACTGCTTCCAGTGGTTTGGACTGTTGTTCTAAGAAGTCCCTTAGGAAATACTTAATATCCTAAAGGCATCATATGAAATATTGTTGCAGTGTGACTTAATATACTAAATACCTCAGTGGTATTCCACTTGGTTTTGTATGCCATGTTCTGAAACCAGTCTGAGCTTCCAGCCTTTCTTGTGAAAGAAAGATCCTGTAGGCATCTGTGCCCAAGACAGCATCTAGAAACACTGTCCCCTGGGTTTGGCATAGGTTTGACTTTTGCAGGTTGAAAGTGAACCTTAGTCCATTTAGCAGCTGCAAGGTGTAATTTAGAGCCCTCAACACTCCTTTAAATTACTGAATCTGGATGATACACTTATCCAGGCAAGGGTGCACATGGATGCCCTTGGTTCCGTAGTGTACTGTCACTGGGGCTAGGGCATTTGTTGAATACCCTAGGTACAGTTGCTAAACCAAAGAGCAAAGAGTTAGACAAACTCTAAGACCCTGCCACAAACTTCAAAAATTGACTGTGCCCCCTGAGTATTGGAATATGCAGGTAGATATCATTGAGGCCTACTGTGACTAGGAGTAATCGATGAATTAACATGGGTAACAATGGTTGCAGTGTCAACATTTTGAATTTTGAGATTTTTAAAACTTTGTTCACCCTTAGCCATTACAGAATGGGTCTTCAGGTTCAGTTTTCCCTTGATAATTTACTTTCTGTCTGTGGAATACCTTTTTATGGTTCCACTGTATAGTATTTCTTATAAGATTAATTAGTTTTACTTGGTGCTCCTGCTGGTTGGGAGCTCCAGAGATTACAATATTTTAAAAAAGGACAGGAACTGGAGTTTGTGTCTTCTCAAGATAATGTTTCACATCCATACGTTTGTGATTATGCAATACCAGTGTTGACAACAGCTGGCTAAACTGCCTTCTATTATGGTGTTTGAGTGAGGCTGGTGAGCAGACTAGGTGTTTTTTGGGGGGAGGGGTTGAAAGATGGACATGTCTGGTGTAGTCATACCTCTCAACTGTCCAGAATTTTGCAAACTGTCTTGATCCTGCCTCATACATTTGGTTTGTGCCTGCTAAAATATGTGGCTTTCAGGCAAATCAGTGAGGAGTGAAGTCTCTAAATAATGACATACATTTGAGTTTCAGACTTCATATCTTCCAGTCAGAAAAATGCATGCCAACACAAAGCCCATTATTCTAGCAACTTTCTAAGTTTATAAGAGCAATATGTAAAATGTGTCACTATTTTTGGGCCTTTGCCCCCCCCCCCCCCCCACCAATTAGTTCAGGCTTTGTCCAAATGTCTTGTGTTAATAGGCTGAGAGGTATGGATGTAGTCATAGTTGCTCCTAAATGGATGGAGAATCTGGGGGTCTCTCATCCCCCAATCTTCTTGCTGATAATTTCTCTTTGGATAGGCATTTCTGCACTTTGCTTGCCTGCAGTAAATGGACCACTGCTTGGACAGATAGTTACTACTACATTCTAAAAGGGGTGGGTATAATGCTCTTGACATATTCCAGGATCTTTCCTTCATTATCCACCATTCTGAACTCATTATAGGCATTGGGACCAAAAAGCAGCTCACTCATGTAGGGGCATTGAGAAGCCACACCTTTACATCTTCAGATATGTACAGAGTCTTCAGCCAAGAGTATCTCCTAAGGACTGACCCAGTTGCAGCAGCCCTGGATGCTGCAATCACAGCATTATATCCATATTTTGGTTGCTGTTCCCCCATCTATAATGAAATCTGATACTGTCGGAGAATGAAGAGTAGGAAACCCCTCCTGATTTCATCCTGCTCCACCCCTCCACCCCACCCCCCAGACATACAATTCTCCAGCAATTGCTTGAGGACATTTTCTTGGCACTTAAAATATGGGTTTTTCAATTTAGAACCCCAGAAGCCAGCAGTCTACTTTCATTGTTATTAAAGAGTACACTGCAGCTTGGAGCTTATTCCCTTAGCATATTCCAGGGACACTGTGCCTGCAGTAGCATTTATATAGAAATGTATCAGGTTCCAGGCCACTATGAAATAGTCAGGTCTAATTAGGGTGGGAGATTTGGAAGTCTTGTTCCAGGGAGGTGGCTTTAAAGACATTCATAAAGGCTTCTGGGAAGGGGGATCACTATTGATTTTTTTTTTTTGCGGGGGGGGGGGGGCTTTTCTGGGAAGCTGAGACCTCTTGTGCTTGCCACTGGAAATGTTCTCTCATAAGTGAATTGGGGATCATGGTGTCCCACTATCTGTGTTACAAGACAAAAGAAAGGGCATTGGAGATGTATGTTCCAGATCCTCTTACACCTTGTCAGAATCAGAGGAGTCTGTATCTCTGAAAAAAAAAAAAAAGAAACCTCCCTTTTCATTTTGGGCTCTAGACATAGAGGACCTTTCTTCATCAGGCAGTATGCTTTGCAGGAAGTGCAGACATTTCTGTGGCAGCTGACCCTGGTCTTTGAAAGGCAAATCAGGGCAAGGGGGGGGGGGGTGGTAACTCATCAAGCATCAGCTTAGGCTTATTTAAAGTCCAGGCCTCTGAATGGGTCTTAGATTTAGATGTGATCAGTGGGGATTTGGGACTGGGAGCCTAAGGATGCACCACTATGTCTGAACATAACAAGGTACCACAGTGCAGAAAACAATGAGAGTTGTGTACACTATCTACCATACGAAGGATGACGGGAACTTGCACTGTACAGTCAAGGTGAAGAAAATTGAGAATGAGATTTAATTATCAACTCAACGAAGGATAGTTAGAAGACACTTACTATGGGATCTGTATGGAGGAATGGCAATAGCTTAGTAGGGTTAATTGGCAAGGCATTGTAGGTTGGTAGGTTTTGTATTAAGCAAAATTAAGAACTGGTTATGTTGGATATATACTGCTTAGTCAGTACTTCTAAATACTGACAGGTAGGTATACTTTCTAATATTAAATGGAAGGACAGTCCAGAGTACCTAACAAATGACAGCAAAGGACTCTTACATGAATTTCTGGCAAGACAAGCATTTTTTTCATAAGATCATAGGAGGTTACTAGGCTAATGGCCATGAGGCCCTTACAAGCCTAGCCAAGAGTTTATCCCCAAAAAAGAAACCTCAGTCAGCACCTGTTGCCCCTGTCAGTAAGGGACACAGCTGGAACCCCTGGGACAAATTTGTGGTTTCCCATCCACTCATCAAGTCTGCGCTTGAAGAAGGTCAGTGAGATACTCTGTCTGACTTGTTATTCTTGATGGGAAAGTAATGGAGCAGGATTTGAAGAGAAAAAGTTTCATCAGCTGTTTCCTCAGTCTGTGTACAGATGATGACAAGTGCAACTCTAACTTGACAGTCTGCAAATTTTGGCTTGATAACAAAAAAACTCTCTTTGAACCCACATTGCTTTTTATGTTTCAGCATAGCTCTGAGGGGAAGTATACTAAACAACTGTTAGTTCCAATGCAAACTATAAACAAGTGCTGTATTTACTGTTTTTGCATAATTCAGAACAGAACAATGATAATGCAGTGATACTTAATTCACCTCTCTAATGAAGAGTTAAGGCAGTTATATGTCTCAAGGTACAGCTAAACATTTTTACACGTAACAGTAACAATCATGGTAGCAGATACTGGGAATTGGCTCTTTTTGTAAGAACGCTGCCTTCTGCCTTGTGAGACACACAAGTAATATAAGTTGTGCTTTTATAAGTAAGGAATTAATTTCCTTCGGCCAATTAACCTGTTCAGCTATAGTTTAATTTTATAAACTTACACAAACTCTTATGCTTTTCTCTGTGGGAATAGCTGCATCCCCTGCACTAAATCCAGCAAGGTATATGGACCCAAAGGACAGTCCCCAATCAAAGATTCAGAAAACCTGAGTCCTGATATACAGATGTGAAAAAGAAGACTGCCTGTTGGGGTCATGCAAGTGCTTAAAGAAAATACTGCTATACTGTTCAGACAAGCTCCTCGTGGGTCTGCAGAGTGGTACTAGCAGCAGGGAACTCAGAAAAGCGACTACTTTCTGGATTTAAGTATCTGCTTTTTTTTCACTTGGAATAGCTTCTGTAGCTTACCCTGAACTAGCTTGAACTGTTTTTTAACTGTTTGCTGCATTATTTTAAAATCTGCACTTAAAGTTACATTTTAGTCGAATTTGATTGAAAGTTTGTTGTTTGTTTGTTTAATTTAACTGTGGAGACTGCCCACTAAAGTGTGCTAGCCTGTGTAACTAATTTATCACTGTTTCTGCATTTTCTGTGTGTTTCTACCAAAAAAACAAAAAAATAATCCTTGTTTTCCCGCCTTCCTCGACTAGTTTAGACCAGTTTACAGGCATTGCTGTATTCTGGGCTGTGGTGTAGTTCCTGTGTTGTCCATTACCTTACTTGGATAGAAGGAAGTTTCTTTGCTCACCAGTGGGAGTGGGGAGCCTTGAGCAGCCTACCTATCCCTATAGGAAGTGACCTCAGCACAAGAAGCTGTAGTAATTGGTTGTTTTGGACCATTTCTAGCTCTTTTGTAGTTCACTGTTTAAAATCCGTGTTTGCACGGCTTTGCGCTGTTGTGCTCATAGCGCAGCGCCAGTTAAACTTTTTCTGGCTCCGCCAAGTCTGCTCTTCAAATTTTCCCTTAAGGAAGCTCTATTCTTAGTATAACCAGACTACTCACTATATTATAAGCCTAGCACTTGTTCTCAATACTTCTCTACTAAGTAAGCACTCTCGTACTAAGTAAAGCACTACATCTACTTACCACCCCTGTGAATATCCACTTCCCTTAAAGGTACAGCACTCCCTTATACTGTTCTAGCATGTCGAGTGGTAGATTACTGGCGTCGTCTCCATTTCAGCTGGTCAATCTGGGTATCTTGAGACAATGCTACAATTGTCTCATGTACACAGACAACCATCTCCTCCTCCCAACAAACACAAATACATGTGAGAGATGCAACTATATAGCCAAACTGGAGGCTGAACTCTCTCAACTCAGGGCTGGCATGACCAGACAGGAGGAGATGGCAACCACACACACAACAATAGCAGTCCCACATATACCTACCACAACTGCAAACCAAACACATAAAAACATAAAGACATACTCGGAGGCTCTAATAAAAAACTTACCAAAACAACAGAGGCTCCCAAAGCAGACATCCAAAAATCCACCACCTCAAAACAAAACACATGCAACACATACTTCAATAAATCAGTGTTTCTACCAATCACAGCCCTTAAGGCCAAACACCTTGCCTGATACACTAGTAATAGGTGACTCTATAGTCAGACACACTGATGTCCCGCTGACCAGGCTGAACAAGGAGAAGGTGACTGTGAGCTGTCTATCGGGAGCTAGGATCTGCCACATAACACACGCTCTCAAGTCACTCCAAAGCAAGTACAAATATGACTCCGTCATTGTCCATGCTGGTGTGAATGACCTGAGACGTACTTCCCTGGACTACATGAAAAGAGACATAGAGGAGCTCTCCAATTATGTAGCCCAGGCTGGTATGACCCTGACCCTGAGCAGCATCCTGCCCTCACCAAGAATGATACCACAATACAAAGACAAGATGATCAGCTTTAACAATTGGCTCAAGTACTGGTGTCATTCTAAGGTGTTCCAATATCTGTCTGCCTGGGATGATATGTTGGACAAGCCATGCTGCTTCGCAAGGGATGGCTTACACCTGTCACCACTGGGCTTCCGGATATTGGCTAAGGCTCTTGCCACCCCCATAGGGCCTTTTTTAGGCAAGGCTCAAAAGACAAACCCACCTCCTTAGAAAACAAAAATGGAAAAAAACTAAGGGTAATGCTGCTCAACGCCAGAAGT
Organism: Protopterus annectens; assembly: GCF_019279795.1. Lineage (NCBI taxonomy): Eukaryota > Metazoa > Chordata > Ceratodontiformes > Protopteridae > Protopterus > Protopterus annectens. The sequence goes on along the minus strand of NC_056730.1, from coordinate 932,077,521 downwards.
CTAAATCTCAAGATGCAGGCACTTGATGCGTTCCTCAGCATGGAGAACATCGACGTCTGTGCAGTAACTGAAACCTGGTTCAAGGCTCCGGAGAGCACCCCAGTGCTACCAGGCTATACCTCGTATCATGCTTTTCGGCCCCAAACCCGGGCCGAACCACAAAGGGAGGGGGAGTGTCCATATTCATCAAGGACACCCACACCTCCAGGTTAGTAGCAACACATGAAGCATCAGAGACCATACAGGTGCAACTAACCATAGGCAAAACCGCTATACAACTGGTAGCATGTTACAGACCACCCTCCCAATCTCAAGAACCCCACTCAGCCTTCCTGAAGACATTGGAGGATATGAATGTATCACAAAATACCATCATACTAGGAGACTTCAACTACCCAAACATAGATTGGGTACATTATTCTAGCCCTAATACCCTAGCCCAAAGGTTCTTGGAATTCATAAATTCAAATGCGCTGGAACAACTAGTCACCTCTCCCACTAGGGGAGATAATATACTAGACCTGATCATCACAAACATGGGGACAAAATGCTCCACACCGGAAGTATACCCCTCACTAGTGAGATCTGACCACAAACTAATCACCCTGGATGTACATAACCCACCTCGACCCCCAGAACAAAAGACCACCGTGAAAAACTTCTCAAAAGCAGACTTCACTCTTCTTAAGACTGAGATGGTATCCTTTAAGCCCACTGTGCCAGTGGATACCACATCCCACAATGCCGAATCCTTCACAAATGCTTTTTATGGACATCTCCAAGAATGCATGGATCATGCAATCCCAAACAAATCCAAGTCCCTCTCCACCAAAAGTAAGCGTCCTGTCTGGTGGACCTCAGCCATAAACAAATTGTATAACAAAAGAAGGAAGCTACTGCACGTCAGAGCAAAATCCCATGAAGGGAAGGCATCTCTGATCAACATTAGCAGAAAACTACATTCTCTCATAAAAACATCCAAGGCCAACTTTGAGAGAAAAATCGCTAAGGACACTAAAGATAACCACAAAGCCTTCTTCAGCTATGTTAGAAACCTGGGTGGAAACCCTCAGATATGCTCAGAGTTGGTTCACAACAACATAAAATACACTGAACCCACAGATATTGCCAACATTCTGGCTGACAGGTTCAGTGCAAATTTCTCCCCTCCTTCACCCCCAAAAGAAGAAATACTTATCCCAGCTGAATGTAATCTCCCTGTCATCTCAGATGTCCAAGTGAGAACCGCCCTAAACAAAGCAAAAAACACAGCATCAATGGGACCTGACGGTATCCCGGGTTACGTGTTACGTGAACTCCAAGAGGAGCTAAACTCGCACATAAAAATGCTATTTAACCTTAGCCTTACTTCAGGATATGTACCTGAACACTGGCGTACAGTAAGTGTGGTCCCACTCCACAAGGGGGGTGCCTCTACAGACCCTGGAAACTTCTGCCCCATAAGCTTAACCAGTCTGGTCTGCAAAGCTATGGAAAGAATCATAATGGAACTCATAAACAGAGACATAGGGGACCTACAGACACTTGACCCCACCCAGTTCGGCTTTGTAAAGGGCAGATCCTGCCTTTTAAACCTGGTTGACTTTTTCGAAACAGTCACTAGAGCCATTGATGAGGGCAAAGCAGTCCATACAGCATACCTGGACTTGGCTAAGGCCTTCGACACAATACCCCACTCAGGCATCATAGATAAGCTCAACAGCTTAAAAGTAAACCCTTATGTCACTAGATGGGTTGCAAACTGGCTAAAGGACAGAACCCATAAAGTTAAAATCGCTGGAGCAATGTCAGACTCAAAGCCAGTCACAAGTGGTGTCTCACAGGGATCTGTCCTGGGACCCCTCTTGTTCAGCATTTATTTCTCAGATGTTAAAGCAAACATGGGAGGGCTGTGGCTGACAAAGTTCGCAGATGACTGCAAACTAGGCGCCATAGTCGATACACCAGCAGACACACACATCCTACAAAAAGGCCTCACAGAAACGAACAACTGGTGCCGGAGTCACAGCCTTAAACTAAATGCCAAAAAATGTATAGTCATCCCCTTTGGGAAAAACAAAGTACCCACAAATTATCACATAGACAGCAACCCACTGAGTACAGAAAAAGTAATCAGAGACCTAGGGACCCAAGTCGACAGCGACCTCTCATTTGACACACACGTTGCCAAAGTGGTTAGAAAAACATTCTACCTTGCACACCTCATCATGAAGGGATTCACATCCAGATCCAAGGATGTCATTGTACCCCTATATTCCTCCCTCATCAGCCCCATGATTGAGTACAATTCCCCATTTGGTATGTACCTCACCCAGCATTTGCAACAGCTGGAGAGACCACAAAAGTACCTCACCAAGAGGATCAAGGGTCTCCAACATATGTCTTATTCTGCCAGACTAAAGTAACTTCAGCTCTATTCAGTAGCATACCGCCTGCTCAGAGGTGATCTCTGCCTGACGTACAAGGCCATGTCCAATCAGGATCTGATGGACATGCTCCACCTCAAAAAATCCAAATCCATCAGGACCACGAGAGCTGAAGACTTAAACCTCGGCACAAGTATGAATAGGACATGCTGGAAGGATAGATTCATAACCCAGAGGCTTCCCATGCTTTGGAACAGGATCCCAGTTCGTATTAGGCAGAGCCCCTCACTGACTCTTTTCAAGAGAAATCTTGATGAGTGGATGGGAGATCGTAAGTTTACCCCGGGGGTCACATCTGTGTCACTGCTAGACAGGGGCACAATAAACTAATTCTATTATATAAGGGGACCTTCATTGTGTCACTACTAGACAGAGGCACAGTATCCTAAATTTATTCTGTACAATTTTTGTACCATTTCATGGGGTGGCAAAAGCCACATCACTATGGCTAGGCTTACAAATGCCCCAGGGCAGATAGCCTAGTACTATACTATGAAACTATGTACCAACAACCAAGGGGCCAGAACACAGATGTCAGTAATGGAGACATTTATTTATTTATTGCATTTGATTACCGGGGTGGTCCACTGGGCCAGAAGAACCCATTTTCTGTGGAGGCCCGGGGAGAAAAGCTCCACATTTAACACATACACACAAGAAATATGTTACAATGATACAGGATATATAACAGAACAGTAGCAAATAAAACAACATTATGATTGCATACACTAAATTATTGACAAAGGTAAAATTGGAGACAATCATTATGATTACATACAATAGATTAGTAACAGAGGGTGAATTGGAGACAAACAGTGAGGAAATAGCATATAGTCATGGACTGAAACTATGAAATAAAGGTAAATTAAATACTGAGTAAGTTAAATAGCAGAGAAGAAGGAAGAACAGTATGGTAATGTAAGTGTACTGCAGGCTCAAAGTGAGTGGAAAAATGAGTTGGAGTGGTTGAGAGATTAGAGTGGTTATAGAGAGAAGAGGAGAAAGATAGTGAGAGGGTCAAGTTATGTGGTTCTTAGTAGAGGTGCAAGTGCATAACCACTGTGAGGAGAGAGATGAAGTTTAAGGGATTTTTTAAAGGTAGAGGCATTAGACATGGCTCTGAGTGGAGGGGGAGGTCATTCTATAGTTCAGAAACAGTAACAGAGTAAAGCATTTGGCCAGCAGAGAGCTTAGGTTTGTCGATATTTAATAGCATTTTGTTCTCTGACCTGAGGTGATGATTAGGATGGTAGATGGTCAGTATACCAGTGAGAGATGGGCAGGCTGCTGGGAGGTAAATAAGTTTAAGGGCAATAGTAAGTTGTAGGTATATTAGGTGATGAGGGAGTTCAAGCCAGTCTAGTTGCTGCAGTGTGGTGCAGTGGTGGGTGGAGAATTTGGCATTAATAGCAAATTTGGCAATTTTTACGTAACATGAGTTGAGTTGAGTTTTTAGAGAGAACTGGATGTTGGTGAGGATGGGGGCATCATATAAGAGAGCTGGAAGCAGAAATGATGAGGCAATAGCCTTTTTTGCAGGGTAATTAAGAAAGTAGTTGTGCCAGAGGCACAGATAACTAATCTAAGGGGGCGGCAAAAGCCAACACATTCCGGCTAGGCTTATAAATGCCTTTGGGCAGATAGCCTAGTACCTACCTATGAACCTATAAAGGGCTCCTAGTTTTTGATGGGTTTTTCTGATCTTATTGTGGATATGAAGGTCAAAGGTAAGGTTGTTATCAATGATGACACCTAGCAGTTTTGTAATGGGAACGACTTCAATGATGGTGTGATTTTGGGAATGGACACAGAGTTCAGATCTATTGACTGGGGTACATTTACTTGGGGTAAATAAGAGTTTGATTTTATTAGGGTTAAGGGCGAGATGGTTCTGTGACATCCAGGATTCAGTTGAGGTGAAAGCTTCTTGGGTATGTTGTTGCAGTAGAGATGGTGGTTTAGAAGAGCAGATAATAGTAGAATCATGTGCATATTGAATTACAGAGCAGTGGGAGAGAGAGGTGTAGAAGTCATTGACAAATATACTGAAAAGAAGGGGACCCAGTATAGACCCCTGGGGTACCCCAGTATTGGTGTTGATGAAAGGGGAGAAGCATTGCTGCCAAACAGTAGACTGTTTCCTGTTGGTGAGATAGTCAGTAAACCACTGAAGTGTGGGGAGAGAATGCTCAGTCTGGATAGTTTGGTAAGCAGAAGGGGGTGGGAGACTGTGTCAAATGCTTTTGACAGATCAAGAAAGAGTACGGAGACGAATGATCCAGAGTCTCTAGCTCTATTAACTGTGTCCAGGAAGGAGATAGGGCAGTGTTAGTACTATGTCCTGGTCTAAAGCTGTGCTGGGTGGGAGAAAGCAGTTGTTGTGTCATCAGGTGATTAAGGAGCTCAGTTTGAATGCACATTTCAAGTATTTTTTGAGATGGGTGAGAGTATGGCAATAGGCCAAAAATCTGAGCTGTCAGAGTTATTGCCTCCTTTATGGAGTGGAAGGACATATACTTTTTTTCCAGATATCTGGCATGCAAGATTCCTGAATGGATCTGTTGTTGAGGATACTGACGGGGTATGCTATGGAGGAGGCTGATAGCTGTAAGAATTCAGCAGGTAGGTTGTCAGGGGCGTTGGTGCAAGGTTTCAGTTTGTGAAGAAGTTTTTTTATGGTTGAGGTAGGTATAGGGGAGAAAGAAAAAGTTGGTATTGAAGTAGATGAGGTTTGTGGTATAGTAGTGTAACGTAGATTTGTGTTTATAGGTGGGAAGGTGGAAGTAAGTTTAGTAATAGTTTCTATGAAATAGAAGTTAAAGAGTGAGGCTAACTCTGGACAGGTTATTTCAGGGTTTGGGGATGGACTAGTTCCAGGATGGAGTAGGGAGTTGATTGTTCCCCAGAATTTCTTGGGTTTGTGATTAAGTTGGTTTTGTAGAGTTTGGAAGTGTTCTTTTTTGTTTTTGGTTACTAACCGTTTGTCCTGGTTGTGAAGTTGTTTGTAAAGTGTGAGGTTGGAGGCAGTCTTGTTCTTTTGCCAGGTTTACCAGGCTTTGTCCCTAAAGACATAATTTGCTTAGTGGACTTAGTTAGCCATCTAGCATGATTACTCTTGACTCTTTTTAGCCGTACAGGGGCAAGAGTATTAAGGATCCTAAGAAATGTTGAGTTGAAGGATTCTACATTAAGAGAGAGATATTAATGGAGTCCAGTTAGTGCTGTGCAATATGTCATTAAAGGTGGTAGGGGAGAAGTGGGATAGATCTCGAGTGTATCTATATTGGTGTATGTTTGATAGTGTCGAGGGCTGCCGTATTGTGAATGTGGTGAGTGGTCACGTATACTATCTGGGAGTGTACCAGAGTTAGGGAAGTTTTTAGGGACAGAGACTATGATCCAATCCAGAATTTAACCTTTGCTATTTCTTTTATCAGGCCTAGTAATATAAGAGATAAGATGAGTATTGGTATGAGGATCGATGCCTATGGAGGGGTTACTATTGGAGATTTCTGACCAGTTAATGTTGACATCACCTAGGATGATTGTTTCATTTTTTATACTGTTTGAGGACCAGGTAAGGATATCCTCAAGAATTGGAATATTGCTGCCTGGGGGAATATATACGACTTTAATGCAGAGGTTTTTTTGGTTGTTTAGTTTTAGGAAGGAAATTAGTAGTGTTGCAGTAGAGAAGGTAGGAATAGGCTTGCAGTAAGGAATCGCTGTGAAGGTGCTAGGATATAATAGGGCAATGCCTCCTCCCTTTATACGGTGTCTATCTGTTCTTTGACAGGAATAGTTTGGGGGAAGAAATTCTGTATCCTTTATATCTGGTTTAAGCCAAGGTGACAAACAGATGTTCAATCTTTCTAAATCCAGGTACCCATCTCCAGTAAACCTAAGATTACCGAACATATCAACAATGTGAATGGCTCTCTCTGCTATGGTTTTTGCTTCAGAAGAAAAAAATAAATAAAACACTGGACTAGTTTGATACAGTCACTACTTTCAAGATGATATGTGAATTAGTTCAAAGGGATACCTGATCTTTGTGAAAAATCAAACATAGGTCCCTAAAACTGAGCTCCAGAAAATATGAGACTCTGCAAGCAGAAGGGATAGCTAGTTAAAAAAAAAAATGTCCAATATACAAACTTCAGAGCCACAGAACCTGTCAGTCATGGAGGTCAGATCTTGTGGAAAGAGGTTATTTAAACATTGGCAAACATACAACTTCTTTACAGATTTGCCTGATCAGCCAATGCTATTGTCACAATCCTTTCCAACACAAGGTTATATACACCAAAAGTATTTCTCTCTCTCCCTCTCTCTGACACACACAAACACAGTGAGCCAAGAAAAACTGATGCCCAAATCATTCATGTTATTGAGAAAGGTCAATACTCACTCATGCTACATCGCCCCTTCTTAAGGAGGGAAAGCAGGTTAGACCTGGAGTACATTTATGGGTACCCATCCAATCACCCAGGTTTACTCTGAAGGATACTAAGGTGTCATTTTGTTTAACTTGCAGAGGAGGTTTGGTCCAGTGATGGGGTAGGCACTGAGTAATAAAAGTCTCTCTCCAGTGTGTTTTAATTATGAACTGTGGGGGATTTAACTCCTATGTTCTGGTATCAGTAGAACTATCCAACAGTGAAAATGCAGATCATCAAGAAGGAAAGAGTCCATATCAGTGCAGAATGCAAGGCATAGATCAACATGTAAGATACTGTTAGAAAACAAGGAAAGGAATTGCGCTTCAAGCCTTTCATGGTAGTGCAGAGATTTTAGGCCAGTAATATTCTTGCTCACCTTTTGGATGGGAGTCCAGTTTTAAAGAAACCACCAGAAAGGCATCCTGAAACACCTTGAAAGCTAGTGAAACCACTGTGGACTTCACTTTACCCAAATCAAATATGCCCAAATATCTTTTTGGTGTGTCGGATATTTCATAGGATTCCCTTTTCAGATATTTTCTCTTAAGGCTGAAAGTTTTGCCAAATGAAGCATCTTCTGGGGGAGAATCTCATGATGTGGTGTTTTTTTCCATCATAAATCTAGTATACAGAAAAAACTACCAGGTTATCTTCATCCTCCAAGGTGGAATCTGACGTGCTGGAAGGAGAACACCAACTCTTCAATTTACTCTGTGGAAGTACAGAGACTCCTTTGGGTTTTACAAGTAAAACTCAGATATATCTGGCAGGGAACCAGGGACTCTTGAAAACAAAGTAAATACTTCGGAAACAAAAATGTCTGAATTGGAATTCTTATATTGCACACGTTTGATTGAAGACTAACTTTAGGACTAAGACCAGTCTGAGCAACCACAAACTTTCTTGCCAGATGTGTGTATATGGCTGTATGCAGATGGTGCAGGCTACAACTGCCTCTTTTACTCAAGACATAGATATGTGGTCTCATGTTGTAAAGGAGTTGGCTGGTGCCAGGATGTCCTCAAAGCTATGGGAGTTAGGTAAACAGGGTGGATCATTGCATGTGGTTAATTCCCATTGGTCAGGAATTCTACAGCAACAGAGATCCATAGAAATAACATCATACACTCCTTTATCTTCCAAAATTCAAAACAAGGACACAGACAGGTCTAAATATTGCATGAATTGCATGACAAAGAGTATTCCAATACTGTACACCTGGCTGCTTTCTTACTGGTGTTCTGCATCTAAGTATTTGGTGCACATTCAAAATGTATGAGGGAGTCGCCCACAGGTCTTGAGAGTATCAGTATTAAACCCTGTTTATCGATTGTGTTACAAACTGTGTTAATGTTACATCTGAGGGGGAGAAGAAATCAACTATGACTTATGAACATATGGCTGACCATATTTATGAATTTGTCAACTCATTGTTTACTATCGTTTGTTGTAATTACTGGCTCCACTTTTGCCATACATATGCTTGAATAATGTTAAATAAACAGGGTGATACCTAATACACACTTATACAGATAACAAAACCTAATAAATAGGATAATGTTTAAAAAAATGTCACTTTTCCAACCTTATCATAAATTTAACTTTGAGATCTCTGTTTTAAATTGCAGAGCTCATTGCAAATAATTCACATCTGTTAAGTTTTAAGCAGTCTGATGGGACAAGAACAGTTCACAATAAGTAAATGAAAGAAGTCAGTTAAGAACCAGAGAATTATATATACTGAAAAGCAAATTGAGGTGGAACTTGATAAGTGAACTGCTTTTGAACTATGATTTCCTTTTCTTCAAGTTTTTTTTTTTCTTTTTAAACAAGTGGATCAGGGCAAGGGGACTAGGTCAACGACTTGTATTGATTGTGCTTAACACCTCATTACATAGTGCATTAATCATTTCTGCTCTTAAAGTACAGTTGCTGCATTTACTCTTCTTTACCAGTTCCAATTGCTTATTCAAATAAAAAAAAAAATAAAGTCATGAAGCCAAAATGTTTAGAGAATGACAGAAGAACAAATGTGAATACTAAAACTAGATCTCCTACAGTAAATGTTTTCAGCAAACACAACACTCCCTAGAGATTTGTAGACATTCTGAAATGATTAAAAGGTAGAAAAAAACACTGTAGCGGACAGGAAAGCAATCATTAGCCTTGCACAGCTTGGTCTCCATTCAGCTATATTTGAATTATAATACTGACCGAACAATGGAGTCACTGTAATCTATAATCAATGAGCACTAAATATGTGTGTATGTGGGGGGGGGGGATTTCTGTACTAAAGCAACATGATTTACTAATAAATTACAATTATTATTATTAAACTTAACTGAACACTTAATAAATATATGTGAGGTCAAAAATGGTGTTGTATACAGGAGTACTTTCTCTAAAATGCTTGTCTGTGGTCTTTCTGTTGTTCTCTTGCACAAGCTAATGCACAGAGAACCCATTGCCATGGAAGCTTCAGAGATGTATGCAATGTGACTGAAGGGCACCAGTCTGAGTACAGACAATTTGCTGTGCTTCATTCTGGTAGATGTAGCTGGATGCAGAAGTAAACGTATTTTAAAAGTGTCAAGGTCTGTACCTGTGGGATGGTGGACTGATTTTCACTAGCAATGTAATTCCATAGGATGCATAAGCCATGAGGGAGATGCTCAGAGTTAAAAATAAAAGTATGAAAAAAGTAACTTTTTGTAATATTTTCATACAAACACAGCAAACTTAATTTTTGAGATGGTTTCTCTAACATGCTTGGTTACTGCTCATAACTAATCATTTTTTCAGGAGGTAGACATTTAAATATCCAGTTTTGTACAGAGACTATTGATATGCGTGTGGTTATCTATGCCATAAGAGGTTCTGAAAGAGAAGTAAAATGCACACACACTGAAAAGATATATCAAAAAAGTTTAAAATAAACTGGTGCTGTGGTTTAATTCATGAAGGTTTTCTCAACAGGTACATAAAGGCACTTTGAAATTTTCTGTAGCAGCAGCTAAACTTTTCAGGCAAGTGATAGGGCATAAGGACTATTCATTTTTAGTCTTAATATGAAAGGGCATATTTCACTCAGCTGTTTCATAGCACATCCTTGGGAGATGGCTAAACATAGTTTAGCCTTGAAAGAGGAAGAAAAATAAAACAAAGGACAATAACCCATTTATGGGCCACTGAATTAATGGGGCTTTGGAAAGCTGCCACACAGCTTTTCAGACTACGCGGGACTGAATAAGTAACTGTAAACTGGTCTGCAGGTGGCTTTGGAGGAAAGAATATTAGTTTGCTGGGAAGCTGCCCAAGTTCTCCAAATGTCGAAGCAGTTAGTAACCATGTCATAGGGAACATGGGCATCCAAGAAGCAAGTTACTGCAGAAAACTCCCAAACGTTCTCATAACTGTATGGAAGATGTAAAGATATGTCAAGGTATCAAGAAATGCCAAGAACTGTTTCTTTCACAGTATACTAGGGTTTACTAAATATTGCTGCTTAAGCTAAGATGATTGTGTAAAAAGACAAGAAAATCTTAAACATTAAACAAGAAGTACAACAGTTTATTTAATGTGTATATATATATATATATATATATATATATATATATATACACACACACACACACACACACTCACATATATATATATATATATATATATATATAGGCATCTGTGTATGTATATCTGTCTGTGTATGACTGCAAAAGGAGGCTATTTTATGATTACATACAAAGCAGTTTTAACTTATCATTCAGAAATATTAGACATTGTACTTGCATAATGTTCTTCTTTCGGCTTTTCCCAGTTAGGGGTCTCCGCAGCACAACTCTGGACCGCTAATGATTGGCAGTAGATTTTTATGGTGCCGAGGTGCCTGCTCGATGCCCAACCTTCAACAAAGGCATGCCCACTCGCGCATGTCTTTCAAATGCCACTCGACCGCAGGGAGGACATGCAGACTCCACACAGAAGGCGCTCTAGCCGAGAATCGAACGGGAAAACCTCTTGCTGTGAGGCGACAACGCTACCGCTGCACCACCACGGCTTCCTGTACTTGCATAATGCACTTATAAAATTACAACAGCAGTTTAATACTCTGACAGTTAATAACTGTTATAGTATCCTTATCCCTAAAAATATAACTGGACTTTGAATGGATAGATAAAAACCTTTCTTACACTGTGAAGGACATCAATGAGGAAGAGAAAAGGCAAACACTACTAAAACTCTTGATGTCCACCACGGCAATAAAACTTAATAGTAAAACCAAAACTTTAATAAAAAGAATAGAACATAAAATAAGCAGTCCTCAGTCATCCGATAAACGCTTTCGGCAAATAAGCTTTCCTCAGATCGTATAAAAAGGACTGTTCAGCTTTTGTATTTATAAGGCATCACAGCCATTCCTCATTTAGTTCTCTGACACGCCCTTGTTGCAAACCAAAAGGAGGCCATTCAAGTAAACTTGCTAATCATATTCCTTCTATTCTTAAGTGCAGGTTTTAATGGCACAAAAGGGGTGTCCATACTTCTCTGAACCCACATCGAGTCATCATGAGGGCCTGGATCTTAAAAATCACACAAACTAAAAATCACAGCAACTTAAATGTTAACATGCACTGCTGACAATAAGCAAGTATGTGAAGTTATTAGGAAGTTTTGGCCGGTATTGACAACTGATGACAAAATAAGAGACATTGTAGGTGAACAACCTGGATTCCTATACAAGAATAAGAAGAATTTGAAACGTCTCATTTGCAACAAAGATGGATTTGAAAGGAATAGGCCCAATTCTAATAGAAAGGGCACTTTCAAGTGCTTAAGATGCAGAGCTTGCAACTCCATTGACAGCTCCAATGTTTTTGTACATCCATACTTCAGGCAACAGTACTATTTTAATGTCTATGCTGATTGTACTAGTTTGCACATCATATACTTAGCAACTTGCTGCCAATGTAGTGCCTTCTATGTTGGCAAAACAGATCAACATCTTAAGGAATGTATCCTCAGACATTTGAGGGACATCAAACAGAAGGATCCCAATAATGTCCTAGCAGCCCACGTAGCACAGTATCCTTCTCATTACTTTGTATTTAAGGCCATAGAGGCCCTTAGCAGCCCACGTAGCACAGTATCCTTCTCATTACTTTGTATTTAAGGCCACAGAGGCCCTTAGCAGCCCACGTAGCACAGTATCCTTCTCATTACTTTGTATTTAAGGCCACAGAGGCCCTTAGCAGCCCACGTAGTACAGTATCCTTCTCATTACTTTGTATTTAAGGCCATAGAGGCCCTTAGCAGCCCACGTAGCACAGTATCCTTCTCATTACTTTGTATTTAAGGCCACAGAGGCCCTTAGCAGCCCACGTAGTACAGTATCCTTCTCATTACTTTGTATTTAAGGCCATAGAGGCAGTCTGTCAGACCACAAGAGGAGGTGATGTTCATAATCGCACAGAGCGAAGGGAAAAATGCTGGATAATGTATTTATTTATTTATTTATTTTATTTTATTTATTTTATTTTACATTTGTTGGCCGGGCTAGTCTAACTGGATTAATGTCCATTTTCAGTAGAGACCCGGGGAGAAAAGCTCCACAGTAAGACATAATTTTACAAACATAGTTGTACAGAGGGTGTATTTAACAGACAGACTGTAGTACATAACATTTTCATAAAAGTCTAAAACTACTAGTAGCATCAACAGGAAAAAGTACATTAGATTCTTCTTTTAAACACCCATCCATCATAGTGGTATTGAGAATCCAAGATTAAAAGAGAAGTAAAGAAACGGTAAGAGAATATCTTGTTATAGATAGCAGGAGAAAGAAAAAGGCAATTTAAGAGCAAACTGATCACCAGGCTTGAATACTATTGTGCCATTAATACCTGCACTTAAGAATAGAAGGAATATGATTAGCAAGTTTACTTGAATGTTGCTTCATTCATATAATGTATTCACATCCACAGCTATTAGTTTTCTCATATACAATCCTATAGTAAAGAGAAGCACTGCCCCTTTAATTACAATGAAGGAAATTATACCTCTCTGCTAGCTGGCCTCCTTTTGGTTTGCAACAAGGGCATGTCACAGAACTAAACGAGGAATGGCTGTGATGCCTTATAAATACAAAAGCTGAACAGTCCTTTTTATACGATCTGAGGAAGGCTTATTTGCCGAAAGCACTTATCGGAAGACTGAGGACTGCTTATTTTATGTTATATTCTTTTTATTAAAGTTTTGGTTTTACTATTAAGTTTTATTGCCATGGTGGACATCAGGAGTTTTTAGTAGTGTTTGGACTTTGTATGGAGAAAGCTGCCACATCTCCATATATAATGTACTGATTCTTTTCCCCCTTCTATCCTTCACTTTCATTTTATACAGATAGCTATTGTCTTACAATAATTGCACAGTATGTGTTCATCACCCAGTACAAATGAACAATTTACTATCTTTGTTTCTTTCCGTTATTAAGATACTACAGTTAACTAAAGAAAGCCTTTACTGCTTTGTGTTGTTCATATGAAAGAGAGAGGACCAAAATTACACAAAGATTTTTGATGATGCACCCTTTCAAATACAGCAACAAGCTTACTAAACACATCAGTGTTATATTTAAGCAGAGACAGTTACTTACACAAGCTTGGCGGACATTCACATATAGGTTCATAGGTTCATACTAGGCTATCTGCCCTAGGGCATTTATAAGCCTAGCCAGAGTGTGTTTGGCTTTCGCCACCCATTTTAAATTAATTTTGCTATGCCCTTTTTCGAGGTTAGTATACTGTGCCTCTAACAGTGACACAGAAGTGATACCCGGGGAAAACCTACGATCTCCCATCCACTCATCAAGATTCCTCTTGAAGACAGTCAATGAGGGACTCTGCCTAACCTGGACTGGGATTTTATTCCAGAGTGAAGGGAGCCTCTGGGTTATGAATCTGTCCCTCCAGCATGTCCTATTTATTTCAGTGCTGAGGTTCAAGTCTCTTGAGCGCGTAGCTCGATGGGATTTGGATTTTCTGAGGTGCAGCATGTCCATTAATTTCGGGTTGGACATGGCTTTATACGTCAGGCACAGATCACCTCTGAGCAGGCGGTATGCCACTGAGTAGAGCTGGAGTTTCTTTAACCGGGCAACATATGGCATCTGTTTGAGCCCTTTGATCCTCTTGGTGAGGTACTTTTGGGGTCTTTCCAGTTGCTGCAGGTGTCTGGTAAGGTACATCCCAAAAGGGGCATTGTACTCAATTATGGGCCTGATGAGGGATGAGTAAAGAGGCACGATGACCTCCCCTGATCTAGATGTGAATCCCTTCATGATTAGGTGGGCTATATAAAATGTTTTTCTAACCACTTTGGCCACGTGGTTGTCAAATGAGAGATTGCTATCAACTTGGGTCCCCAGGTCCCTAATTACTTCTTCTGTACTTAATGGATTACCACATATGTGGTAATTTGTGGGCACTTTGTTTTTGCCAAAGGGGATGACTATACACTTTTTGGCGTTTAGCTTGAGGCCATGGCTCTGGCACCAGTTGTCTGTTTCTATGAGGCCCTTTTGGAGGATGCTTGTGTCGGCTGGAGAGTCGATTATGGCGCCCAGTTTGCAGTCATCTGTGAACTTGGTCAGCCACAGTCCTTCTGTGTTGGCCTGTACCTCCGATAAATATATACCGAACAAGAGAGGTCCCAGGACTGAGCCTTGTGGGATGCCACTTGTAACTGGTTTGGAGTCTGACATGGCTCCAGCAATTCTAACCATGTGGGTTCTGTCCTTGAGCCAGTTTGCTACCCATCTAGTGACATAGGGGTTTATATTTAAGCTGGTGAGCTTATCTATAATGCCCGAGTGGGGTATTGTATCGAAGGCTTTTGCGAGGTCCAGGTAGGCTGTGTGGACCACTTTCCCCTCGTCAATGGCCTTGGTGACTGTTTCAAAGAAATCAACCCGGTTTAAGAGGCAGGATCTGCCCTTAACAAAGCCGAACTGGGTAGGATCCAGTGTCTGTAGGTCCCCAATATCTTTATTTATGAGGTCCATGATGATTCTTTCCATAGCTTTGCAGACCAAGCTAGTCAGGCTTATGGGGCGATAGTTTCCAGGATCCGTTGAGGCACCATCTTTGTGGAGAGGGACCACTGTTGCTGTACGCCACTCTTTGGGTACATTTTCTGTAGTAAGGCTGAGACTGAACAGTAGTTTTATGTTTGGGTTTAGCTCTTCTTGGAGGTGATGTAGGACGCAGCCCGGGACACCGGCTGGTCCCATTGATGCTGTGTTTTTTGCTTTGGAGAGGGCAGCTCTTACCTGAGCATCTGAGATGTCAGGGGGGCAAGCACTCTGCTGGGATAGATATTTGCCCTTTTGGTGGGGAGGGGGGGGGTTTGAGCTGAACCTGTCAGCTAGGATGTTGGCAATGTCTGTGGGTTCGGTGTATTTTTTGTCATTTTGGACTAATTCTGAGCATATCTGGGAATTACCACCCAGGTTCCTAACATAACTAAAGAAAGCCTTATGATTATCATTAGTGTCCTGTGCAATTTTTCTCTCGAAGCTGGCTTAGATGATTTTATGAGTGCCCGTAGCTTTTTGCTAATACTGATCAGAGATGCCTTCCCTTTTTGGGACATTGCTCTATCATGTAGTAGCCTCCTCCTTCTATTGTATAGTTTGTTTATGGCTGAGGTCCACCAGACAGGACGTCTGGAGGATTGGGTCTTGGTTTTATATGGGATTGCATGATCCATGCATTCCTGAAGGTGTTCATAGAATGCGTTTATAAAGGATTCTGCGGTCTGGGCCGTATTTTCCACAGAGTGCAGATGCCATTACTAAACTCTGCCAGTAATTCTAAGTAAACACGTAAGTGGCAATGTATAGCTACAAAAGCACCATAAAATCAGTTTCAGTTGAAACAAAGCTTACTGGGAGATACAAAATGAATGATATATGACACCAGTACTGGAGGGCAGTATACTGAGGTGCTGGGCAGAATTCTAAGGATCACTCAAGTCTGTAGGTTAGCTCAGTAGTCAGTTGTAGGTAAGACTGTTTTCCAGTATCTGCATTAATAAAGTAAGTCCATAGCAGGATGATTTGGTGTGATGTTAGTGAATCCAACACATTAGACAGAAAACCAAAAGATAACTTCTTAGGAACCTTCCAAGTGATAGGTTGTTGCCAGATTTATTTATTTTAATGGGTTAATTTATTTTACTTTACTTATTTAAGTGCGCTTACCAGGGTAGGGAAATGATCAACAATAACTAACTTCAGACCCAGTTTGAGTTGTGCAGATACAACCTGTTATACATAAAAACAACGTATATAACAGGTGATTGGTTAACAGCCCGCAAGACAATACTCTACATTAAACAAGAGTTTCAAAGTATAATGTATGACCAATGAAGCTTACATAAAGTTGCAGGCTGATTTTCTTTTTTTTTTTTTTTTTTTTTTAGCACAGCCTAATTTTTGTTCTTAGTGCATTTTGGTTGTGTATACAGCTGTTTTTCTTCAGTACACTGGAGGATTCCTGCTATAGACTGTCTTATATTCACGTACCTAAGGGTAATCCAGACATTCTCACCTCTGACTCTCAATAACATTTACCACAAAAAATAATGACCATTACAGCTGGTATAATATTTACATTTGTGAAACAAGAGCTGTATTTATTTACAGGTTAGAACCCACTGAGCCTACGGTTCTTTTTTAGGGGAGACTTAGGGCAGTACCTATAATGACAGTGAAAAACTTAGTTGAGGATACTTGTCTTCCCTCTGGAACAGAGGATTATTTAGCTCTCTCGTCAAAAGTAGCTAGTCCAATAGCACTGAAGGAAGAACATGCAAAGGTGAAACCATGAACATTTTTCCTATGAACTGCAAAAACAAGGATGAGGTAAGTTTTGCCCATTTCCAGTTAGTCACATGTTTTTGGTGCAGACTACTGAAAAAATTATAGGGAGTGTCTTTCACACTCAATGCCTATTTCACCAACTACTTTGAGATCTGATGTTTCTGTGAAAGACAAAGCAGATGATGTTCTGAAGACCTGACCTACTATGCTAAATGTTAGGGTATGCCCCTCCTAGTCAGATGTTGTGGCCTACTGTACTAAATGTTAAGGTATGCCCCAACCTAGTCAGATGTGCAGGAGGGTAAACCACTGGGGCTTCTGCAGTTATGGCAGAGAGATATAGTGAGTCGACACTAGGACACTAGCAGCACTAGGAAAATGTAATTTCTAGGCTGCAGTCTACAGTGATACAGAGGTGAAATATTGACAGACAGAGTGGGAAACAGAAGGCTGAAAGTTATGTGATGGATCACCAAATACCACTGCCCTAAGAATATGAAGAAGCCCCTTTTATTTATTTATTTACAGGGAAAGTCTGACTGGGACAGAGCCCATTTTCATCAGAGGCCCAGTGAGAAAGGGTCCAGATGCATGTCTTTGGAATGTGGGGGGAAATCGGAGCACCCGGAGGAAGCCCACGCAAACCCATGGAGGACAGGCAGACTCTGCACAGAAGCAACCCCAGCCAAGAATCAAACTGGTAAGCATCTTGCTGTGAGACGACAATGTAACCGCCGCACCACTGCACTTGCCCCTTAGTGACAATTTATGCAAGTTGTTGTTGTGTCTTTCGGCTTTACCAGGTTAGGGTTCGCCACAGCGGAACTCATGTCCGCTAATGACTGGTAGTTGATTTTTACATGCCGAGTTACCAGCTCTGACACACAACCTTCAATGAAGATACTCCCATTCACGCATGTCTCCATGCAGAAGACGCTTTAGCTGAGAATCGAACCAGACAGCGTCTTACTGTGAGGCAACAACGCTACCGCAGCACCACCACCGCTGACAATTTATGCAAGTAATTATTTTATTTCTAAATATAGTAGTGCAGACCAGCTCGGGTACAAGGGCATTGTGCCTTAGACATAATTCTGAACTCTCTTAAAGTCATTTACTATTATTAACAGTGTTGATTTCTATAATGCAGACAACATGATAAATGATATGGAAATCTATGCAACATGTATATATATATATATATATATATATATATATATATATATATATAAACTGTCAAAAGAATTCAGTTTAGTACCTCATAAATACATTAACAGCTTTAACAATAATCAAGTTAATCTATGTACTATTCATTAGGCTTTAAAATGCTTACTGAATAGGTTACAAAGAGACTAAGCACTATGCTATAACCCAGACTGGGTCACATTAAGTAGTAGACTATCAAAGGGTAACCATTTGAAATGTTGGGACCTGCTAGAACAACTCCTGAAATACGGAGACCAAAGACCAAAAGAATGGGCTTATATATACTAAGTTTGAAATGCCATTTATCAGAATATTCCCTTTTCTTGAAGGTATGGCAATCTCTGAGTTGGTATATATAACTTTGTGGGGGGTGTAGGGAGCTTGCTCCTCATATAGGGTGTGCAGGGGGGCCTTCCCCCACAAAAAAAGTTTAAAGGAGAAGATGAAGAGCAATTTCTGAGATTTATTCTTCTCCTGTGTTTTCAGTCTATTTTCCCGCTTGTTGGCGCTTGGTATTTCGAGTGCCGACATTCCAACAGGGAGCCCTACCAAAAAGGCCCATGCTTTGGCCAATATTATTCAGCTTTTTGTTTTTTCTTATCTCAGCCTTTTATTTTCTAGACAATATATCTGTGACAGTTTGCAGAAGACCGCCAAACAGGTCTAACTGATGACACTCCAGAAGATTACCATATATTCTTAATCTCTAAACAGTCCTCTGAAAATAGCCTACATACATCTTAATTATGACAAAGCATACCACATTTTGGACTTAGATGAGCACCTTGTTATTTGTATCTAAGTAATAAACCAACTAAAACAAATTTCTTCAATAAGTGACTTCATTTACCTTAGGGCCTTTTAACTATGATACCAAACTCTATATTTTTAAAGTAATGTCTTTATGTTATGATTTCCTACTCGGAAATGCCTAGGCACTACCTTTTATGTTATAACTTATTATGGTGTGTCCATATTCATTAAGGATATTCATACCTCCAGGCTAGTTGCTCAGCATAATGCATCTGAGGTTATCCAAGTGCAACTAACTCTGGGCAAAACTGCAATCCAAATTGTAGCTTGCTACAGATCCCCCACCATGCCCCAGGATTCCCACTCCTCTTTTCTTGATGTGCTGGAAAATATTAGGGTTGAACCAAACACCCTAATAAAGGGTGATTTCAACTACCCCACCATTAACTGGGAAAACTACTCGTGTACCAACTCCTTCACACAACGCTTTCTGGAATTCATAAACTCCAATGCCCTGATCAACTTATCCACATCCCCACCAAGGGCAACAATATCCTAGACCTAGTCATTACCAACATGAGTGATCGGTGTTCCACACCTGAAGTCAACTCCTCGTTGGTCCAATCAGACCATAAGCTAATCAACCTTGATATCCACATCCCGCTCCCGCCCCCCATTAAGGAAACCACTGTAAAACATTTCTCCAAAGCCAACTTCATGCTTAAGAAAATAGTGGTGAACTTCATGACACCCATTCAGATGGACAATACAGTTACAACTGCTGAATCCTACACAAATGCACTCTATAAGTACTTACATGAGTGCATGGATTGTGGTATCCCATACAGAACCAAGACGTTATCCTCCAAAAAAAGGAAGCCAATCTGGTGGTTCCCTGCCATAAACAAACTGTACAACAGAAGGAAGAAATTGTAGCAAAACAGAGTAAAATCCCATGAGTGGAGGAGCTCCCTGGTCAGTGTCAGTCAGAAGCTGAGATCCCTTATAAGGTCCTCCAAAGCTAGCTACAAAAACAAAATCACCACTGATTCTAAGGACAACCACAAAGCATTCTGTAGCTATGTCAAGAACCTCAACGGCAACACCCATATCTGCTCTGAGTTACAGCACAGCTGCATGAAAATTACAGCGCCAACTGATGCTGCCAACATCCTGGCAGATAGGTTCAGTGCTAACTTTACCATCCCCCTCACCCCCTAAAGGGCCCATATCTATACATGAAGAATACAGAGTCCCTGTAATCACAACTATGCAGGTAAAAGCTGTACTCTCTAAAGCCAAAAATACAGCATCCATGGGACTGGACATCCTAGGCTGCATTTTACATGAACTTCAGAACGAACTGGCTCCCCACCTAAGCACCATATTCAGTCATAGCCTCACATCAAGCTTTGTGCCCACTGAATGGCATACAGCAACAGTTATCCCACTCCATAAAGGAGGAGTCACCACTGATCCCAGGAACTATCGCCCTATTAGCCTGATGAGCCTGGTCTGCAAGGCCATGGAACGTATCACCATGGAACTCATAAACATAGACATTGGTAACCTCCAAAATCTGGATCCCACCCAGTTCGGGTTTGTGAAAGGCAGACCATGTCTCCTGAACCTCAATGACTTATTTGAGGCAGTCACCAAAGCCGTAGATGACAGTAAGGTGGTTCACACAGCCTATCTTGACCTCGCCAAGGCTTTTGACACCATCCCCCATTCTGGAATTAAAACTAAACTCACTAAACTAGGTATAAAGCCCTACGTCACAAGATGGGTTGCCAACTGGCTCACTGACAGAACCCACACTGTAAAAGTTGCACACTCCAAATTTGACCTCAAACCAGTGACAAGTGGAGTACTACAGGGTTCAGTCCTGGAACCTCCCTTTTGGTTATCGACTTTTCTGAAGTACAGGCTAACACAGAAGGCCTCTGGATAATGAAGTTCGCAGATGACTGCAAACTAGGAATCATAGTCGAGTCCCCAAATCATGTGGAAATACAACAGAAGGGCCTCACTGAGACAGATGCCTGGTGTCAGAGCCATGGCCTCAAGGTCAATGCCAAAAAGGGCATTGTCATTCTCTTTGTTAAAAACCATGTACCCATGAACTACTACATAGACAGCAGTCTACTTAACACTGAATGTGTGATGAGACCTTGGGATCCAGGTGGACAATAGTCTGTCTTTTGATAGTCACATCTCCACAATAGTCAGGAAGTCCTCCTACATGGCACACATCATAAAATGGTTCTCATCCAGGAAAAAAGAGGTCATTGTTCCCATCTACTTGACACTCATTAGACCCATTATAGAATACAACGCCCCTTTTGGAATCTCACAAGACATCTGCAGCAGCTTGAAAGGCCACATAAGTACCTCACAAAGAGGATTACTGGCCTCAAACGGATGTCCTACAATGATCATCTCAAAAAACTCCAGCTTTACTCCATAGCATATCGCCTACTCTGAGGTGATCTCTGCCTAACATATAAAGTTATGTCAAACCCAGAGCTGTTGGACATGCTACACCTAAAGAAATCCCAATCCCTCCGAGCTACACACTCTAGGTACCTAAACCTTGTCACCACAATAAACAGGACATGCCGGAGGGATAGATTCCTGTCCCAGAGACTTCCCTTACTCTGGAACAGGCTACCCATCTATGTCAAGCAAAGTTCTTCATTAGCACTCCAAGAAAAATCTTGATGAGTAGATGAGAAATAGGAACTACACCCCAGAGATCACTTCTGTGTCTCTGCTCGACAGTGCCACAGGAAAATAACTTTCTTGGGTGGCGTAAGCCAGGAAACCTTGTTGGCTAGGCTTACGTAGGCCCTCGGGCCGATAGCCTAGTACTACCTATAAACCTATTAAGGCACTAGCATACTGTTAGGAATATGTAATACCATAAAGAGGTCAAACTGTTAGGAATATGCAATACCACAAAGAGGTTAAACTCAAAATCTAATCTTGCTTTCTATTGTTTATTTTTGCTTATTTGTTTGTGTGTTTGTATGTACTTGTATATGATTACCAGACTGGAACTGAAAGTCCATTTTCAGCTATAACCTGTGACTTAGTAAAACGCAATGCATACATTGGATGCTCATAAGACTAACTACGTATCATACAGCAGGAGCTTCTTATTGTAACAATTGTTAATGTCTGTTATGTATTTCGCAGATGATAAAGATTCTAGTTGTCTATTGATATACTATGTTCTTCATCTGTAACTATGTTAGCAATTGTTAATTGCTATGTAAATCCAATGTGATTACTGTCTGTATATTTTAACTGTCGAGCTTTCCTCCTTGGGCCTCCACTGAAAATGGACCTACATCCAGTTGGACACTCCCGGTCAACAAATGTAAATAAATAAATAAATGAATAAATACATTAAAAAGAGTAGTAACTTATTACTGATACAACCATAACAGTATACATGAGTGTAGAGTTAAAATTAACAATGATGGCCATAACAAAACAAACACTAATCCTGACACTGCACATTCAATTATCCTCTGCAATGCAGTAGAAGGTAATACACTTAAGTAATAGAAACTGCTGCCTAATATGAGTAGCAGGGGCATGATGAAGGCAAATGCATGAGGCAGCCACTGTGCAGTAAGCTCTCAAACCTGTTCTAACACGAGGCAGCCACTTTTCAGTAAGCCCTCAAACCTGTTCTAACACGAGGCAGCCACTGTCCAGTAAGCCCTCAAACCTGTTCTAACATGAGGCAGTCACTGTACAGTAAGCCCTCAAACTTGTTCTAACACGAGGCAGCCACTGTACAGTAAGCCCTCAAACCTGTTCTAAATAAACTAAAGGTAGGTGAGCTCTTTACTGTGACTGTTACATTCCAGTTTCAACAGCAAAAATGAACCAGGCCTTAATGCATCATTTTACAGAATACTGGGGCTGAATCAAAGTCAATGGCTCCATGCTGACTAATTACGATGGATATGAGAATTGGCATGTGCTTCAACAGCAAACTTGAACTGCACCATTGTTTGGATTTAAGTATGTAAATTAAGAAGTTATATAAGGCCACTGTCTGGGCAAGGGTAACCAGATTAGCTTTGTAAGAGTGACATGGCAATGTTCTCTTCTTGAAGCATTCATCAAATAACAGATAATTTTATCATTGCTATTTGCAGTTTTCATCTAATGGCTGGAGAGCCAGCTGCTATAACTGGCAGGGTATAAATTACGGTAAGAAGAAGCTTGCCCTTGCTGAGTAAAACCCTAACATCTCTAGCCAGTACATGGGAGACTTTGAAGCAAGTCCTCATAGGTAGTTACTAGGCTATTGGCCATAGGGCCTATATAAGCCTAGCCAAAAAGGTACCCTACCCTGGCTTTCGCCACCCAAGAAAATTATTTTCCTGTGCCCCTGTCGAGCAAAGCCACAGAGGTAATCCCCGGGGTGAATTTTGTATTTCCTATCCAATCATCAAGATTTTTATTGAAGAGTGCTAATAAGGAGCTTTGTCTGATATAGATAGGTAGTTTGTCCCAGATTATGGGAAGTCTCTGGGACAGGAATCTATCCCTCCAGCATGTTCTGTTTATTGTAGTGACAAGGTATAGGTCCCTAGAGCGTGTAGCTCAGAAGGATTGGGATTTCTTTAAGTGGAGCATGTCCAACAGCTCTGGGTTTGACATAGCATTGTATGTTAGGCAGAGATCACCTCTGAGTAGGAGATATGCGACGGAGTAAAGATGGAGTTTTTTGAGACGGTCTGCATAGGGCATCTGTTTGAGGCTGGTAATCCTCTTTGTGAGGTATTTCTATGGCCTTTCCAGTTGTTGGATATGTCTTGTGAGGTACATACCAAAAGGGGGGTTGTACTCTATAATGGGTCTAATGAGTGATGAGTACAGGGGAACAATGACCTATTTTTTCCTGGATGAGAAACCTTTTGTGATGAGGTGTGCCATGTAGAAGGATTTCCTGACTACTGTGGCAATGTGATTATCAAAGGAGAGACTACTGTCCACCTGTGTCCCAAGGTCTCTTATCACACTTTCGATGTTACGTAGACTATCACCTATGTGGTAGCTTATGGGTAAAGAGTTTTCACCAAAGGTGATGACAATGTACTTTTTGGCACTGAGCTTGAGGCCATGGCTTTGACACCAGGCATCTGTCTCCGTGAGGCCCTTTTGTAGGATGTCCACATCGTTAGGAGTTTCAATTATAGCTCCTAGTTTGCAGTCATCTGTGAACTTTGTTAGTCAAAGACCTTCTGTGTTAGCCTGTTCTTCATAAAAGTAGATACCAAACAGGAGAGGACCCAGGACTGAACCCTGTAGTACTCCACTTGTCACTGGTCTGAAGTCAGATTTGGAATCTGCTACTTTCACAGTGTGGGTTCTGTCAGTGAGCCAGTTGGCAACCCATCTTGTGACATAGGGATATATACCTAGTTTAGTGAGTTTATCTATAATTCCAGAGTGGGGGATGGTGTCAAAAGCCTTGGCGAGATCTAGATAGGCTGTGTGAACCACCTTATCCTCGTCTACAGTTTTGGTGACTGCTTCAAAGAAGTCTATCAGGTTTAGGAGACATGATCTGCCTTTTACAAACCCGAACTGGGTGAAGTTTAGTGAATAATAAGGAAATTGCTGCTTTGACAAATAGCCTTCACAACATTAATTCTCTAAGAAATGCTAAGAAAAAGTTGTTTATTTAATGTTTTGTTTCTGACTGCCTTCTCACTTTCTAAGGGAAGCAAATGTTATTACTGTAATTATTTGTTATGGCAAAACAGATAATTACACTTATGGCACCTGCCAAGAACAGACCCATCTTGAAGGTTGGATTTCCAAAGTTCAGAACCTAAAAACTTCCAGCAATAAAGATATATAATGCTCATAGCATTATATCTCTGGTGCTTATGCAAGATTTTAAAGCTTCTGACCAGCATGAGTCAAACCCCTCCCCCGCAAGAAAAAAGTACAGCACTGTTTTTCCAACATAGGTTCATAGGTAGGTACTAGGCTATTGGCCCAAGGGCCTACATAAGCCTAGCCAACAAGGTTCCCTGGCTTACACCACCCAAGAAAGTTATTTTCCTGTGCCACTGTAGAGCAGAGACACAGAAGTGATCCCAGGGATGAATTTCCTACTATCCATCCAATCATCAAGATTTTTCTTGAAGAGTGTTAATGAGGAGCTTTGTTTGACATAGAAGGGTAGCCTGTTCCAGAGTATGGAAAGTCTCTGGGACAGGAATGTATCCCTCCAACACGTCCTGTTTATTGTGGTGACAAGGTTTAGGTCCCTAGAGCGTGTAGCTCGGAGGGATTGGGATTTCTTTAGGTGTAGCATGTCCAACAGCTCTGGGTTTGACATAGCTTTATATGTTATGCAGAGATCACCTGGGAGTAAGCGATATGCTATGGCGTAAAGCTGGAGTTTTTTTGAGGCGGACAGTGTAGAGCATTTGTTTGAGGCCAGTAATCCTCTTTGTGAGGTACTTCTGTGGCTTTTCCAGCTGCTGCAGATGTCTTGTGAGGTACATTCCAAAAGGGGCATTGTACTCTATAATGGGTCTAATGAGTGTCGAGTAGAGGGGAACAATGACCTCTTTTTTCCTGGATGAGAACCCTTTTAGGATGAGGTGTGCCACGTAGAAGGACTTCCTGACTACTGTGGCAATGTGACTATCAAAGGAGAGACTACTGTCCACCTGGGTCCCAAGGTCTCTTATCACACATTTGGTGTTAAGTAGATTGCTGCCTATGTGGTAGTTCATGGGTACAGAGTTTTTACCAAAGGAACACAGCACTTTTTGGCATTGAGCTTGAGGCCATGGCTCTGACACCAGGCATCTGTCTCAGTGAGGCCCTTCTGTAGGATGTCCACATCATTTGGGGACTTGACTATGGCTCCTAGTTTGCAGTCATCTGCGAACTTCATTAGCCAGAGGCCTTCTGTGTTAGCCTGTACTTCTAAGAAGTAGATACCAAACAGGAGAGGTCCCAGGACAGAACCCTGTGGTACTCCACTTGTCACTACTTTGAGGTCAGATTTGGAGTCTGCAACCTTTACAGTGCGTGAGCCAGTTGCAACCCATCTTGTGATGTAGGGATTTATACCTAGTTTAGTGAGTTTAGCTATAATTCCAGAATGGGGGATGGTGTCGAAAGCCTTGGCGAGGTCAAGATAGGCTGTGTGAACCACCTTACCCTCATCTACGGCTTTGGTGTCTGCCTCAAAGAAGTCGATCAGATTCAGGAGGCATGATCAGCCTTTCACAAACCCGAACTGGGTGGGATCCAGAGTTTGGAGGTTACCAATGTCTTTGTTTATGAGTTCCACGATGATAACTTCCATGGCCTTGCAGACCAGGCTCGTCAGGCTAATAGGTCGATAGTTCTCGGGATCAGTAGTAGATCCCCCTTGTGGAGTGGGATAACTGTTGCTGTGCGCCATTCAGTGGGCACAAAGCCTGATACAAGGCTATTATTGAACATGGTGCTTAAGTGGGGAGACAGTTCGTTCTGAATTTCGTGTAAAACGCAGCCTGGGATGTTGTCCATGGATGCTGTGTTTTTGGCTTTAGACAGTGCAGTTTTTACCTGCGTAGTTGTGATTACAGGGACTCTGCATTCTTCCTGTATAGATATGGGCCCCTTTAGGGGGTGAGGGGGGTAAAGTTAGCACTGAACCTACCTGCCAGGATGTTGGCAATATCAGTTGGTTCTGTAATTTTCGTGCCATTGTGCTGTAACTCAGGGCAGATCTGGGTGTTGCCATCGAGATTCTTGACAATGCTATAGAATGCTTTGTGGCTGTCCTTAGAATTAGTGGTGATTTTGTTTTCGTAGCTAGCTTTGGAGGATCTTATAAGGGATCTCAGCTTCTTACTGAGGCTGACCAGGGAGCTCCTCCACTCATGGGATTTTACTCCCTTTTGCAACAGTTCCTTCCTTCTGTTGTACAGTTTGTTTATGGCAGGGGACCACCGGATTGGCTTCCTTTTTTGGAGGATAGCGTCTTGGTTATGTTTGGGATACCACGATCCATGCACTCGTGTAAGTGCTTATAGCAGGGGCGGCTCGTGGCATAGGGCTGCCGGACTGCAGCCCCCTCAAAAATAAAAAAGAAAAAAGAAAAACAAATGAAAAATAAAAAAAAATATTTTTTTTAATTTCGCGGACTTCACGCATGCGCATAGACCGAGTCCCGACTTATCGGTCTATGCGCATGCTCAAGGCAGCCCGGCCGTCCCCATAGAGGGACACAAGGAGACGTCTGTGCACTTTTACAGTGCAAGGGACAGAGCCTTAGGGATCTCGTCGGCGTCGGGAAGGAGCATTGGGATCTCGCGGGTCTTCAGTATGCGCGGGAAGGATGTATGTACGGACGTTCTGGATGTATTCATTCAGGTAAGGTGCCTTTTTATAGAGTTTGTGCTTTTTAATTTACAATGTGTGTGTATGGTGCTTGTGCTTTACTGGAGTTTGTGTATGGTGCTTGTGCTTTACTGGAGTTTGTGTATGGTGCTTGTGCTTTACTGGAGTGTGTATGGTGCTTGTGCTTTACTGGAGTTTGTGTATGGTGCTTGTGCTTTGCTTATGGTGGTGTGGTAGGGAATGCCTCAGGCTTGAACCCTGTACCCTGTATGCAGGTGTTAAAGACTTGAGTTCCCTACCCACCACCATTTGTAAAAAAAATTCAGATTTTTACCTCATATTCGATCTGATCTGTTCCTCATAATATCTGTGGTTTGTAAATGTTGCAATGCTTGATATTTGATGGTGTAGTAGTAGCATTGTTGCCTCACAGCTGCAGGTTCTTGGGTTTGATTCTTGGCTGGGGTTCCTTCTTTGTGGGGTCTGTATCTTCTCCCTGTGTTTGTGTGGGTTTGCTTTTGTGCCCTCCCATGTTACAAAGACATGTCTGCATTATTTCTTCCTGGGCCTCTGCTGAAAATTGTTTATTTGTTCCAAGTCAGACTGTCCTGATTAGAAAATGTTAAATAAAATTGATAGGCATTTGAATTTCAGACTTAAGGGTTTCTGAATGTTTAATTCCTTGCGTATTTGATGGTGCAGTGGTAGTATTGTTGCCTCACAGCTATAGGTTTTCTGGTTTGATTCTTGGTTGGGGTGGCTTCTGTGTGGAGTCTGCATCTCCTCCATGTGTTTGTGTGGATTTGCTCTGGTGCCCTGCCATTTTACAAAGACGTGTCTGCAGTTTTAATCCCTGCTGAAAATTGGTTTTGTTCTGTCCGCAGTAAAATTGACAGGCATTTGAATTTCAGACTTCAGGTTTCTGAATGTTTAATTCCTTGCATAATTGATGGTGCGGTGGTAGTATTGTTGCCTCACAGCTATAGGTTTTCTGGTTTGATTCTTGGTTGGGGTGGCTTCTGTTTGGAGTCTGCATCTCCTGCCTGTGTTTGTGTGGATTTGCTCTGGTGCCCTGCCATTTTACAAAGATGTGTCTGCAGTTTTAATCCCTGCGTCTCTGCTGAAAATTGTTTTGTTCTGTCCGCAGTAAAATTGACAGGCATTTGAATTTCAGACTTCAGGTTTCTGAATGTTTAATTCCTTGTATAATTGATGGTGCAGTGATAGTATTGTTACCTCACAACTATAGGTTTTCTGGTTTGATTCTTGGTTGGGGTGGCTTCTGTCTGCATCTCCTCCCTGTATTTGTGTGGATTTGCTCTGGTGCCCTGCCATTTTACAAGGACGTGTCTGCAGTATTAATCCCTGCATCTCTGCTGAAAATTGTTTTTGTTCTGTCCGCAGTAAAATTGACAGGCATTTGAATTTCAGACTTCAGGTTTCTGAATGTTTAATTCCTTGCAGATTTGATGGTGCAGTGGTAGTATTGTTGCCTCACAGCTATAGGTTTTCTGGTTTGATTCTTGGTTGGGGTGGCTTCTGTGTGGAGTCTGCATCTCCTCTCTGTGTTTGTGTGGATTTGCTCTGATGCCCTGCCATTTTACAAAGACGTGTCTGCAGTATTAATCCCTCGTCTCTGCTGAAAATTGTTTTGTTCTTTCCGCAGTAAAATTGACCGGCATTTGAATTTCAAACTTCATGTTCTTCAGAATACATAGTAGCACAAACTTTTTTCTAGAAATTTTCTAAGTTTATAATATGAATATTTTAAATTTGTCCCTATTTTTGGGACTGTATTCCCCATTATTGGCTTCGGCCCAGGTTTTTGTGCTAAGGTTGACAGCTATGGCAAGAACTGAATTCACTAAATATGGACTGTAGAATTGTGCATATTTACTGATAAAGGTGCACTGTAGAATTGTGCATATTTACTGATAATGGTGGACTGTAGAATTGTGCATATTTACTAATAATGGTGGACTGTGGAATTGTGCATATTTACTAATAATGGTGGACTGTAGAATTGTGTATATTTACTAATAATGGTGGACTGTGGAAGTCTGAGTAGACTTTTTTATGATAAATGTTCTCAACTGGGCAGTTTTGCCATTATGGGTGCATATGTTTTGTTTCATTGCTTACTGGAAAAATGTTCAAAACAAATTTAAAACACCCTCTAACAAGTGTACTGTATTGTACAAGGAATATAATTTTAGTACAATGAGGAAGGTGTATCAAAGAGCACATGTATGTTTCATATGCAAGGGGCCTATGATTGAAAACAGCCCAAAATTAATCTTTATCTGCCACTGGCAAAATGTATTTTCTTTGAATGTGGGTTTCAATGCTGTTTCAATGAATGTGAGTTTCAAGGGCAGAGAAGTTTTAATGCTAAGTTTTCATTGTGAGACTGCATTGCTTTGTTTAACAGATGACTTAATGTTTGTGCTGTAAAATACAAAATAAAACTTTCAAATGAAGTCCAATCATTGAAGTAAAGCAGTATGCACATTAGTGTTTATGGTAAATGGAGTGAAATAGCCAAGTAATGGTTAATTGGAATGGCTGCAGAGGCTCCAGTTCAACCATTATTTTGTCAGGGGGCAGCAAACTCAGACAGGCCCAGCTGAACTATACCTCCCAACTGTCCAGATTTTCAAAGAATGAATAGATTTTTGCTTCTTATTTTTGGTTTGTTGTTCATAAAATTTGTAGTTTTAATTCCTAAATGATTTGCCAGAAGTCACTAAATAATAAGTTTCAGACTTCATAACCTTCATAAAAATGCATGTTAAAGTAAGAGCCGTTCTATCAACTGTCTCAATTTATACAAGAGCAATTTTAGTACTGTTTATATGTGCCCCAATATATTTGGCCTTGTTCAGATTTACTGCATTAACAGGTTGAGAGGTACATGCAAATAAATTGCTTTATAGAATTAGGCATAGCCAACCTCTCAACTGTCCCCAATTTTGGCTCAAAATGTTGCTCTTCCCCTAATAATCCCTCCATAAAATAGCAATTTTGGAAGAAAACATGGAGGGTTTACAATTAAGAAATAACTGTAATAATCAAAGTTATAGATTACTTGAAATGCATGTAGATTCTTTTATTTTGTCAGCTGCTCAAGGTAGCAGTACTAATATTAAAGTGTCCCTTCTTTGACAGGTAGAAGCTGTATTGTGTGTCTATTTTATATTTTGCATCACATTTTGGTCCATTTTTCATAAAATTGTGTTTTTGGCAAATTAGTGACAAATCACTAAAGACTGAAGTTAGAAAATGACAGACATTT
The DNA here is from genome assembly GCF_019279795.1 of Protopterus annectens. Taxonomy (NCBI): domain Eukaryota; kingdom Metazoa; phylum Chordata; order Ceratodontiformes; family Protopteridae; genus Protopterus; species Protopterus annectens. Next base: position 932,047,116 of record NC_056730.1, on the reverse strand, counting down.
GAGTTTCAGATTTTATACCCTTCAGAAAATTCATACTAATGCAAGACCTATTCTATTATCTTTCTAAGTTTATTAGAGCAATATTTAAAAATTGTCCTTATTGTTGTGCCTTTGTCCCACTTCTGTGTATGGCTTTGTCCAGATTTCTTGCTCTTGAAGTTGAGAGGTATGACAAATGTGTCAGGGCCATCACAGTCAGCCAGAGAGATTTCAAACTGTGACATGCTTGTTGCACCCCACTCCCCATGTAGTGACTCTGGATGTGTCCAAGCAAGGCAAGGAGTAGTTGTATCTACCTTGGATGGGGAGGACGCACTGCATAAGTACTACAGTGGCTTTTCATCTGTCCTTGATTTTGCAGAATGGTCTGGTTTCTGTCATATTTTGTACTGTTGATTTATGCTTATTACTCAAAGTGCCTGTTGCTCTGTGTTTAAGTAGCAATGCTTTAATGACCATAAGGTAAGCTTGTCTGACATCGTAAGATGCAAGTAAGCTTTAATAAGCATACTGTTAAAGAATTGCCAACATTGAAAGCCTTTCTGTTGTTGCCATGCAGAGAATACTTGACTAGATAATGTATAAGCCTTGGGTATTAAAGGACAGGATTCCATTATTTTAAAAAGCTCATTACACTTGTTGGAGACTTCCAGTCATCTCTACAGGCTTTACCCGTAAACTAAACAGAATGCCAATCATGTGTGGTCCATAACCTGTACAGTAATCCTTTAAGCAATGTATCTTGAGCTTGTTTCTTGTTTGCTTTTCATTTTTACTTTTATCATGTTTTCCCCATGAAACAAGTTGTCAGGCAGCAGGTCTTTTTGGATAAGAAACATTTTTACAAGTGGGGGCATCACATAGATTTCTACTTTCAGCATGTTGCTTGGTACTTTAATAAAGCTGAATATATTATAATTAGAACTGCAGTGCAAGGAGAAGTGGTTTGAGTTGAGTGCTTCTGGTTTTTCTTATACTTGATTTTGACTGGCATTCCAGTAATGTATTTAAAAGTAATTTATTTTTCATGCCTCACAACCTTTTGTTTCCATCTAGATATTAAGTAAGCTGTCATGCAGCCAATGCATTGAAATATTTTTATTCTTCTACACTTATTTTTGTCTTGATTGGACATTCATAATGATGGTTTGCCACCCAGGGCAGCGTATTTAATTAAAGTTAGTTTTTTTGTGGTTTTGTGCATAGCTCCTCCCCTTTATGGTTGACCACACCCCTTCCCTTTGACCCCGCCCATTCAGCGTCTCCTGCAGCCCCCCTGTGATTTGAAGTCACCAGCCGCCACTGGCTTATAGAGTGCATTTGTGTAGGATTCAGCAGTTGTAACTGTATTGTCCATCTGCATGGGTGTCATGAAGTTCACCACTTCTGTCTTAAGAAGCATGAAGTTGTCTTTGGAGAATTTTTTTACCATGGTTTCCTTAATGGGGGGTGGGGGCGGGATGTGGATATCAAGGCTGATTAGCTTATGGTCGCATCGGACCAACGAGGAGTTGCCTTCAGGTGTGGAACATCTGTCACTCATGTTAGTAATGACAAGGTCTAGGATATTGTTGCCCCCGGTGGGGGTGTGGATAAGTTGATCCAGGGCATTGGAGTTTATGAATTCCAGAAAGCATTGAGCTAAGGAGTTGGTACACGAGTAGTCTTTCCAGTTAATGGTGGGGTAGTTGAAGTCGCCCATTATTAGGGTGTTTGGTTGAACCCTAATCCAGTACATCAAGAAAAGAGGAGTGGGAATCCTGGGGCATGGTGGGGGATCTGTAGCAAGCTACAATTCGGATTGCAGTTTTGCCCAGAGTTAGTTGCACTTGGATAACCTCAGATGCATTATGCTGAGCAACTAGCCTGGAGGTGTGGATATCTTTAATGAATATGGACACACCTCCGCCTTTGGTGTTTTGGTCCAGGTTATATGGCCGAAAGGTGTGGTATGAGTTATAGCCTGGTAGTACAGGGGTGCTCTCTGGTGCCTTGAAGCAGGTCTCAGTCACTGCACAGATATCGATGTTCTCCATTTTAAGGAGTGCCTCGAGTGAGTGAATTTTGAGATTTAGACTTTTAGCATTGAGTACCATTACCCTCAGTTTTTGCTTGCCTGTTCCTGTTTATGTGGTCAATTTGTTATTTTAACTTTGCCTAAAAAAGGCACTATATGGGGCAGCAAGAGCCTTAGCCAGTATCCAGAATCCCAGGGGTGACAGGTGCAGGCCATCTGTGGCAAAGCATCATGGTCTGTCGACCATGTCATCCCAAGCAGACAGATACTGGATCCCCTTAAAATGACACCAGATGCTTAGCCAATTGTTGAAGTCAATCATTTTGTCCTTGTACTGTGGTATTATTCTGGGCGATGGCAGAATTTTACTCAGGGCTAGGGTCATATCTGCCTGGGCTACAAGATCGGAGAGCTCTTCCATGTCTCTTTTCATGGTACGTCTCAGGTCATTCACACCAATGTGGACAATGACAGAGTTATATTTGTACTTGTTGTGGAGTGACCTGAGTACGTGGTTTATGTGGCGGATCCTGGCACCCGACAGGCAGCTGACTTTAACCTTCTCTTTGTTTAGCCTGGTGAGTGGGACAAAAGTGTACCTGACTACAGAGTCACCTATGACTAGTGTGTTGGGTATGTTGTTTTGCCTTATTGGCTGTGGTTGAGTTGCACAGTGAGTCTGTGGGCTATGTGTCATTTGGGCTGTGTTAGGGGATGGAGGTTGCTTGTGTTTCTGCTTTGGAGGTCTCTGTTTCTTAGACAGATTATTATTGAGAGCGTCCGCAAATATTTTTGTGTTACTGTGTGTGGATTTTGGTGGTGTAGATTTAGTGAGACTATGTGATGAGTGTGGTGTGGTGCAAATGTTTACCTTCTCCTCATGACTGTCAAGTTCAGTCTTGGTTGGAGAGAGCTTTACCTCCAGTTTGGCTAGATAAGTGCATCTCTCACAGGTTGTAGTGTTGGGTGGTAGGAGGAGAGAGTTGTCTGTGTACATGAGGCAATTTCTACATTGCTTCAAGATGCCCATATTCATCAGATAGACAGGAGAGAACACTGGGAGCTGACCCTTGGAAATGCCTGAATAAAAAAACTATGTTCCTCTACATAAGTGAGGAAAGTGAGTACAAGAGCTGTTTTTCTCTAAGCAAGTGAGAAAAGTAAGTACAAAAACTGTTTTCCTCTAGGTAATGAGGAAGGTTGAGTACTATAGTAATTAGTAGCTTATTTAGTGTTTACAAGTTCTGAACAAGTGCTGAGCACGAATAAGCAAATTTAACTGCTAAAACTAAGAATCTGTATCTGCACTAGACAAGTTACAGGACAGAAACAAGTGCAAATGCAGGCTTTCAAATCAGAAAGTTGAGAGATGGAAGAGATTGCCCAAATGGCCAATAAATATAATTTCTGGGCCAGAACCACTCCTTGTGTGATAAACAGGTTACCTAGTGCTTACCACTCCCACTGATAAGCTAGAAGGCTTCCCTCCAACACAGAAAGGCTTGGGGGGCTCAGAAGCTTACATACAGTCCTGGATACAGCAAATCTGTATCTGGAACACTAGTTACAGGAAAGGTAGGAAACCGGTTTACAGATTTTTTTTTTTATTTACAGAAAAGTAGCAAAAATAGCAGTAAAACAATTCGCATGCAGTGCAAGCTAGCACACTTGAGTATGTAGCAATATTAGACCAAACACAGTTTAAAAAAATGCAATTAAATTAAAAAGGACTAAAAGCAAGTGCAGAAAGAGTTTATTAGGTAGAATGTGGTCAAATCAACATTAACTTTTGAGAGTATATTTTCAACATATGTGAAGTAAGGCAAGCAAGGCTCAGCTACTATAAGCCTAGGTATTAAAATGGTTAAATGTGAGGAATTCTTGAAGGCTGACAAGTTTTCAGGGCTTTTAATTGTTCTGTAAATAAATGCATCAACATTTTTAAAGAAAGTGCAGCGGTAGCGTTGTCGCCTCACAGCAAGAGATTCTTCAGTTCGATTCTCAGCTGGAGTGCCTTCTGTGCAGAGTCTGCATGTCCTCCCTGCATTCATGTGGGTTTTCTCTGGGTGCTCCGGTTTCCTCCCACGTTACAAAGACATGCATCTGAAGTGTTTCTCCCCAGGCCCCCTCTGTAAATTGGCTTTGTTCCAAGTCGGACTTTCCTGGTAAACAAATGTCAAATAAATAAACAAACATTCACTAAAATGGGCTGAAGTCAGTAAAGAAAACATAGGCAAAGAAATCCTCAGACTCAATTGTACTGTACAGTTTACAGATTAGTAAATGAGAATCTTTCAAGCAAATGTTATATAATGGTTAGGGGTACATTGCTACTTTTAAGGCATTCAGTATAAATTTCTAAAAGCATCTCTAAACCTGGAAAAACAATCTAGTTTTAGATTCAAGAGACATGATTAGCTTACACTTAAGACACTAGTAAACCATGCTAGAAAGAGGGAAATACACAAACAATGATTATTAGTACCCTAGCATGATTGTAGTGCTGTTACATGAGGTCCATTTGCAATGACAAATTACGAATGATACTCCTGCATAAGTTCTGCTCAGTGGGTAAAGCTTTTCCAGGCTGCTAAACCCATCCTAACCAAAAATGTGCTGCCCCATACTCTTCCAATTTCAGTTCTATAACAATCCCAAGATTTCAATGGGCATGTTGGTGAAGGGAACAGTGGGGATGAGGAAGTGATGGGTAGGTATGGCGTTAGAGAGAGGAATGCAGAAGGTCAGATGGTAGTAGATTTTGTGAAAAGGATGGACATGGCTGTGGAGAATACGTATTTTAACAAGAGGGAGGAGCATAGGGTGACGTACAAGAGTGGAGGAAGATGCACACAGGTGGATTATATCCTATGCAGGAGGGCCAGTCTGAAAGAGATTGGAGACTGTAAAGTGGTGACAGGGGAAAGTGTAGTTAGGCAGCATAGAATGGTGGTCTGTAGGATGACGTTGGTGATCAAGAAGAGGAGGACAAGTGTGAGAGCAGTGCCAAGGATCAAACAGTGGAAGTTGAGAAAGGGTAACTGTGAGGTGGAGTTCAGGGAAGAGTTAAGCAGGCACGGGGGGGGGGGGGCAATGAAGAGTTACCAAATAGCTGGGTAACTACAGCAGAGATGGTAAGAGAGACAGCTAGAAAGGTGCTTGGTGTGACATCTGGACAGAGGAAGGAGGACAAGGAGACGTGGTGGTGGAATGAGGATGTACAGGAGAGTATACAGAGGAAGAGGCTGGTGAAGAAGAAGTGGGATTTTCAGAGAGATGAAGAAAGTAGACAGGAGTATAAGGAGATGAGGAGCATGGCAAAGAGAGAGGTGGTGAAGGCTAAAGATAAGGCGTATGAAGAGTTGTATGAAAGGTTGGACACTAAAGAGGGAGAAAAGGACCTGTACCGATTGGCTAGACAGAAAGACCGAGCTGGGAAAGAGCTGGGAAAGAAGTACAGCAGGTAAAGGTGATAAAGGATTGTGAGAGAAACACACTCACAAGTGAAGAGTGTGTGTTGAGCAGATGGAAAGAGTACTTTGAAGGGCTGATGAATGAAGAGAATGAGAGAGAAGGATGGATGATGTGCGGATAGTGAATCAGGAAGTGAAACAGATTAGCAAGGAGGAAGTATGGACAGCTATGAAGAGGATGAAGAATGGAAAGGCTGTTGGTCTAGATGACATACCAGTGGAAGCATGGAGGTGCTTAGGAGAAATGGCAGTGGAGTTTTTAACCAGATTGTTTAATGAAATCTTGGAAAGTCACAGGATGCCTAAGGAGTAGAGAAAAGGTGTTTTGGTACCTATTTTTCAGAATAAGGGTGATGTGCAGGGCTGTAGTAACTACAGAGGGATAAAACTGATCAGTCACAGCTTGAAGATATGGGAAAGAGTAGTGGAAGCTAGGTTAAGAAGGTAGGTGATGATTAGTGATCAGCAGTATGGTTTCATGTTGGGAAAGTGCACTACAGATGCGATGTTTGCTCTGAGAGTGTTGATGGAGAAATATAGAGAAGGTCAGAAGGAGTTGCATTGTGTCTTTGTGGACTTGGAGAAAGCATATGATAGGGTGCCTAGAGAGGAGTTGTGGTATTGTATGAGGAAGTCAGGAGTGGCAGAGAAGTATGTAAGAGTGGTACAGGATATGTACGAGGGTAGTGTGACAGTGGTGAAGTCTGCAGTGGGAGTGACAGATGCATTTAAGGTGGAGGTGGGATTACATCAAGGATCAGCTCTGAGCCCTTTCTTATTTGCAATGGTGACGGACAGGTTGACAGACGAGATCAGACAGGAGGCACCATTGACTATCATGTTTGCAGATGACATTGTGATCTGTTGTGAGAGTAGGGACCAGGTTGAGGAGACCCTGGAGAGGTGGAGATATGCTCTAGAGAGGAGAGGAATTAAGGTCAGCTGGACTAAGACAGAATATGTGTGGGTGAATGAGAGGGAGGATAGAGGAATAGTGAGGATACAGGAAGTAGTGTTGGCGAAGGTGGATGAGTTTAAGTACTTGGGATCACCAGTTCAGAGTAATGGTGAGTCTGGAAGAGAGGTGAAGAAGAGAGTACAGGCAGGATGGTATGGGTGGAGAAGAGGAGTGATTTGTGACAGACGGATACCAGTAAGAGTGAAAGCAAAGGTCTTCAAGAGGGTAGTGAGACCAGCTATGTTGTATGGGTTGCAGACGGTGGGACTGACAAAAAGGCAGGAGTCAGAGCTGGAAGTGGCACACTTAAAGATGTTAAGATTTGCACTTCGTGTGAAAAGGATGGACAGGATTAGGAATCAGTATATTAGAGGGTCAGCTCAGGTTGGACGGTTTGGAGACAAAGTCAGAGAGGCGAGATTGCATTAGTTTGGACATGTGCTGAGGAGGGATGCTGACTATATTATGAAAAGGATGCTAAGGATGGAGCTGCCAAGCAAGAGGAAAAGAAGATGGCCTAAGATAAGATTTATGGATGTGGTGAGAGAGGACAATGCAGGTGGTTGGTGTGACAGAGCAATATGCACAGGACAGGAAGAAATGGAAAAAGATGATCCACTGTAGCGACCCCTAACGGGAACAGCCGAAAGAGAAGAAAAACAAGCAGAAAACTCCATGCAAATTACACTCATAACCTCAATGCCCAACGAATACTTACAGCAAAGGTAGCAGGATGAAGGGAGGGCTGGTAACTACAGATGGACCTCTAGTAAAAAAAATATTTTATTAATATATGCACTCACAGCTTTTGGACCTAAAAAGAAGAGGCCTGTCAGCGACCTTGTCCCTAGCTGAATCAAATGGGTAGACTCCTTATGGGAACATTCCAAATGATTATTGTGGCAGGAAATGAAAGCCGCACCCTTTAAATAATGTCTAACTTGTAGTGCTTTGCAAAAGTATTCAAAACAGACTAGCTGCTGCTGCACAAATGTCATCAGTGGAAGCATTAAGAAGGAGGCCACAGATGGGTGCACAGTTTTAGTGGAACGTGCTTTTAACACTGATGTAATGCTTTTCCATACTTGATAAACCAGCAGTAGCCACAATTTAAAAGCCATATAGAAACATATAAAAAGACAGTACATAGTAACTATTTTACCATCCAGTTATGTGGCAAAGGAAATGAAAAGCTAATCATTCTTTTGTATGGCTCGAGTTTTGTCTGTGTAGTACCTGACCTGTCTGTGGACATCTATGTGGTGAAGGCGGAAGGCTTCTTGGTTCACATAGTTAAGATGGATGGTCTGACTTTGACTGGTTTCTGTGGTTACCTATGGCATAAAGGGTGGCTGTCCACTCGTATAAACACATTCCTCTTGTATTATTACATGCAGACATTAAAAACACAAAGCCTGTATCTATTAAATGCGCTTATGTGAAGTGACAGCCACCAAGAATACTGGAATACTGTCTTCCAGGAAAGCTACTGCAAGCTCAGTCTGGCAATCAGTTCAAATGGAGGAATAGAAAGCTTCTCCAACATAAAGTATACTTCTCAAAGGGGAACTGGGCCTATTAATGGAAGCCATACAAGAAAAACATCCTTAAGAAATGATTACAAAATTTCAGAGATTACCAGGAGCTAATCTCTTGGATAATGTGGAAATTCTTGACTGTAGATAGGTGTATTTTACAAAAGAATACCTGTTGTTCCTGTCAACTCAGACAGGTAAAACAAAAGTAAATGTTAGTGATGAGTAAATCTTCAAATGCAGTTCCCAGACAGAGACATATTCCCAATTATCTCTGCATGACTTCTTTGACATTGGTATCTGAGAATACCTAATGACAAAAATAACCCAAACTGGAATTGGTATCTGAGAATACCTAATGACAAAAATAACCCAAACTGGAAAGAAGCAGACATGAGTTAGGAATGGTAGCCAAATGGTCAGACTGGCTTCAGTGCATGCAGAGCTGCTTGAGATTTCCTTAAGAAAGTATGAGCAATTTCTTGCTAATGGGAAGTTTCAGAAGCTGGCAGAGAAGATAAGACTTCAACAATAGAAACAAAGGCTATCTATGCCAAAATGGGGGCAACTAAAATAAATTTTGCTGCAGACTTGTTTGATTTTTGGATCATGAAATGGGGGAAAAGCACAGAAAACAGCATCAGACCATGAATGTAACCAGTACAGTCATGCTGCGACCATTGGAAGGAAGGAATGGCGAGGGGTGAACACCTACGCCACAGTGGAGTTGACAGACCACTCACGAGGCATAAGAAGACATCATCTCAGCCTGTCCACTAATGAATTCCTCTCAAAGAATCTGCATGTCTACTAGAAACCAGTGGTTGTGAATGGTTCATTACAAAATATGTACAGCTTCCTAATTCAGGATGTAGAAGTGACTCCCTCCCTGTTTATTGATGTGACATTACACCACCTTGCTGTCCATTTAGAATGTGAGAACTTCCAAGTGTGAGATATGCTGGATGGTTTGAACAGAGGACAACACTGCTCTCATCTCCTCTGAAATTAAAGTAGAGCTCAGTTGGAATCCAGGTGCCATGGATTATCTTGTCCTTTGAAGTGCTCTCTTTACCCTAGGCTAAATGCATCAGTAGTCACAGTGGCTAAGGGATACACTTTGCTGAAAAGGTTATCCATGAGAAGATTCTTAGTGACTGTCCAGCTAGGCAAATATGACATGAAAAGCATTCACAGTTTGATATGAGCGCCGACATCATTGAGATGCTGGGATTATTGAAACATTTGTGCTTCCAGAAAACCAATTGCAGGTGAAAACAGGTAGGGTGAAGCACATAAATTGGTCCAAGTGCTCACACACACAGTTCCTATAAGACAAAGTGAAATTGTGAGAAAATGGGCAAATGCAGGAATGTTTGGATCATCTGCAGAAACAAAAATGAGTGGCATGTTCCTGTTTCTGGAAAACAGCCCCTGAAGGTCAAGACCTGGGTGAAAAGTGGCTAAGACTTTTTTAAAAGTACTGTTACTCCTACAGAGTAAAACAATTTGAACATGCAGTCCCCCACTGGTGCATTCAGGAGCCCATCTTCTAGGTATGGGAAGATTTTTTTTTTTTTTGCAGCTACAATGTACTGCAACCATTGACATGTACTTTGTGAACACCATAGCTATGATTATTCTGAAGGAGAAAGCTCTGAACTGATAATTAACTGACCCATATGCATGAGCACAGAAATGTTTGGGATCTTATGGTTATTTTTATGTCAAGTGGGCAACATTCACATCTAAAGAGCATCTCTATTCTTTTGACAAGCATGAAAGAAATTTCTGAAAGTTCACCACACAGAAGGGTTTTGGGAGCTGAATGAATTAAGTTTGTTGAGAGGTCAAGTGAGACTACCAGGATTATTGTTTTTATTTATTTTTGTTTGTTTTGTTTTTTACAGCATTTGTCTACCTTCCTCCTTGCTTGTTATTTTTTGCAGGAGTGTGATGCTTGGAGGCAGTGATAACGTTCTGGAGGGCAATGACAAAGATAATTAAATATCCTACGGTGACTAGTTCCATGTTATGCTGAAAAATGAAGTGTGTTTTTCACTGACTGTATGGATGTACACACAGTCACAGTCTCTCTCTCTCACACACACACACACACACACACACACACACACACACACACACACACACACACACACACACACACACTGAGTTATTAACAAGTTGCTTCTGCAGCCCAAGTTTTGAGCCCACAGCCTCCACTTGCCTACTGTGTGACTCTGGACAAGTCACCTAACCAGACTGTGCTCCCAGGCGGAGTCTGAAAATGGTCCATTTGGATCAGTGCTCTAACCTAGTTAATAAAAAGAAAAGAAAATAAACACATATACCTCCACAAAAATACGAATACTTATTTAATCATTCAGTTATTGAGAGGAGGAGGAGGAAGAGAACTGTTACATCTCAAGTATGCCACAATCTTTACAGCATCTTATGCTTTGCTCCTCCTCCTTTTTCTGGCCACTATCCCTAACTCCTTACCCAATTACAAATTTACCTACATTACCATAACCCCCATATGTCTGTGGTGCATTCAGTTGTTTAATGTCAGCCATAAGCCAGTTGTTATGACTATTGTGACACCTACACATTTCTTCACTAGAACAAAGGTCATTTCTGGATAGGAAGGAATATGGAATTAAGCACTCTAGGTACATCTGTGGTTTAGAGGGTGTGTAGGAGGCACATGATTAACAGAGATAATTCTGAACAACGGGAGGTTTTGTTTATTAGGAAGAAAAGTTCTAGAGTTTATAAAGAGGCAAGGGACTTCCTGGTTTGTTAAAAAATGGAGAATAAAAGATGATGGTTAATAATGAAGTGTGGAAGTACGGAAAGGGAATGACATGTATTATGATTATTAGTAAGTGTCTATGAAGGAACCACTGACTGTTATGGAACGAAGATGAAAAGGACGATTATTGACATAGGACATGAAAGGCAGATGATTTAACTTACTTTAAGTAGACTTATTTTCTTTTGGCTTTTCCCACTAAAAAAAGTAAATAAATAAAGTTCTTCAGGCAAGAAGGTAGTGACTAACAAAGAACATCAAAAAAATTATATTAAGACCAAGAGTTAGAGTAAAAAGCCAAATGAGGGTCAGTATCAGAGAAAGACATTAAAAAGGACATAAGACCTATCTGAAGACTCACTAACAGCAACACAATTCAGCCAATGTTTGTGCATGTGAGGACATTTCTGAAAACAGTTTAAGGAGTAGAAAAAAAGGTGGTCAGAATATTATCGGGTTTCATCCTAGGTTTAAGTCCAGGAATATCAGGGTTATATTTGGTAAGCCAAGCCTCTAAGAACTTAAACATTTGTTGTTTTTGTTAGTGGCATTAATCTGGTCAACAGCAAGTCATTTTGAATGGTTTGAATAAGGGAGATGGGAAAGAGGGGAAACTAGGGAATAGTTATACCATCCTAGAGTGTGCTAGAATGAGCAGTACAATGGAAATAAGAAATGTCAGTATTTTTGAAAGCGTTTTACTCATCCATCTCTTGGCCTTAATATAATTTTTTGCTGTTGTCCTTAACTTCTTACCTGGATACCTTTAGCTTTTTGTTTTAGGTATTACATCATCCTAGTTCTCTTGACATAATTTTCCCCATTGTGGGATCTACTTATCAACTGGATATGTCTACATACAAGCAAGTTAAATTATTTGTCTTCCTTTCATGTCCTGCCCCAGTTAGTTAATTTTCCTATTATTTGTAATTCCATAACACAGAATGGCTTATTCAGAGGCACTTTGAATAGGTTAAACATAACGAGAAAGCGGCAATCGAGTTGGGTGAATGCATGGTCTTGGTTTACAATATTACTGGGACCACAGCTGAATATGAAAATGAAATGTAGATGGAGAAACAGATGAATTAAAGTGTTTGGAAAAAATGGATGATTCAATGGAAATGTACTGCTGGTATATTTATGATAAACTGTTAAGAATGGATCAAGTGGTCAAGGAAAGAAGATTGGTCATTTAGTGGAAAAATATACAGATGGAATGCATGAGGACAGTGTAATAAAGATGAGAAGTTACAACATAAGGTGTGATTATGAAATAATGAAAGGAAAAGGATGTGTGGTGAAGAAGTGAGGAAACGTTAAGAGCCAAAGAGTAACTGGAAGATCATAGCTGTTACCTGTCAACTGTTGTACAACAAAGAGGGATTCAGATTAAAGCTACAGCATTCACCTATGATTAGCAGTAAACATGACGAGGACAGCTGAAAGTTGTATGGATATCTTTACTATCTCCTTATCCATGATATGTCAGGTATCAGGATGAGACTTAAATGTAATAAGTTTCCTGATCTGCAGTATAATATGAAAAGCATCAGTATGTGAAAAGAACACACTAATCATGAAGAGAAACACCCAAGTTGTTCACTGTGGATCGGTGGGAGGGGATTTGGTTGCATGAACTCTCTCCTTGGTGAGACAGCTGGATGTCGGATGTCTTACCAGGTGCATTTATGGATTTTTCTCTGATTCACCTATTCTTGTGGTCCTTTTTAAGTCAGGCCCTACTGCATCTTTTTAATATTGTGATCCTCTGCTCTTATAAAAACATTGTGAATATATGGAATCAACAAATAATGGCAATGCCTTCCATTAACTTCTTTGCTGACAGTTAGAAGAATGCCTGCAGCCTAAATATTTCTTCCTGTGCCCTCACCTACTTGAATTTGAAGAGCGAGGCTAGTTAACAGATTCATGTCAATTTGCAGACAGCCATTTCTGTAACTGGCAATACATTAAAAAATTATGCTAAAGCACCTTTCAGTAATTCTCAAAAACATTTTTTTCATAGTGCATGCCTCCCTTCACCAACTGATATTACATATACCTACTCCCAGGTCACATAACAGTGAGAAAAAGGGAAAACTCCACGGTTACTGAAAGGTGTTTCAATAAACTGTCTCTGATATATTGCCAGTTGAAGAAACAGCTGTCAGTACACTGACTGCATCCTCTGGTTAGGAGTGGTAGAAGTCTGTGGTCCTTCAGATATGGCACAGAGGTGTAACATTACCAAAGCCATACTATGTTGTGTATTGAACTGTAAGAGTTATCATTCCTGGCATATTTAAGAAACAATATAATTAATATATTCAATTAAATTTACCGGTCTCCTGATATTGGGGGGGGGGGGTGATTGAGCAAATCTGTTAGCTCCATCTCATGTAATAACTGTCCTTCAGAACTTGAAATTATATGGAACAACAAAGATGTCAAGGTAGTACTTCACTAAAGTTTATTGCCTTTACCCATAAAACTGAATTTGCCTACCAACTTTTGTCCAAGGTGGAAGACCTTCTACATAACAGAGTCTATGCCTTGATTATCAACTGGGCCATAATTTACATCACCACTGATCATTCTCGTAAACTACTACTGCACAGAAATTAATTACGATATCCCATTAAGTGTAGAAGAGGTACCTGACAATAGAAGGCATACTTAGTTTAAATCTGATGTGTTTTGAATATGATGGAAGATAAAGTAAGCTAACACAGGTTACAGCACTATGCCTTGTTCTCTGTATTCTTTAAAATAAATAGCAGTACAGAATGAACACCACTTATTCTGAACTCTGGACACTTGCGTGGAAAGAATGGAAGAGAGCTTTCCAACTAATTAAGAATTAATGTGAGGCCCTTCAGATGCAAACTGGAAGAAACTGAGGAAGCTCCTCATCCTTGAAATAGCAGCAGGTTGCAAATCCTTTGTATCTAACCACTTTTTGCATACTTGGACCAGTCTCTTAGTAGTTACTTTAATAAAACACCACCACCGAATGAACCTTTGCAGTAGCTTGCACTGACGTAAGTCTAATAGTTTAACAAATAGCGATTTTAAACCCAAGTGTAGCTACTGAAACCATCGATGGTATCAAACCTTCAACTTTATCTCAAATAATTTTAATTCATAAATATGCATATCCATTTGGTTTACATAACAAAGAAGATTTAATTCTTCTTAAAAATACCCTGTTCCTGTGGGACCTTAGTCTCAGTTCTTTACTCTGTGTTCCGTTTATTTAAAACAGACGGGGCTTTGTCTTATGAGGAACTTCATTCTCCCACTGGGTCCCTCATTATTCCAGGTGCTTCATTCGCTGCCTTTAGCTCATCCTTCAAAAGAAAAGGTTTTAATGCTTCTGATCTACACTATCTGGTTGCTCCTTTACCACATCACACAAACTATACCCCCCTTTGTTACGTGCTAGCACCAGGCAATTCACAGACACTTAGTGCGAGGACCTTCCAGAGCTATCCCTGCTTCCATACAGAGCCTAATGAGAGATGTATGAGACCAGGACATATGCCTTTAGTATCAGTGATATATTTGGTATGGGGGGACTGAAAAAATAAACTGATAAAAATTCAGTGTTGGAAAGTGAGGCAGAAATAGCAAAATAAAGCAAAGTCATTCTGGCAAATAACTGTAAAGAAAAAAATCAGTGAATCTCAACTCTCAAGCAATCACTGATTGGAGTTTTCAGCCACACTTTATTTTAAGAATAACTGATGATATCTTAAACTAGTGCATGCTACACAAGCAGATGGGTAGAATGTGTGATATATAGCATGATACAAATATAGAATAGAGCCCAACACTGGGTATTGCAGTGAGATTCAGAAAAAAACAGCAGACTAAGAATGGTCAGGTACCCAGAACTCGTACTACATCACAATATGTCTCCTCTCAGAGTAAGACCATGTTCTCAGTGTTTTACAGGGGTACATTTTCTCTGCCTTGGGTTCCTGTTTTCAGTGATGGTGCACTTGTCAATTAAAAGCAGCTGCTTACATACCAATGCCAATACTATTATATAATATAAAATACCAGCAAGATAATCTGTACATCAAACTGTAGCAGAAATATTTAGGAACACTTCACTTCTAACGCCAAAATATAAAGTGCCAAACATTTGATTGCTGTGTACCATTTAGTTAATATAATGAAGGCTAACTTCAGGAACAACAGTTAAGTTTTACATTTTAAGTTGCTAATGCACAATATCTGCACTTCTGAGTCTGGTTTCAAATTGTATAACTCTAAGCAAATTATTTATCCAGACCAGTACTTCCAGTTTGCCACAGAAAAGAGGTACTTATGAGATTACTTGTTTTAACGTGTGAATAAGTCACTTTACCTTAAAGTGTCACTTGGCCTGTAGATGGTATTGTGCTCTAAACAAGAGCTGTATAAACACAATTCTTTAACTCAAGTCTCAGGGTTCAGTTCCCTTGGATGAAAATTTCATGCGTGATTAGGAAACTCTAAGTGAATCAAATAAATCCAGCATTACTTTACATGATGGAATGACAGATTTGGGTTGCTCTAGCAAGTTTTAGGGTCTACAGCTACATGATGTTCTACTGAAACAGTAGCCTTTCACTAGTGGCTCTGACATCACTCAGCACTCATCCTCTTCAGGCCGCACTGTTTTAATTCATTCTTGTCCACCTTATGAGAAATGGAGGCGGACAAACAGAAGGTGAGATTCAGAAGTTTAATGCCACATCAAGTAGGAAAAAATACATACATATAAAATAAATCCTATCAACAAATTATCTACCAGGACATGCCATAATTATAGTGCTCTGACATATAGGGACTAAAACGACAGTGACTGCCAGCCATAAAATATATTCATGTACAATGCAGAGAGGACAGTGCAGTTCCAATATATTACATGGTATCACCTTGTCCAGACTTCTTTCTCATGTCAGTAAAATGTCTGCAGAATATTTTTTAATGCAGCTCTAGGAAAACAGAGTAGCTATTCAAATTTAAAATGTCTTTTGGAAAAAATAAATCAGTGCAGTTATAAAAATTTAAGGACAGTTATTGTTTACTTTCTCAAGATCTTAGAATTTATTTATCTATCTATCTGCTTTTGTTTACTGGGAAAGTCTGTGTACAATGTCCATTTTTAGCAGTGGCCCAGGGAGAAAAGCACCAAGAAACAGTACATGTACAATATAAAAACAAACAGGGTGTAAAGAAATATGTACATAAATACTATACTTCATCAAAATTGAATGAACAGGAAATATTGCACAAAGTATAGTAAGCTCTAAGTGACATTGGTGCATGTTACAGAACATCACCGAGGATGAAAATGATCAATATAAATGCAATAACATCACTAAACAATAAACAGTATCAACATTTGGCAGGTAAAGTAATCTGATAAGCATCAATAATCATGCTGATTTGTAAGATAATAAAAGAACAGAAGTGCCTATGTTGCTCATAGAAAGAGTACAAAAACTCACTTTAGTAGGATATAGAGAAACAGTTGGAAAGAAATGGTTAGTAGGTGAGAGGAAGGAAATCATGAACGCTTGGGTATTTTTAAACTGGAGACTTTACAAATTCTAGAACAATTTATATGCAGTTTGAGGCTTGTCTTATAAGTGAGGAGATCGTTTATTTGTCTGATGGTGAAGGAACTGCTGTTCCATAATTTAGCTATGCTTACTGAGTGTAAGGAGTCTATATGTGAGTTTTTGAGATTCTATTAGGTGATGGTCCTTTGATCAAAGGTTCCTTTTGGATTTGTATCATTTTATTGTACTGCTAATTGGCTTAAGTGTTTCAGGAATAGTGTAATATTTTATGTGCCATTATGAGTGTATATGATATGCAGTGTGGTAGTTTTGGCCATTTCAGGTTCTGCAAGAGAGTAGAATGATTTCTTTTGTTTGGGAGGATGAATGCAAATGTATTTATTTTACTATAATACTGTTCAAGCTTGTTCATTAGGGTAGTCTGAAAATGAGTGAAAACTGTAGATGCGTACAGCAAGACTAGGATGTAAAAGGGGTGCCTTTCCTGCTGTGGTCAGTGAGAAATGTCCTGACTTTATAAAGTAGCCCTAATTTGTGGTAGGTTTTTAGTATGACACCAGCGATGTGCTGGTTATATTTAACTTTGTCATCTATGATGCACCAGGTAACTTGGTATGGGTGACTTGCTCTACTTTGGTGTTGTTAGATTACTCTATATTTGGTGTAGTGTTAGTTGGTAGGTGGCTATTGCTTATAAATGTGATTAATTTAGTCTTTCTGGGATTCAGTCCTGGTGAAGGAATCTTGGGTGACTGTTTAGAGTTGGAATGGAATGATTCTGCAAAGGGAGCATTAGAATTCTCCATGTACAAAATGCCTTTTGTTCATTACGTGAGGTGTGCTTGAATTTTTTTATTAGGTAGGATGTCAACATTTATTTTATATCTACTCAGATACTCATTACAGCATCTAAAACATACAGGACAAAAGCAAACAGCAAAATATGACAAAAAGGAGATACTAGATCGATACACACTGATGCAAGGCTGATGCACAGACAGGGGAGCATACCCAGGTCATATCAGGCCCATCTCAATGGGCAGAAACAGTAATGCATACTCTGTCTACAGGGATGTTCTAAAACAAAGCTCACTACCAGAGGACACTTAAAACTTATCATAATATCTGTATCCATTTTGCTAGGCCAGTCCTTTACAGTAGCAAAGGTGCCACATGCCTGAACAAGGAGATAGGAAGTTAGCAACCACAGGTCATCTCTCCTTCTTTGCAGAATGCATGTGATTTCAGTTATTTAAGAAGCATCGCCTGCCAGACATCAAGGGCTATCTTTCAGTAAAGATATTTGGGTATATACAGTAGCTGCTACATGCCTGCTGGAAACACAAAGCAATATTAAAGATGTGGTCTAGAATAACAGACACCAGCCAAAGTTTCCTTGTCTGTCAGGATCCCATAGTTAATTCTGGGCATATAACTTCGGGCTGTTTCCATAATTTTTACTCTTGCTTCCTGAGCTTCTTCATGTACAGCCTTAGCAGTAATTCTGCCAACATCTAGGAGTATATTTATGTCTGCTACAATTTTAAAACCTTGCACCACGTCCAACATGTATATTACTCCTATATAATCGACAAGGATCAGCAGTTAGTCTAGGAGCAGCTACTCCCCGTGTAACTAACATGTTCCACATTTTCTGTCCTTGAATTATAAAGTTATTTGAATAAGCTACTCTGCCTTTCATGCATATTTATTCACATTTACCTGCACACATGGTCTGTGAAGTGTTTTAAGCATCCTGTCTCTGAATCCCTCAAATGTATCAGCAGCAAGTCTTGACTAATTTTAACAGTGTGTGACTCATGTGCAGACATTATAAATCACACACTATGCAATCTATTCCTGTATCCCATCATCTCTTGACTAATTTAAACAGTGTGTTACTTATGTTCAGAAAGTATAAATCACACACCATGTAATCTACTCCTGTATCCCACCATCTCCTGACTAATTTAAACACTGTTACTTGTGCAGACAGTATAAATCACACACTGGGTACTTAATCTACTCCTGTATCCCACCTTCTCTTGACTAATTTAAACATTGTGTTACTCATGTGCAGACAGTACAAATCACACACTGTGTAATCTGTTCCTATATCCCACCCTCCTACCCTATTTATGTAGAACACTGAAAAGCATTAACAACTGTGGTTTCTGGAGAGAAATCCACCAACTTCAAACAGTGCACAATATGAAAGCTGAGCTATTGAACAGAACTGAAAGGTACACACATATGTCACCAGTGCTCCACTGATACCTCTCCGGGACTTTTCAGCTTTAAGATACTGCAAAAACAAGGAACACACTATCAGGAATAACGCACATACCTCCACTCAGCATTATGCCCTACCTTATCCAATAATAAGATGTCACTACTGATGCCAAGGGTCCAGTTTATGACAGTGGCACTCACTGTCGTACATTCACAGCAGTGGGCCAGTAGGATTCTTTATACTGATGTGTGTAAAATTAGTGGATTACCAACAGCCTTAAGACAACTCTAAAACTTTTCTTTTCTTTATGCCACTCCAAAAGTAAAGTTCCTTAGCATTTACAAATAATACTACTAAAGAATTACTGCAAGTTGTTTACAGTTTTAATAACTGTAATGAGTTTATTTACACTGGATGGAACAAAGTTAGCTTGACTTGCATTATAAACCACAAAACAGAAGGGCAGTTTAAAATTCTTTGGTCCCTACTGAATGCACACTCACAATTAATGTGCTAGCATGGTGCACACACAGACAAATGACCGATTTATGTTGGTGTTTGCATCACGGATTGTTTGGGTCGCCTTCAAAATGTATTTATCCTTTATTGACTGAGTCAATCCCAGTAGACTAGTAACATCTTTTCAGGGGATACCTGAGCTGGCATTTATATCGCTTATGGGAAATTAAGCCAGGGCACTGGAAAACTTCATCTGCTCCCCTCTATAAGCATCTTAGGATCTTTCACATCCATTTGTGCTACCACAAACTCAGGCAGATGGGACTTCAATTTAACATCTCATCCAAAGGATGAAACTCAACCACTAGGAATGTTAGCCTGTGTCTCAACTATGCTTCATCTCTGCAGACAAGTAGTAAGCTACTGCTCACTGTTGTACATCTGGAAAGGGTTATCATCATCAGCATCAAGGGCATGTGTTCCACAAAGGTGCCATGAGATGCAATACTTCAACAGCTTTCCCTTCAGTCAGATTTATAAGTGGAAATGCAAAACAAGGGTCTTACAGCACCACATGCAATTGTCAATCAGATTCAGACTAAAGGAAAAGTTTATGTATCAAAGCTTCCTTTTCTGTCACATGGAACATGTTGTCTGTTGCTTACTGGTACAATCTACAGACTGTAAGGTTAAAATGTGTTCACCGATTATTGTCTGTATGAAATTCTGCATGTTTCTCCCATGTCCGTATGGATTTTTCCAGGTATTCCATTTTCCTCCCATGTCCCCAGCATTCCACTTGACTGCCTACAACTACATTGCCCATATGCATATGTTGCACTTACCTTTACACATGTGGCTTGGGTCAAAACAGAAGAGGGTCTCTGGAGCAGCCCACTAACCCAGTTAAATAAATAGACTGCAAAGAAGGAATATTTCAGCTCAGTTTGAGTAAAACCTGTTTCATCTCCCTGCTAGTTTTTTTCCTTTTAAATGAAAGAAGGCAATAAACAATAAAACAATTATATTTTAGTTCATATTAGGTAAAATGTTTTAATAAAAAAAAAATAATGTACATTGTTTCCTCGGATCATTTTAAAATGATGTATGTTGTCACCCCACAATTATAAACTGCAAAACAAGAATGTCTCAGCTTAACTCAAGAACGAAAATGCTTAAAATGCTGTATGTTGTTTCAGCATGATCATAAACTATAAAGCAAGAAATGCTTTTGATCGGTCTGGATAAAACTTCTTTTGTGAGTTTGCTAGTGCTTCTGGTAGTGACAACAATGCATTTTTTTCTTTCCTTTTAATTAAGAGTGAAATCCTGTACATTGCCTCCCACTGATTATCTTTGTTTTCACTGACTTATCGAAATTAAGTTTAATTTGTGTGCTAGTGCTTCTGGCAGCACTTGTAAAAGCAATACAACCATTTTAACCACACACCAACCAGTACTGCTTCAGTACATTTCCAGTATAATCCAACATTCTGCACTGGCATATACATGTTAAACAGACTATTAACTGAAAACATCTTTCAGAATTAAAAGCAAAACACCATACTCTTTGCAACATTTACCTGCTATTGTAAGCAAATACTCTTCAAGAAGATGCCAAAGCATGGATCAGTCAGTCAAAATGCACTTTACTCTTATGGTTCAAATAACAATATACACCATTTGGAAAGTGGTGTTATCTTAATAATCTCCGAAGACCTGATGTTCTAGTTAATGAGGATAGTAACAGCCACCTTTGCAAATAAATGTATTTTTTGTCCTTACTGCCAATATACATGGACAGTAAGCATTTGTTTCAGATTTGGTATAGAACACAATGTGTTGAACTTTATGCTTACAGAGTACATGTTGATGGAATTCCTCCAAAATACACAAGGAATGATGCCTTAGCAAAATGTAAATCTTAACTTAAAATTTTCCTATAAGATTTCACAGCCAAATCCTTTCCAGGGTGTTGTAAGCCAGGAATAAATTTAGTGGACAAGGAGGACTAGTGAATGCAAAGCAAGATGAATTAGAATGAAGTTTTTTATTTACTCTAGGATGCTTTGTGCTAAACTTAAGGACCTGGTTTAGTTATAACAGACAAAAGACAAAGCATAAACATTATACTACTGCATTCTGAACAAACTACAGCTGAGCTGAGACTAACCATGAGTACAATATCCAGCTGCAATATCCAGCTGAACCTGATAACTCTTAATATAAATACTATGATTCTGGGATTGATGGTTGTGCTGACAGCATTTTTGCCAGTACACTTACTATTAACCAGTTTAACTCACTAACTTAAAAAATTTACTTTTCTAAGGACTGGGAGCAGTCTGTGATCTGGGTAAATGAATGATGCTACTGTCTTTCTCAACACTAATATAATCTTCGTACAAAAGTGAAAATGATATACCACAAGTATAATAGTTGGTGTGGACTTGTTCACTACTTTTTAGTAGGGAGTGACAGGGAAGCACTAGCAACAGACTTGTACCTTTTCCACCATACTGTTATTCTTACCCTTTTCTGCATACAAGGGGACCAAGTGAGCAAAAAATAAGCATAAGGCGTTAGGAGAAACAGGTTTCTAATACATCACTGAAATATTGGCTTACTCTTCCAAAAATTAAGTTAAACTACATTCCATGCAGTAAGGATGGAATAACACTATAAAATACTACACCAGTTTATCTGTAAATGACAGTCACAAAGAATATATGAGGTCCTTTATGCAGAACAACTGAAAAGCATGCCAATGAGACTAGCTTACAAATTACAGTACTAAACTATGTAAAGAAGCTATAATCAAATTCGGAGTCCAGTTTACTGCTGCAGTCTGTGAATCTTAATGTTTGAAAGGCTGTACTATTGACAACAAATATGAAAAACAGGAAAAAATCTAACACTCAATAAATAAATGTATGCCTACACACCTGGACATTGCTTATACATTTTCAATCAGCCTTACCCTCCAAAGTACAGGAGCATAAAAGGAAGGATGCATTCATATAAATTCATTTATAATAATTCATATCAACAATTAGGGATAAAACTTGCCCGAGGGCTTTAAATAAAACAAAAGGTTTTGTAAGCTGTGACATAGACTCAAATGGCAATGACAAGAAAAAAACTGTATAAAAGGTCAACCTGCCAAACATTAGTGTGTGCATGTAACACAAAAGCTGGAACTAGATACTTAACAAAAAGCTGTTACGAATAAAAGGTGGGAATAACTTTTTAACATAATGAACCTTTCAATATTATCTTTAAAGGTTAATGGTCTCACAGATATATATATATATATATATATATATATATATATATATATATATATGTGTGTGTGTGTGTGTGTATATATATATATATATATATATATATATATATATATATATATATATGAGAGTAGTGAACCATTAACAAAATAGAGTGCAAATAGCTATGCTACAGGAGGCACATTTGGAAAGAAATTAACATGTCAATTTGATAAAGAAAGGTTTTCAGGACAGTTATTCAGTGAAATACCTGGGAAAAGGAAAGGAGGAGTACTTATATTAATTGCAAGTGGAACTCCAATAGTGACAGAGATAATAAAAAGATAATAATGATAGATTTGTAGTACTAAAGGGCTACTGGCAAGGGAGGAGGATTACACTGGCATGTATTTATATTCCACCTAAAACTTATATAATGGAGCTTAAGAAAAATCTGGAAGAAATAATCAGCTTTCAGTGGGGATATTACTTACAGGTGGAGACTGGAATTTGAAAATGTGTCAGGGGGCCGAGAAAGGAAAATATAACAAAGGAGGATTGATTTTTGAAGAATTTTATGAAAATGTTTGGCGTGGAAGATGTGAATTCAGTATTAGGAGTTTGTAGTGAATTTACATATTATTCCCCAAGATACAAAAACTGGGCTAGGCTAGACAGAACTTATATTTCACAGGAATATGTGCATTTAATTGAAAGTTTTGATAAGCGTCCAATAACTATTTTAGATCACAGATCAATAATAACTAAAATAAAAAAGCATGGTAATGAAATAAAAATGAGACACTGGTGCTTTTCTATCCATCTGTTGAAAATTGAGGAATTCAAGCAGTGGGTAGGGGAAATTATTCTGGAGTTATTACAAAATGGAGTTTTAAAATAGGGTGGAAATACAAGAAAGAGAGATATGATTAAGAAGCAACAAAAAGTATTTAGAGGGACTGACAAATGTTAAAGTACTGTAGAATGGGAGGAATCTCACAGAACAAGAAGAGCAACTGCAGAGTGCTAAACAGAAAATAAAGGATTACCTTGATAATATGCATGAGTTTAGAAAAAACTGCTGTTAAACAACTGTTTTTTGATAATAATGCCGGAGCGCAAAGACTTTTGGTGCAATGGCTCAAGTAACAGAAAGGAAAAAGGGTTGTCACCAAGCTCCGGGAGCCTATAACAAGGAAGATAACAAGAGATCCTGTAGAGGTACTAAAAATATTTAGGAAATTTTATGAAAGTCTGTATAAAGCAGAGAAATATGAAGATCAAGAAAAGGTATAAATGGAAATGTTTATGGAAGAATTAAATATCCCAAGGTTAGAGGTAGATGAGGCTCAATTACTAATAGTTAGGACAGGAGGAGATGAGATAAAAATGACTCATCAACAAGAAAGTCTACAGGAACAGATGGTATTCCTGTGCATGTTTGGAGGCTAGGAGGGAAAAAAGTGATAAAAACCTGGAAGGTTTTGTTTAACAGTATTTTAACATAAAAGAAGCACCAACCTCATGGAAGAAAGCAGTGGTGACTGTAATACCTAAAGAGGGCAAAGATCCAGCTTCATATATGCCCATTTTAATCCTAAACCATGATTATAAAGTGCTTATGTCTATAATGGCTACAAGAATGGCAAAGGTGATGCCAAAATTGATAGACATGGATCAATGAGGTTTTGTGGAGGGGAGTTAAAAATTTGACATTAACAAAACATAAAACACAAAAAATCCACCAGCAGACAAACCACACTAGTAGCCAGCAACCAAAACTGAGCGCAGAGAGAAAAAAAAAGCACAAGTGTAGAAACACAGCAGTTTTCACACTTGTGCTTTTTTCTCTTCATTCAACATTAACGGAACATTGATGATCCAGAAGGAAGCTGAATGCAAGACAACACCACTGATGCTGCTGGGTCTTGATGCAGAGAAAGCATCTGACGGGTTAAGCTGGGAGTTTAAGAGCAGAGCAAAGGAAGCATTTGCATTCCCTGCTAAAATTATATGGTTGATTAGGAGAATATATGAGGGGTCAAAAGCAAAAATTAAAGCTGGTCGGCTCCTCTCTGACAATTTCTGCTTGAACACAGGAACCAGGCAGGGGTGTCCTCTTTCCCTTTTGTTATTTGCACTATATTTAGAACCATTGGCAAAGAAGATAAGATACTCAGAAATTCAAGGATATAAATGGTATGGTAATCAAGAAAAGCTGGTTCTATTTACAGATATTATTTTATACCTGATAAAACCAGAAAAGGACATTTCAGTTTTGTGGAACATTTTGATGCAGTTTCATATTTTTGGGGATACAAAATTAATAAAGCTAAAACAAAGGCAATAGCTGTAAATAATGTACCCACACACGAACTGGTTCAGCAATATCCATATTTATGGGGACATGATAAAATGAAGTACTTAGGATTCTGTTGTGGCAGCTAATGATATGTGGGAAAAGACTAAACAAAAGATAATACAAAAATGCTGAGAAACAGGAAGCTCTGTTATATGGCTATGGAAGATACAAGCAGTTAAAATGTTTTTAGTTCCTTTTTTCTACACAGTTTAGGTATATTTTTATCAACAAGAGGAGAATTTGCGGATAGCAATTAATAAGGAGATGAAGGGTTTTATCTGGGAGGAAAGACGGCAAGAGTCAAGTGGGGTAAACTGATTCTTCCAGTTGAACAAGGTGGTTTTGGATTACCCGATTTGAAGGGGTATTTCAGAGCTACACAGTTAAGGCTCCTATACATAGTACAAGCAGAAACCTATAATTCAAAGTGGAAAGGGATGATGATGAAACGGGGGGAGCTCAAGAGACTTGTATTTTGGATACAAATCCTTAAGGACAATAACAATAACCATGCAGAATATTATATTCATAAAGTAGCAGAAAGTAGTCTAAGAACTAAGCCAACATGGGAATGGAAAAAGGAAATTCTGCTGATAGGGATGACTGCAATTAGGGATACAGACAATAGGCAAGAGGGGGCTGGATTTTTTTTGTAGAAAAGTGGTAAAAGAACCAAGGCATTGGGAGCAAATAATTAAAGAGTGAAAAGTAAGAGAATGGGAATAGGTCAAGATTTTATTTGGACTGCAGGATACAGACTGCCTTCACTATTAAGTATTGTATCAGAGGATAGTCAAGGAGAAAGAAATAGGGGGATCCTAAGTAAAAGACCAGCACTGGTAGAGTTTTAGTAGAGTTTAGAACAGAAGCTGCAGTTAAAAACAAAATAATTAGTAGAGCATACAAAATATTGCATGATAACTATAAGAATCAATCAGAGGAAGGTAGAAAGGATTGGGAAGAGAGATTGGATAAACAATTCACAAAGAAACAATGGGGATATATGCATGGTTCCCAAATATGCAACAAAGTCTAAAAGATTTAGGATCTTTGCTTGGAAATGTTTGCATAAGTATTTTTACATCCAAAGTAGACTCCAAAGAATTTTTCCCCAGGCAGACAGCAAATGTTGGAGGGGTGATGTGGAAAAAAGGGGTAACTGGGAACATATTTTCTAGGAGTGTATTGAGTTGGAAGACTTAAAAGATTCCCTACAGACTGCTCTGTCAGAGAAAGTGGGTGAGCAAAGTGGAGCAACTAAAGAAATTATTTTTTGAGCTATGATACAGAATTGAAATTGCTTAGACATAGTAAGGCCTTGCGGAGTCCAATTATGGTGGCTGCCAGAAAAGCAATTGCTAAAAAATGGAAATCAAAGCCAAAACCAACTTTACTAGATGTAGTGAATACAGTAAGAGAAAGACAATGACTAGGATTTGGATCTTTAGGAAAAGTGTAGGAGCAAATTACATAGGAAAAAATTGAAAATTGTGGGAACAATACATGCAGAGGAGGAACGAGGTTTAAAAGAAGGTAGGATTTGAATGAGCTCTATAATGTTTGGCTGACAATGACTGGATATGGTTTGTGATGTATAATGTCTGCAACTAAAATGATGTCAGTCTGGTTTGTTTTCATTTATATAAATGTATGATTGTTTATGTCATACATAATTTGTTATAATAAAGATGTTTCTTATTTAAAAAAAGAAACAATTACAACACCATGGAAGACAAACAGATCAAATTAGCATTCACATGAAAGACTGACAGAATAAAGAGATTAATCATAAGGCAATCACTCTGACCAACAGCAGGTTTGATAATCATGATACCTAAAATGTGTTTTATGATGCGAGTTCCCACTGGTGGATTCTGAGACAAATGCCAAGGGAAATAGAATGCTTACATGTCAGGACAACAGAAGACAGCACTGCTTGCAATAACCTGATGGATAGCTGCACAGTCTGAATATGAAAGCTAGACAGACTAATGATTCATACGTCGTGCTTTCCTTATTGCTTTCTGAATATAATCTAAAATTCACAATACTGGAAATCAGTCAGTGCCTTCAGAATTTATTGCTCCATTTTAAACTTCCTTATTCGGAGTTTATCCCTGGCAATATCATCATCCCTGACTAGCTTATTTGAGCAAGATACACTGCGGTCACACATAAACCATGCTTTGCACTTGCACAAACAAGAAATAAGTCAAATGATATTTTTAAAGCATCCACATACATATTATGCTCACATGTGTGTGACAGAGCGTGTGAGTTCACATATACATATTTACAGGAATGCCTTGTACTTCAGTCAGATGTTTGTAAGATTTTCTGAGCTACTAGTTGCCTTCAAAAGCCACACAGGCTGCCACAGGAAAAGGAAGAAAGCAATACAGTAGATAAACATGCTCACAGAATCAATAAATGCCAATTAAAGTGAGTCCTGTTTTCAGGTTTATTTAATCTACAAAGCAATGGGCTTTGATCTCAGGTGAATAACAATGTTTTTGAGTTACAAATATAGCCTGGGGTATGCATACCATTACCTTCACAAAATCTATTATTTCAGTGGCATTATAAATTGACCTTGATGGAATACAGAACAATTCAACAAAAAATGAAATGCAAAATGTAATTACCTGGGCTCGAGGCATGACTTTGAAAGTCCTCATGCTTTCACCATCTGAAAGTACCGGTATGTAGACATTCAAAATAACCTAAAATCATAAATACTTTTATTTATCTCTGCAGTTCTTGGCTAAAAAGTGTACTTTTATACAATATGTTCTGGACATAATAATACAATGAAATAAGGTAGATGATAAAATTAATATGTACACTGCAAAGACGCAAAGTAACACAATATTTCAAATGAGGCCAAATTGATTAAGCTGTCAGTTTCAGTTTAGAAATGCAGGCTTGTGAACTTGGGTAAAGGTAATATCAATGATGAAGAGGCAACAGAGACAATGATTTCTATATCCTCTCACACTCTTAAATTAAAACCTTCCCCTGGTTTATACTACTACAGTGTTTAATATAAAATACAGGGAAGTCTTTATTTTGTTGCTGTTATCATGAAAAAAATAAATGCTATGTGACATGGTTTGTGCAGACTGGTTGATACAAGCATCTGGTGAGGAAGATTTAACACTTGAAGAGATGAAGGACAAAGGCTGCCAGTTTGATGTAATTGGGCTAACATCAACAGTAAGTGACTGAGATCTCCTAGATATCTTAGCAATAGGACAATGTCTAGAAGAGAGTAGTGGTTAGAAAACAAGCACACTGTCCACCTGATGTTTTACCTACAAAGTGTGTGAATTTGGGGGAGGAGAAACGGCAGAAATATGGTGCAGAAAAAGTGTGTGGAGTGAGACAAAAGGGCAGAAACGTGGTACAGATAAAGACATACAGACTACAACAAGGATGAGGATGATGGAAAAAGTGGATCTGATGTGAGAACAGCTGAAAGACACTACTGTGAAGTGTAGGAAAAGTGGCAAACTGAGCAAGTATGATAGATTGTCAGTGGCAATTGTAACAGACATAACAGCTAATGGAGATGAAAGGTGGAGTTCATCTTGATCAGGTTTTAGGAGTGATGTGGGGGGACTGATCATCAAAATGCAGCTAGTAAAAGAAAAAAAGCACAAATCGAAGACATCTAAACCAGTGGCTACAACCCAGATTAATCAGTTGCAGCACGGTTTTCTTTTCAGTTTTTCAGACTCTACCATGTCTTTCTACTATTTTATTTTGTATGTCTAATTTCTAATATGTCTACTAATACCACTAGGTTTACTGTACCATCTTATCACCCAGCACACACTAAGCAGTCATACAAGACTTCCAGTTCATTTCATGACATTCCTATGTACACTATGTCACATTCTACTCAGTATTAATGCTTCAGGGGCAACTTTGTACTTCTTGCCCTCTTGACTGCTGTCAGCATCTATCCCAAACCTGTTTCCTTTAGTATATGCAATGTCTTAGAACTTGTTTCTGTCCAGGCTGAGAAAGCTTGTTTTGTAATATGTGACACCCGATAGCTCTCTGAGGAAAATAAGCATTGTATCTCTATTTACCTCCACCTGCCTAGTACTGGGAATTACCTCACAGTCCTATATCTAACATTAATACATCCAAAATTTCCTGACTAACTGTACTGACATTTCTTAGGTCAGAACAAGACACTGCAGTATGTACATCATCTATATTATGCATTTTGCTACAAGGTGCAAGACATGATTCAGACCTCTGATCACTGTAGGACATGATTCGGACCTTTGATCATTAACTAGGCTTGTAATAATCTGCAGACCGGCAACCTGGTATTTACATGAACGTATGACCACTTCCTAACTATGGCATCTTTTCCATGATATAGCGCTTCAGTACATCTACACATTCATATTCACCTGCTGCTTTGTTTGTATAAATATTTCATTTTCAGACCTGTAATTAACACAACAGATTTTATTTACAGAATAACAAAACTCAATTAACCTGCTTAACCCTATTTATTATCTATAATTGTTATTGATTTCTGTCACATTTTGTTTGAATGTTCTGGCATAAGGATGTTTCAATGGGGGAAGGGCATGACTGCAAGTCCTTCATTTGTTCAACTACCCTGGATAAAATTGTGCTGTTCCAATCTCTATTTCACTTAGCTCTGTTTTTTCAAGTTTATACGTGCTTATTGGAAATTTCTTAATTGCTTTCTGTTTGTTCAGTAGTTGCAATGTTGAATAAGCACCAGAGAATCTCAAGGAATCTTAAGAAAAGAACCTGACTTACATCCTGTCCAGTGCCAGGATTCATCAGATCACGCATGCACTCAGGTCTCTCAGCAACAAGTACTATTATGACTCTGTCATAGCTCATGTTGGAGTGAATGACCTGAGACATACCTCACTGGACTACATGAAGAAATACATGTTTGAGCTCTCTGAGTATGTCCTTGGCAGGTATGTCCCTAGCCTTGAGCAGCATATAACCCTGACCTGGAATGATGCCACAGTATAAACAAAATAATTTCAATAATTGGCTTAGTTTTTGGTGTCATTCAAAGGGGATCCAGTTTCTGTCAGCCTGGGATGACATGATCAATAAGCCTCTCTGCTTTGCCAGAGACTGTTTGCACCTGGCACCACTAGGCTTTCAACTGTTGGCAACGGCTCTTGCCTCCCACACAGTGCCTTTTTTTAGGCAAGGTCTCAAAAACAAATTAGCCGATGTAAAAATTCCCAACCATAACAAAATAAGGGTTATGCTGCTAAATGCTAGGAGGATAAAACAAAAACTGCACAACCTAGAAGCACTTCTATCACTGGAGGATGTAGATGTCAGAGGTTCAATGCCTGAGAGAGTACTCTGGCCTTGCAAGGCTACAATGCCTTCCACACCTTCTGACCACAAAATGAACATTTGAGAACCAAAGGAGGTGGTGTTTCTATCTATATTAGAGATAAATTTACCTCCTGACTAGTTAGACTGGACAACTCGATGGAGTTACTCCATGTTTAGATTACCGTGGGTAAGAACTCATTCAAGTCACAGCAAGTTATAGATAACCCTCTATGGATCATGATGTGCATGAAGGTCTACTTGACCAAAATGGAGTCACTCCAAATACTGCCAAACACTCCGGTCATGGGGGATTTCAATTATCCTACCATCAACTGGGATAGCAACTCTAGCCCTAACTCACTAGCACCAAAGTTCCTTGACCTTGTTAACTCAAATACCCTGGAACAAATTGTTCATACCCCAACAAGCGGAAAAAACATACTAGATCTGGTCCTCACTAACATGACATATAGAAGCACCACCTCAATTGTGGGACCTCATTAGTTAAATCTGACCAAAGATCAGTTACCTTCAAAATGGCACTAATATCAGAACTCACAAAGGGCAAACTAAGACTAAAAAACTTCACCAAAGCAAACTATACCCTCCTAGGGAAGGTATAAATGCATTCCAAGCCCCACTCTCAGCTGGAAGTGGTAACTACACCAAAGCTTACACTAAAGCCCTGTACAATCATTTGCATAAGGGTATACACTCAGCTCTTCCTGACAGAATCAAAGCCAGACCCTCAAGTAAAAAAAAAAAAAAAAAAGCCACCCTGGTGGACATACATCAACAAACTTTACAACAAATACAAAATGTTGCTGTCTAAGAAAACTAAGCTAGGCCCCAACAATGGAAAAGCACTCTCCTCGGCCTAAACAGGCAAATAAGACAATACGTCAAATTCTCAGAGTAACTTTGAGAGAAACTAGCAATCATAGCAAAGGATAACCATAAGGCCTTTTACAGCTACATATGTAGCCTAGAAGGTAGGACCCAAGCATGTGCAGATCTAGTGACTAACGGTATCACACACACTGATCCTGCGGAGATAGCAAACCTGCTAGCGGACAGATTTGATGAAAATTTCACTCCCTTATCCCTTCCAAACTTATCACAAACCTTGCCCCTCCACCCCCCCCCCCACCCTACAGACCTGAAAAGCAGGTCATTAAAACTTTGTCTAAGGCAAAAAACACAGCCTCTATGGGACCAGAAGGCATCCCAGGCTGTCTTCTTAAACTAAAACAGGAACTAGCATCACCATTAAGTACCCTACACAATCACAGCCTAACCACTTGATTTGTTCCTGCAGAATGGAGAACAGCAACAATTATTTCTCTCCCCAAAAGTGGCTAAGCAACAGACTCAGGGAATTACAGGCCCATAAGTCTGACCAGCCTCATATGCAAAGCCATGGAGTGTATCATCGTGGACCTCATAAATAAAGACATAGGTGACCTCCAAACCCTGGATCCAACCAAATTCAGCTTCATCAAGGGCAGATCCTGCATGTTAAACCAGGTAGATTTCTTCAAAATTGTGAACAGGGCCATTGAGGAGGGCAAATCTGTGCACACAGCATAACTCGACTTGGCAAAGGCTTTTGACACAATACCACATTCAAGCATTACTGATAAACTTAGCAAACAATGTAAACCCCTTTATTGAAAGATGGATTGCCAATTGGCTCACAAACCGGTCACACACTATCAAAGTGGGTGACTCCAGATCAAGCAGCAGACCTGTCACCAGAGGGGTGCCACAAGGATCAGTGCTGGGCCTCCTACTGTTTGATGTATACTTCTCATAAGTTCAGGCCAAAACTAAGGGCTGTGGCTGACCAAGTTATACAGGAAGAAAGCTGAGTCCCTGTAATCACAGCTACACAGGTAAAAGCTGCACTCTCTAAAGCCATAAACACAGCATCCATGGGACCGGACAACATCCCAGGCTGCATTTTACACAAACTTCAGAACAAACTGGCTCTCCACCTAAGCACCATGTTCAATTATAGCCTCACATCAGGCTTTGTGTCCATTCAATGGCATACAACAACAGTTATCCCACTCCACAAAGGGGGAGCCACCACTGATCTCAGGAACTATTGTCCTATTAGCCTGATGAGCCTGGTCTGCAAGGCCATGGAATGTATCATCATGGAACTCATAAACAAAGACATTGGTAACCTCCAAACTCTAGATCCCACCCAGTTAGGGTTTGGGAAAGGCAGATCATGCCTCCTGAACCTGATTGACTTCTTTGAGGCAGTCAACAAAGCCGCAGATGAGGGTAAGGTGGTTCACACAGCCTATCTTGACCTCGCCGAGGCTTTCAACACCATCCCCCATTCTGGAATTATAGCTAAACTCACTAAACTAGGTATAAATCTCTATGTCACAAGATAGGTTGCCAACTGGCTCACTGACAGAACCCACACTGTAAACATTGCAGACTCCAAATCTGACTTCAAACCAGTGACAAGTGGAGTACCACAAGGTTCAGCCCTGGTACCTCTCCTTTTTGATATCTACTTCTCTGAAGTACGGGCTAACATAGAAGGCCTCTGGCTAATGAAGTTCGTAGATGACTGCAAACTAGGAGCCATAGTCAAGTCCCCAAATGATGTGGACATCCTACAGAAGGGCCTCGCTGAGACAGATGCCTGGTGTCAGAGCCATGGCCTCAAGCTCAATGCCAAAAGTGCAGTGTCATCCCCTTTGGTAAAAACTCTGTACCCATGAACTACTACATAGGCAGCAATCTACTTAACACCGAATGTGTGAAAAGAGAGCTTGGGACCCAGGTGGACAGTAGTCTCTCCTTTGATAGTCACATCACCACAGTAGTCAGGAAGTCCTTCTACGTGGCACACCTCATAAAAGGGTTCTCATCCAGGAAAAAAGAGGTCATTGTTCCCCTCTACTCGACACTCATTAGACCCATTATAGAGTACAATGCCCCTTTTGGAATGTACCTCACAAGATATCTGCAGCAACTGGAAAGTCCACAGAAGTACCTCACAAAGAGGATAACTGGCCTCAAACAAATGCCCTACAATGACCGCCTCAAAAAACTCCAGCTTTACTCCATAGCATATCACCTACTCCAAGGTGATCTCTGGCTAACATATAAAGCTATGTCAAACCCAAAGCTGTTGGACATGCTACACCTAAAGAAATCCCAGTCCCTCCGAGCTACACACTCTAGGTACCTAAACCTAGTCACCACAATAAACAGGACATGCTGGAGGGATAGATTCCTGTCCCCGAGACTTCCCATACTCTGGAACAAGCTACCCATCTATGTCAAGCAAAGTTCTTCATTAGCACTCTTCAAGAAAAATCTTGATGAGTGGATGGGAAATAGGAAATACACCCCGGGGATCACTTCTGTATCTCTGCTCGACAGTGGCACAGGAAATTAACTTTCTTGGGTGGCGTAAACCAGAGAACCTTGTTGGCTAGGCTTACGTAGGCCCTTGGGCCGATAGCCTAGCACCTACCTATGAACCTATGACTGCAAACTGGGTGCAATTACTGAATCCCCAAATGATGTCAGTATACTTCGGGAGAGTCTTACGCAGACCAACAACTGGTGTCTTAGTCACAGTCTCAAACTGAATGCAAGGAAATTTATCATCATTCACTTCCGTAAAAACAATGTCCTTTCACACTATCAAATTAACAACAATACCTTATGCACCTACAAAGTGGTAAGAGATTTAGGATCACAAGTAGACTGCGACCTTAACTTTGGCCACCATGTGTCTATTGTAGTAAGGTAGACTTTCTACGTAGCACACCTGATTAGCAAAGGAGGTTATAACCCCTCTATACTAGTCACTAATCAGGCCCATAATTGAGTATAACGCCCCTTTCGGCATGTATATCATACAAAGCACCTGCAGCAATTGGAGAGATATCAGAAGTTTCTAACTAAGAAGATCAAGGGACTCCAGCATGTGCCTTACAGAGACTGACTAAAGTCCCTGTCACTATACTCAGTATCGCATAGACTTCTTAGGGGAGACTTATGCCTGGCTTACAGAGCAATCTCTGATCCAAACCTAATGAATTTGCTAGAGCTACCCATTCCAGGGACCAAAATATGGCCTGCAACTTGAATAGGACATAAGTGGTTGTTTACAATGTGTATGTTCCCATAGGGGGGATGTGATTGTAGAATAAGGGGATAAGGCAGTAGCTGGGGGTGTTATGCAGGATGGGAACATGAGCATTCCCAGAGAGAGATGATAAATGTGAGTGTAGGAGAGTTTTAAAGACGGGGAGGCTGCTGGTGCTGCAGATATGAGGTGGGAGGGAGTTCCAGTGACGGGTTAGGGAAAAAGAGAGTAGGAGTTTGCCTGCTGGATGGGCAGGTTTGTGGAGTTCAATTAGGTTCTGAGTGCTGGTTCTTAGTGGTCTACTAGGTTGGAGCATGGTGAAGGTTGAGGCGAGCGAGGGGCAGAGTGAGGGCTTGAAAATGAGCTTATGAGCATGAGTTAGTTGAGTGTAGATAAGGTAGTTGGGAAGCTCTAGCCAATTTAGTTTGTGGAGGGCAGTACAGTGATGGGAGGAGGATCTGTGCCCAGTGGTGAATTGGCGATTTTGTTGTAGCAGGAGGAGAGTTTTGGATAAATAATGAAGGAGAACACTGAATAACTAATAGCTATATTGCACTGTTTGTTCAATGATATAATTAACAATAAAAAGACCTCAGAATCTTGGATGAAAGCTTTTATAACTGTTTTACCTAAGGGGGGAAAAGACCCTAATAATCATAATTCATATCACCCTATCACAATACTAAATCATGATTATAAACTTTTTACTGGAATACCAGCAAACAGATTAGTCAGATTACTTCTAAAACTAATGTATCAGAACCAACATGGGCTTATTAAGAACATGCAGACCTTTGACAATATCATGAGTGTGTATTTGATCCAATTAGTTGCCCAACAGATGGGGAAAGACTTGTTTATCCTACGTTTGAATGCAGAGAATGCATTTTATTGGTTCTACCGGGATTATCTTTGGGTTGTTTTGTCAAGAATGAGATTCCCTTAGGAATTTATCCTTCTGTTATATGAAATACCGAACTGACAGTTGTAATTAAAATTAATACTGCAGTTTCCATAGATTTAGTATCTATAGGGGAACTAGGCAAGGACTGTCCATTGTCACCATTCCTGTTTGCCCTTTAAACCACAAGAACAAAAGATTAGGCAGGTAGATATTACAAGGGTGGGCCTGGAAAAGGAATCTCTTTGCAGATGATGTCATTTTGTTCTGTGCTAATCATACAGGGGACATCCCAAAAATATTTCAGCTGTTGAAAGAACTCACAACATCACAACATTGACTAACTATAAAATAATCAAAAGTAAAACTAAGCCTGTATGTGTTAACTATACCCCAGCATACCAGATGGTCCAGACCTGTCCACACATTTGTGGTCATTTTAGAATAAAATACTTAGGAGAATGTTTGGAACAAGATCTGACACCATTATTAAAACAGACTTGGACAGAAATAAAGTCTAGAACACTAGGGATCTTTAATAGATGTAAATTGGTTATTTCAGACCTAGAGGATGGAATACAAGCCATAAAGATGTTTGTACTTCCTCCAATACTGTATATAGTACAGTGCTCCATTTATGACCATGGGGAAAGCTTTCAGGAGACGTTACAAAATGACACTATGTGCTACATTAGGAATAAACAAATGCACTGGGTGAATCGGCATATGATGACTTTATCTAAGGATAAAGGGAAATTAAGCAAACTGGATCTATATGAATGTTTTAGGTCTGCGCAGCTGAAATTAATAGTTGGCCTGCATAATCTGGAACACCATTCTAAATGGATGCAGATGCTGCTACAGCAAGCAGGAGACTCTCAGATAGTAGATAAACTAAACATCTGGGCTGAGACACCCTCTGGTTTAGTTCATCAGTTATTTGCAGAATTATACTGAAGTTATTAAGAAAGTACAGTTGTGTAAAATCTTACCATAACAGTAGAGGTTCTTCTCTTTTTGTTTCCTTTCAGCCTAGGTCTTTGGGTTTGCCTGTTTTGAAGCAAACCATTTCTTCCTGGATCTCTAAGGCCATTTCTTTTTGTTACTCTTTTCATAGGAAAATCCTCTCTAATTCTGTTAAGACTCATTCTACCAGGGCTGTGTCTTCTGGTGTTTTTTTTTTCAAAGGATTGGATATCAATTCCATCCCTGAGGCTGCTACTTGGTACTCTGTCATTACTTTCACTAAGCATTACGAATTGGATGGTGTTTCCAGGGCAAGGGCTGGCTTTGCCAGAGCTATCTTGTATGGCTTTCTGGAGGATTCTTCTGGGCCTTCCTCCTCCTAACTTTCCTCTTCAGCTTTTGCACTAATCCATTAGTAAAGGGTACTGCAACAGTGATACGGAAGGACACAGTACAGTTCTATAAAATCTGACAATAACAGTAGATGTCCTTCTCTTCACTGTTGCAGTATTTGATCCCACTCTCCTCACCCTTTTCTTTTCTCCCTTTTTCCTTGGACTGTTGATCCTCCTGTGGCTCTTCAGTTCTGAGGTTTGGACATCCGTACATCACCTTTGTGCCCTACACCATGAGCAGGGATCATACTGTGACGTACGATGCCCCTATAACAACCTAAGGCTTTGGTATACTGGCCGGACATTAGGCTGCTGTTGGCAGAAGATCCCTTTAGTAAATAATACTGCAACAGTGATATGGAAGGACATCTTACTATAACAATAGCTGTCCTACTGATCACTGCTGCAGTATTCATTACAGATGGGTTGTAGTTCATTGACGTTTGGCCAGGGTACCAAAGCTTTACCCTCCTGAGGGTGTACATTCAGATGAGGACCTCAGCTCGTTGGCATAGCAGCATATAATCAGACATAAGCATGTGAGCCTCAGACTATCTCCAAGCCAGCAGTCTGAAGAAAACTGAGAAAAGAGACTGGTCAGCTAGGAGGGGCTTAGTTTGAATAGGAAAGTAAACTCACCCCCAAAGAGATATAATATTCTGGAACAATGCATCTGTGCACATGTGTGTGTAAGTCATATTATTCTGTACCAACAGTCAGAGAAAAGAAGATACGGTGGGGAAGGAAGGAAGGAACACTGCAACAGAGATCAGTAGGACATCTACTGTTATGGCAAGTTCTTATATAACTTTACTGTTCTTGGCTGAAATCACTCTTGCAGTGTTCATAACAGATGGGTGACTCCAAAGCTGTATAGAGAGAATGGTGGTAAGGTTAAAGTGAAGAAGAACAGCCCAGGAGGCCAGGCAGAATTCTTCTGGCAAAAACTGCCCTGGACCTGGAGAAGACGATTAGCTTATAGTGTTTAATGAAGATGTGGACATATGACCAGGTACCAGCTTCTAAAATGGACCTGGTGTTGACCCCCTTGTAAAAGGCACCAGATGAAGCCACTGCTGAAGTGGAATGTGCTTTCAGCCACGTGGGCAAGGTCCTTCCATGGTGTTGCAGAAGAAAATAGCCTTTGAGATCCAGAATGCAATAGTTTGCTTGGAAACTGGTTATCCTAACCTGGAATCCATGAAGGAGATGAACAGCTAATCTGTTTTCCTGATATCCTTAGTTTTGCCCAGGTAAAACCTCAACTGCCTGTAAATTTCTTAACAGTGTAGGATTCGTTCCTTCCTGTTTTGGGGATTAGGCTAGCAGGTTGATGGCCTGGTTGAGGGTCAGCTCACTAAACACTTTGGTACAAAAGAAGGGTTGGCTCTAAGGCTTACCGATCTTTGTGGCAGATGAGTAAGGGGGGGAATAGACAGGAGAACATGAAGGTCATAGACTCTGTGGGCTGGAGTCAGAGAGAGACGGTGCATGGATTTCCAAGAGCAGAATTTGGGAATGGTAGAAGCAGTCAGTTCAAATGGAGGTAAAGTGAGTTTTTCCAAAAGAAAATTAAGGTCCCATGCTGGAATGACAGGCTTCCTTGGAGGTTTAAGGTGGAAATCCCCTCTCAGAAAAAGTTTAACCTCTGACCTGGACACAAGCAGGGCTCAAAAGGTAAACAAGCATTAATGACAGATAAATGAGTCTTAATGGAATAGCAGGGCAACCCTGAATGCACCAAGTCCGATAAGTATTGAAGTATGGTGGGGATGTTCAACAGAAAGGGGGTTGCAGTTTGTGCTTAAGGCACCAGAATGAGAATCTCTTCCACTTGGGTATGTAAGATTTCCTGGTGTTAGGTTTTCTGGCTTCTTGTAGGACTCAAACAACCTCTTCAGAGAAGGTGTATCTTGTAGGGATTAAAATCCTATCATCCAGAGAATGAGACTGAGTGAGGTCAGACTGGGAAGAAAGAGCTGCCCTTTCTGTTGAGTAATCAGATGTGGTTGTGGAGGGATTCTCTTTTAATTTCCCATTGACAGGTGAGACAGGAACAGAAACCAATGCAGTCTTTCCCAGAAAGGGGCCAGAAACAGATGTTTTGGAGAGTCCTTCTAGACCTCAAGCAGATGATGTCGCAGGAAAGCAAAAAGGTCTTGTCTATGTTCCACACCTGAAAGTGATGGATTTGGAAACCTCCGTGTTCAGAGACTATTTGTGAGGGTCCTCATTGTCCCTGCTTAGACAGTCTGCCAATATATTCTGCTGAGAGGGAATATATGTTGCAGTACGAGTCAGGAAGAGGCAAGGTGCCAGACTTCCTGTGCCAGCCTACACAATGGGTAGGATCTTGTGCTTCACTGCTTGTTTATGTACCATATCACCATGGTGTTGTCCATGTACACCAGCTGACTGCCTGGCTTCCAAAGATGTGAGGTTTGTAGGGCTTGCAGAAATAACCTAATTTCCTTTAGGTTGATGTATCAGCTCTTTCACTATGTGGGCAGACCACTCTCCTTGGTGTTCTGTCCAAGCCCCCACGCCCTGTCTAAGGCATCTGTAAACAGGACTTG
Organism: Protopterus annectens; assembly: GCF_019279795.1. Classification (NCBI taxonomy): domain Eukaryota; kingdom Metazoa; phylum Chordata; order Ceratodontiformes; family Protopteridae; genus Protopterus; species Protopterus annectens. The sequence continues at coordinate 932,008,088 of NC_056730.1, read as the reverse complement.
GTTGTGTGGGGCTGAAGTGAAGGGAGGACCTGGACTGAAAGTAACCTGATTACTCCATCAAAGGAGTTCCTTCTTGAGCAAGGAAAAAGAGGGATGTGGGCCCCAACAAGGTAAGAATGTTGGAATCTCATTTTCAAATACCACTGTATTCTCCTCATCTTTTATCTGGTGAGGGGAAGCTTAGGGATTGTGGCAGCCAAGAGACCCACAGCCCTAGAGCCCAGAGGACTTATCTCGCCAAGCAATAAGCCTTGTTGGAAAGCACTAAGAACTCAATGATGACTAGGGAGGTGACTTTTTCCTGAAAAATAAAGGCATGCACAGGGGAGCTGTTCAGGCTGCAGCCCACAAAAGTCAATGGCTGGGTGGGATTGAGCAGGGATTTTTTGTAATTGATGGTGAATCCAAGGAGTGCCAAAAGAAGTACAATGTAATGAAGATGTCTGACAAGGGTGTCCATGAATAATGCCTGAAATGGAGGTCATCCAGGTAAGGGAAGATATGTAGGCCCTAAGTTTGAAAGAATGCTACCACTGGGGCCAGTCACTTTGTGAAAACCTGTGGAACTATAGAAAGACCAAAGGGTGGAGCAGTAAACTAGAAATGTCATGATCCCCTAAAGAACCTGAGAAATCTTCGGCAGGAAAGATCAATGAGAACATGAAGATAAGCATCCTTTAGGTCTAAGGATACCAGGAAGGCCTGAGGAAGCAAGAAGGATAGAAGAGTGTGGCAGGACAGTGTTTTGAAAGTGGGAACTCTTAAAAAGGTGTTTAGCCAGAAGAGGTCCAGAATAGGTTTCCAATGGCCCTCATTTCGTGGGACAAGAAAGATCCTTGAGTAACATCACTTTCCTAAAAAGGTTTTGGGGACTTCTTCCATGGCTCCCTGAGTCAATAAGTCTTGTATGATAGCATACAGCAGGTAGATCTGGTTGGGAGAAGGTGGGGGATTCCGCAGAGAGTGGGGCTGCTTTCTCAAGTCATAGCATAATTCTCCTTGATAATGGTTAAGACCAGTTTGTTCAAGGTTGTTGTCTCAGAATGGGAGAGAGATGGAAAGTCTTCTTGAAAGGGGAATGGGGGGGGGGGGGCTGCAGAGGGGTGGAATATAGTCATAGGGGCCTACTACCAAATTGAGGTCTCCAGGGAGGGTTATCCCTCTTAGATTTATCTGGGAATCTTTTCTTACAAATTTTCCTTTGCCTATGAGGTGGTCTAGAATCTCTTTCAGCAAAGGAGGTATACTTTGCAGGATAATTTCTATGATACTTGGGAACTGTAAAGAAAATAATCTGATGGCAATCTTTCATTGCCTTGCCTTGTTCCTGCAGTGCCTTGAAAAGGCTGGCAGCTTTTGAGTCAAACAGAAGGCTGTTATCTAAGGGGGAGGGTCTACAATTTTAGACTTGACATCTTCAGGAACAGGTAGGTCTTGCAGCCAGGTATACCGCCTAATAACTGACCCAGCAACAGCTGTCCGGAAAGAGGCATTCAAAGCAATGTAGCTACATTTAATACCGGGCTATTTGGTAAGCCTATGCCACTAGGGATTGCATATGCCCTTTTGAATCAGGCAACTGGGGCTCTGATGGCCTTACTTAAGAAATGCAGCATTGAGAGTAAGTCTTTAGTCATCTGAGTTTGAAAGCTAATGACTCTGAAAACCAGGGTGGAGGAGTTGTATAATTCCTTATCCCACCTGTCCATTGCCTGATTGTCCTTGTCAGTGGGGAGAACATAAGTGCCAGAAGCAGCATGGAAGGCTTGTCCAAGGCCAGAGATACTGCAGCTGGGTATGCCACAGGGTTTTTGTAGAGGTACTTCAGTTCATCAGGAACTCTGTAAAACCTGTCTGGCATTTTTGGAGGAGGAAGTTGAGAATCAGGTGTAGAAGAGTTGGCTTGAAATGCATCCACGTAAGAATCTAGCACTGGGGGAACTGGAGAAGGTGCAGGAGTGCCAATCCCTAATAAGCTGTATATCTGTTTTGCATCGTAGAGACCTGTTTGATTGCCATTTTAAATGCTTTGTTATACTTTGCAAAGTTTCTCCAAAGGAAGCCTCTTCCAAGTGGGATTTTGGAGAGAGGGAGTCTCCCTAATCAAAGTATATCTGTTCAGAGGAAAGTAACTGGTAAGAGTAGTAGACAAAATGGTCAGAATCCCCTCTGGTTCCTCATCAGAGGAGGAAGAATCCAAAGTCTGTTTCTGTGGTGTGGCCTAGGAAGACTGAGTCACAAAGGAAAGAGACTTCAGGGACATAATCGACTTGAATAACACCTTAGAAAAATCAAGCCATTCTTTCTCCCTGGATGTAGAAGGGGACATTGTATGCTTAAGTTTTTATTTTTGCATCTTAGAGGTGATGTCCACCTGTAACAGCCTAGGAGGTTCTGAGAGTATTTCTATAAATATACCAGGAATCTCTTCCCACACAAGGATCTGAGGGACTCTGCCAGAGCCCTCTAAGATACTGAGGTAAAGTTCGTTGAAGGATTCTGCTATTTGCAAGACCTCAGGAGATGTACTGGCCTCCTGTGAGGTTGCAGTAGAGGGCTTGTGGGATTAAGATTGGTGGACTACCGCAGGTTCGACCATCTCAGCGGTATGTCCAATTTGGAGACAATAGAAGGTGAATCCTCTCTAGGTCTTTTAAGTTTTTTCATGGGTGGGAGGCCAATGTCAGGGCCTTCTAACATGGTGGAGTGGGCCAAGCATTTTAAGTGGTGCTGGGTCTCAAGGAAGATATTAAGAGAGGAGAGCCTAGAGCAGACAGTTTCAGGGACAAACGACTAACAAATGGAACATGTTCTGTAGTGGTGTTTGGGGCCTAGACAAAAAAGGCAGTTAGTGTGCAAGTCTTTGCATGGAACTTGCCTACCCCACTCACACTTGCTCCTCTTAGCTGACATCTAATAACAGTTAAAATACAGTCAAAGATTTTGAAAGGAAGGATCCCCAATGGGGCACTTATACAAAAAAGACAAGCGAAGCTACAATACCAAATGATAACAGTCTGTCAGGTGCAACAACCTGTGTTCAGGCTTGTGACTAGATAGTGTGGGGATCTCATGCACACATCCAGTTATATACTCCTACACCAACAAGCTGAGGTCATCATGCCCCCCCAGAAGGTAAAGCTTTGGTACCCCAGCCAGATGTCAGTAAGCTACAACCCATCCGTTATGAATACTGCAACAGTGTTTTCAGTCAGGGCATCTGAGGTTTATAGAAAATGGAAATGTGAGTTAGACCCAATAGGAACAGAGGAATGCTTCATTCCAGTGAATAACAAATGTGTTGCAGAATTTCACAAGGTAAAAAAAAAAAGTTCTGTTTTTGGCAAGATATGCAAGAAATGGGTAGGAAATTAGAAAAGTGTGAACTGGTCAGGAGGTAGCAATTGAGAGGAGCAGATCATCTCGGATATAGGGCTCATTTCAGATCCGAACATGAGTTGATGCTAAAGAGGGAAGAATGGTCTAAACTGTAATTAGTAAATATATTAATTGAAACAAAATGGGAAGGGAGTCACAAACATGGCTAGTGGGCAATTTATATAGGGTACTTATTAAAGACAAATGGGCGACTAGATATACAGAAGTCAAATTGTGGGAGGACCACTTGCCAGACAGATGTACAGACTTTCAATGACAAGAGGTTTGTTTAGGCTCTAAAAATACCAGAAAATCTCAAACATTTAGAATATTTGGGTAAAAGAACCACCACAAATATTTTTACATGCCCACAAGACTTAAGTAAAATATACGCTGTGGTGAACCCTCTTTGTTGGGGATGTAACTCAGAAAAAAGGGGACAAGAGGCACATATTTTGGGCATGTAGTAGGCTGATTACCCTTAAATAAAAACTACAATTACAGAAGGTACTAGGAGACACCTAGCAACTTCAGGAAGCCATTTCCTTTTAGGATTAGTAAGGGATTACAAACTAAAATCGCATGTGAAAGCATTAGCTGCTTTCCTGCTACTGGTCGGTAAAAAAGTGATAACCAAAAAAGAGGAAGAAGGAAATGGAGCCCATGTTTAGTAATGTATTAGAACTTATGAACAAGGTAATGAAATTAAAACAAATAACAATGAAGCCCAATTCAAGCCAAATGCATATCAAAAGTGGAATTTGTGAGAGAGGAAGAAACGAGAAGCCTGATGTAGGTTTTCTGTAAGCCTTTTAATCTGCATAAAATATATTAGATAAGAGGGTATTATTTCCACTGCTTATCCTCAGAAGATGCTAATCAAAGGTTTTGAAAAGTATTTATGTAAAGAAACAACTTGTGTTTGGTCATTCATTTATGTACTTAGATGGGAAGTGTGAGGTGGATTGAGTAATATTTTCTTCTATGTTTTGCAGGTTTTCCTGTTTGCTTCTACTTCTTTTCATTTATACAACAACTCATTACTGACTGCTGGTTGTTGCTTTTATCAAGTTACTCTTGGGTGTCTTCCATGGTATGCTGATTGCTTGAATACTTCAAAAGTGTTTTAAAGGTCAGATATGTTTAAATAGTTGCCAAATTATATAGGTGTGCACTGCACAAGGATTGCCCACTTTGTATAAATGCTTATCCACAATAAAAAGTTTTTACTTTAAAAAAAAAAAAAAAACATGTAGGCAGACATGTATGCCAACCAGTATGTTGTCCGCTATAAACAGAGTATACACAGAATGTTTCTTATGACATAAGAAATTCTTAAATCAGAGAATTAGGGAGTAAACCATGCAAAAACATAGAGAAGTTCTTTGTCCAAACCTCTTAAAAGAAGTTATGTAATGAGAGACATCCCTTAGCTGCTTCATAAATGTACTAATAGTCACTCAAACTCAGTGTAAATAATCCAGATGTGCAACAGTCGGGAAGGTTTTCCAATCAGACTGGTGGAAATAATATTCGGTGACATTTAAATAGTGAAACAATCAGCATTCTTTTATTAAATGCCCAGAAAGCACCTTGTCTAAATCTGAATTGTAAAATAGGCCATTCATCTGACATTAATCTTGTTAAAATTAATGCAGCCGATAAAACTTTATGAGTAAAAGTAAATAAATAAATAAAACCTGTTTAAAGTATTATTTTGAGAGCAGGTACCATTTTTTAACTGGATGTCAGATATATCCTGCAATTACTGCATTTTGTTGGAAACAGCCGTTGAAAAATGTCAGGCTACGGAATATGAAATGCACTTCACTGTACCTGCAGACTATTACAAGTTACTGTGTTTTTATACTCCCAGGTTCACACCATCACAGAGATCTAACTCCTCTATGAGTTATTCAATATGATGACTGTGCTAATGTTTCTCCATTTACTTTAAAGTTTAGTTTGTTTTCTCCCCTATTACAGTTCTCTACTGCTGCCATTTACATTTGTCTAGTTTCTGAATGGTGGCACACAATGCATCAGGTAACGGACATCATGTCTCTCTGCATCAACTCAATGAAACCATATTAATCAATAAGAATCTCCTTGTATTCTGACTGAAGTGTATATCTACATCTGGTAACGTACTTCCTCCTCAGGGCAAAGCACAGCCAGCTCTTGCTAGGACATCAAATTATGATCACAGTAGTGGCCTGATTGTAAAAAATAAAAATGCTTCTACCCTCTTCCTACATCTGCTGAAATTCCCCATCTCTTTTAAAAATGTAGGCAAGCTACAGTGTTCACTGTGTAATTAATACCTTAAACCCGCCATAGTGAAGATCAATGGCATATATGCAAATTTCATTAATGAGCTCAGATAAGGGATGAAACATGACAAGTCCATAGGTAGTCGGATTTGGCTTTATTGGTTGAATGTACCAGTAAAGACTTAAAAAGTCACAAGCATTTAGAAGCCATGTAATTGAAACAGTAGTATACTCTTAAGGGGTAATTTGCATATATCCATGGGCTACTACATGAGATTTAAGGTATCAACACAGTGAAAACTCTAGCTTGGCTGGGTTCTTCTTGGAGGTTTTTACTGAATGATCTGTCTTTGTGACTTTTTCCCCTTTCAAATATGAAGTCTCCTTCTACAAAAATAAGGATCTATGGCATTTAAATACACAGATCTAGCAAACCCTGCTTATGTAACTCAAGACCCCCCCTTCAAACTTCAAATAATAAAGAATTTGCTAGCTGGCAGCCAAAAATCAGAGTACTGCTCTATCAGTTGTTACTACAGTATTGCAGTTTCATATTCACTTTTCTTAATTAACACATTTCTTTTTACTGTCAGTATTTGCTGTACAAGTGTTCAACCGAAGTAACTGGGCATAAAAAATGAATATGCATAATGTCATACAAAGAGCCAGATCCAGCACTAGGTGAACTAGGCTGTTACAACATTTATGTTTTAATTAAAAAATTTTAAAAAATTAGAACACTTCTTAACACTCTGCGTGCATGTGTGTGTCTTTTATATGACGCATGCACACCAACATGGATGTAACGTAAACATTCTTGCTGCTTCTATCCATCTGCAGAATTTAAACTGGCTGTTGCTGTTGTGAGAGAGATGAGAGACAAACAAGCAAGCCACTCCCATCCTTCAGAAAGAACTTGCTTACCACAAGGTGTGACATTCCTTTCCTTCTGTAAGAACTTGCTTACAACAAGGGTGTTTGTGTGTGAGCATGTGTGTATGTATGCAATGCCCTAGTTAGGAATACAGATTAGTTAATGAACTTGTTCAGGATCAAACCTTGGTTACAGGAGATAAGAGCCTGAATCCTCTACACCAACTACCATACTGCGCAAGGAATTGTGAATGCCAATATATTTTTAAGGAACTGTGAGTTTCAGTGCATTTTCAAGGAATTGTGGATTTCAAGGGAAGAGGATTTACTGTTGCTCATGCTAAGTCTGTTTCAATGTGCAACTGTTTTGTTTAGCAAACGGCAGTCAGTGTCCGTACTACAGCACAGGTAGCACAACAGGAAGCATACTTGTGTTTGGTGCAGAAGGCTGTGGGTTCTACTTCCATACCACATAGATGGACTGTTGATACTGCAATGCACCTTAAAGGGGGGGTAGGGGTGCTACACTCCTGTGTGTGTCTGCCTTTGGATGAGATGCCTAGTAACTACAAACCTGCTGTCAGTTTGTCAGCCATTCCAGATTGCAATATTACCAGCTTACCGTTTTTTTAAATGTAACACAGACAATTTATTCTCCAAGGGTAGCAGACAATGAATTTGTAGATGAAACAGTGAAATGTAAAGTTGTTTGCCAGTAGCAACCTCTTCATTAGTTACAGAACTCATGGAATTATTCAGATAGCTTTTACTCCTACAGAGATTGTGCATATTAACTGATACTGCTTCATCTCCCAACAGGGGTGGCCTCTGGTCAACTGGTGCCCTAGGCAAAAGGTCTCCACAGCTCCCCATCACCTTCTGGTGCCCTCATCCTGGTCTACCTACACCATCTAGATTAGTGGAAAAGTGCCCCTGTTAGAGCAGCTGCCTAGTTGGCCTATGCCTAAGGCCGGGTATGTCTCCCAAACCTCTGCTTACACTTATCATGGGTAGCAGAACTTGTCAGAGATTTTGGATGCATGACTAGGCTTAAAAAGGCCCCTGTGGTCATTAGCTTAGTTAACACCTATGAACTGTAATGACAGATGTCTGAGTGGCCTTTTAATGTTGAAATGTTTTGAAATGAATAGATTTGTCTTTATTTGTTCATACTTTGACTGCTTACTGGAAAAATGTTCAAAACTACAAATTTAAAACACACTAACAGGTGGTGCTGTATTATACAAGGCACATAATTTAATACAATCAGGAAGGTGAAGCAAATAACACATACATGTATGCATTGTCCTTAAATGCGTGCAAGGTGCGTATGGTTTGAAAACTGCACAGAAAGTAAACTTAATCAGGCACTGGCCAGATGCATTTTCTTTGAATGTGAGTTTCAATACTGTTTCAATGAATGTGAATTTCAAGGGAAGAGAATTTTAATGTTCATGCCACCTGTTTTCACTGTGAGAAAGTACCACAAATCAGCGTCCCACTCCCTCAACTTTTCAAGGGAAGAGCAAAAAAAAAAAACTTCACTGTACATTTTAGAGGTCTACTTATCTGACTATAAGTAGTAGCATACCTGCGGTGGTGGTGCTGCGGTAGCGTTGTCGCCTCACAGTAAGACGCTGTCTGGTTTGATTCTCAGCTAGAGCATCCTCTGCATGGAGACATGCGTGAATGGGCGTACCTTCATTGAAGGTTGTGCGTCAGGCCTGGCAAGGCGTAAAAAGCAGCTGCCAATCATTAGCGGACCAGAGTTCCGCTGTGGTGACCCCTAACCGGGAAAAGCCGAAAGACACAAACAAACTTATTACAGTCAGATCTACCCCACCTCCCAGCTGGAAAAAAAAAACTTAACTGTAGTAAGCCGATCTTTACATTTTAGAGATCAACTTATTATAGTCATGTCCATGTCCCAACCCCACCAGCTCTTCTGTTCAAGAGAAAAAAAAAACTGCCATTCCTTCTACTGGCATACCAACCAGGTAGCCAGCTGCATGACTCACACCCCCACACACACTTCCTGCCCTAGCCATTTAGGTCTTGTTTCTGCGTCCTACCCCTGACCCTCCTCCCTCTCCGCACATATACGTATTAAAGAAATTACTTTTAGACTACAGAACACTGCTTGCTACAAATGTAGCAAACAGTTGCTACAGTTTATTCCTTGCCTGCATGGAGTGCAACAGCACTCATGTATTAGTTTAAGAAAAGTCTTCTTTTAAACTGTTTGCCACAAATGTTAAATGCAGCAAACAGTTGTTACAGTTTATACCCTGCCTGCACACAGTGCTATGGCCCCCGTGCCTTAAACACTTTTTCAATTAAACTAATGTAGCAAACAGTTGTCACAGTTCAGATAAAACACGTAGCACTGCAGTGCTCAGGTTTCATCACAAAAGCAATACTGGCTTTTAAAAGCCAGTACAGCACTAAAGAGAGACTAGGATCGGCAATTGCACCCCCCAACCATTTGCGCTTGGGTAAACTGCCCCTCTCGCCCTGCACTAGCTACTCTTCTACTTTACTGATCTGTTTAGCAAATGGCTATCAGTACTTGTGCTATAGAATCTGAAATAAAAGTTTTAAATTAAATCAAATATCTGTAATCACTGTAGCAATAAAGAACAAAATAGTATTAACACTAACAGGCTGTAATGGTGTTTACAGTAACTGGGGAGATACAGCCAAGTAATGGGACACTGGAATGGCTGGGGGAGGGGGGCTCAATCCATTAACTTGCCTAAAGTCCTATTTGACCATCATCCAGCTCTGATCATACAGTATTTGTACCCTTAATGAATATTTCAATTTGGCTGGTTAACCTAAAGCATATACAACTTTATAACTGTTATGCTTTGTTTGTATGCATTTTTGTATATAATAATTGAAAAGATACTGCAGACAAACATGCTGCTTATTAAAATGTCCACCTGAACTAACTTTACTAATTAAAGCAAGCTCTATATGGGCTAAGGTGATGGTGGTACTAGTCAGACCAACCTGCTTCCATGCAAATGTTGGCCTGCACTTTACCAGGTGCTGCATGACAACTGTTTGGCAATTCCTAGCTAGTGATAGTAGCGTTCATGGAAATGTGTGTGGGAGTGTACACAGAGTGAGATGCTACAGTACTGTCTTGTAGAGGCAGAATTGCACAATCCAAAGGCATAGCTAGGACAGGGTGAAAGCAGTAGCTGCCCTGGGTACATGGTGTTAGGGGAAATGAACAAGAGCTGCCAGTCAGTAGTGCATTTGAAGTTAGGGATGAAGCAATTTAGTGCACTGAGTGTGGTACATTATGTAGCAAGTAGTTAGCTACACATTTTAGTCTTCAAGTAAGAGGAGAAGAATTTTTTTTCCTCCTCAACTTAAAAGCTGAAGAGGATGGCAGACTAAGGACTGACAGGGCACCAGAAGAGGTAGGTATGGCTCTGGCACAATCAAATGCAAGGCACAGGGTTGGGACAAAACACACGTCCTCATTGCCAGTAAGTCAGTGTGGAAAAAACACTGCCAAGACTGTATGTATGATCCCTCCCAGCCTGATCTCAAACTCACTGAGAAGTACTCAACTTGGTAGAAGAAATGGCCCAGGCTGCTAGTGGAAAGGTTCACTGATCAGCTGGTGTAACTGGAAAATACATAAAGTACTGTCAACCTGTGGAACCTGGTGGATTTTTCTTAAAAGGACACCAAAGCAATGGATAAAGGCAAAACAGTACACACTGTGTATCTCGACCTGGCCAAAGCTTATGACACAATTCCCTATTCAGACATAAAAGAAAAGCTAAATAAACTTAGAATAAACCCCTATGTCACCCAACAGATTTCCAACTTGATAGGACACGCAATCAAAATAGAGAAAGTTATCTCCACAAAGAGATCAGTCCCCCAGGGTTCTGTGCTGGGACCTCTCCTGTTTGGCATCTACTTTTCTGAAGTAAAAGCCAGATACCCAAGGGCTCTGGCTGTGGATGACTGGAAGCTAGGATCAGGCACTGCATCCCCAGGTGTCTTAGTCATCCTGGAGAAACGTTTGTCGCAAATAAATAACTGGTGCCAAATCATGGACTGAAACTAAATGCCAAAAATGCATTGTTGTATCTATTAGGGAAGTCTACCTCAGGGAATTGCAACATTGACAAAATGTCCATAGGATTGACCCAGTTGTTCAGGATTTGGGAACTTATGTGGACAATGACCTAACTTTTGACCAACACATGTCTATTGTTGTAACAAAGTCCTTCTATATTGCATATCTTAAGAGATTGTATCTAAAGCTAGGGATGTTATTGTCCACCTTTATTTAGCACTCATTAGGCCAGTCATTGAATATAATACCCCCTTTGGCATTCATCTGTCAAGACATATTCAAGTGCAACTTAGATCTATGGATGGGATACAGAAAACCTCAGGACTACCTCCTATACTACTAATGGAGACAGGCATCTCCTAAATGCTTTAACCCAAGCATGGGTTCCCTCAAATTATCTATGGTATGATCCCAGTTATTCTCATTAGGGGTAATATATAATTATCATCCATGAGATGGGTAAGGCCAATCTATAACCACATAAGATAGATTATTTCGAGCACAAAAATGAAAATTGGCTAGGCTTAAAATGGCCGTCAATGGTAGCTAGTTTAGTACTTACCAATTAACCTATAAACTTATATCAGACACAACAGTCTTTCTCTTATGAAAAACAAAATCACATTTTATAATCAGTTTAGTGTTAAACTTCCTTCAGAAATGTAAGTGTACTCTTTATTTTAGTTTTCATGAAGTGTATGACTGTGCACACCTTATAACTTCACTCAAAATAACTGAAACAAGGGTGAATGATACATTACAAACTCTTCTTGCGAAGGTACATCACTGTTTTTTCAGAGTTTATTCCTTTTATGCTAGTTTTACAAATGGCTCAGTAGTGCTGACGTATGAAGGATTGCTAGTTTTGCCAAAAAATGGTATACATTTTTGTGTGTTATGGACACACACATTTGCTAGATGTTGCTGGGGAAACTGCATGAAATAGGTGGGGGGGGGGGCATGCAGTGTACAAATGAATGTAGGTTTTGGACAGGTCAGATGTTGCTTCATCTTGGCTATTTCCCTTCTTTGGGCTATGCAGAGACCTCAAACAGAGGAATGCAGGGCAGAACCCCCATTTTACATAGGAGTGTGGGGGCTTTCCCCTCAAAAAAAGTAACTTTTCAGCAAAAACAGCATTGCTTTCATCAGGTCTGTTTCAATTTGTTGCTGAAGTTGTTTCTTAATGTTTTGCAAGCTATGGTTTGGCAACATTACATTAAGCAGCATATTCTTCACTGTCTTCAAATGTAATCTTTCTTCTCTGCCTCATAGTCTTTTAATAAAAGGTGCTAACTTTTCAAGTACAGAATAATAAATTCTTGCAGGTAATGCTTGCAGGAATCATCAGATGCCTGTACCAGGAGTATCACTGACACTCAGCAAACTGCCCCAAAAATATCTGGAACAGTCATATGACACCAATTTATATTTTTCAGTTTATTTAATATAATTTAATGTGCAGTTTTGCCAGTAATGATGTTATTTCCGTCTGTGGTTGCAGTTATTTTATTTTTCATTATAATTTAGTTTTATTTTATTTCTGAATGCTTGACTAATGTGCATGAAGTAGTTTCTGTAAAGTTTAGAATAAATAAATTAACTTAATATGGTACTTGATGAGGGCTGATAATGCAAAATCTGAAACTCTGGCTCAGATAAACATTTTTACACCTCTTTACACAGACCACGACTGCATAAGTAAACAAGTGGAGGCAGAAAATGTGAGAACAATATTTTTTATAAAACAGAAGGAATGGTTTGAAAACGTTAACAAAATAATAGCTTTAATAATGTAATAACCTAGAAACTAATCTCTGAGAAATCTGTGGCCCAAGACATTGGCATAATCAGAGTAGCTGTTCTATTTTCATGGATCTTTGGAATACCAAATATAACCGGCCACTTGGAATTTATATAACACAAAATTCATATTCTTTCTGCTTACTTGTCCATTGAGGAGTGATGCTAATGAGGCCATGTTAATGTACAGCATGTGCTGTGGGAGTGGGCTTCACCTTAAAGGACACCTATGCCCTAAGCACATTTACTTCCCCACAAAATGCTGCCTCCCCCCATACTTTTAGATGTTAGAAAAACATGACTTGGAGTTTCTTCACATCTGTGGCATTTCTATCCTAGTCAGTGTCATCACTGCACAGCATGCTAAGGTGGACGGAAATCTCATGATATTTTCTTAAGGCATGTGTCTCCTTTGCTGTTAGCTCACTTCACTGTTCACATCTGAAAGTTTCTTGCTAAGTATAAATATGCATAGCATGGTAATAGCTGTCTTTTCATACTTACGTTCATGAGGTGGTCATAACGTTATTCACGGCCTAAGAAGAATTCACAGGTTTACTATCATTTATAGCGGCATTCTTTCTCTCCTCTGGAATCATAAATATAATGAGCTTTTGCTTAACTCTGAATAATATGTAAATCTCCAAAATAATGCCTAAATTGAAGATATAGGAATATATGAAAATTAAAGCACTGGTTATAACTAGAGGAGATGGATGTCATTAATTGCTGAAGTAGTCACCACTGAGAAGCACATGAATGCATTTGATGTGTAAAGCTATGTATGAAATAAGACAGTCCACTTGATTCTACATGTCTGTTACTTTGCAAAGACATCTGTGAGTACCAGGCATGCATTTCAAACTTTTTATTTTATCTGAATCAATCATCTAAATGTCCTTCCCTTATCTGACTGATGAAATACTACCTACAAAAGAACTATACTCTAAAGACAAATATATTCCCTACCAGGACAAGGTCTCAAATGCACATGGTGAAGCCTTGTACTCATGTCATGTTATAGTTTCAAGAAAAATCAGTGTACTCGTGTCTTAAACTCTTAAAATCTGCCCCTGCTCTAGCTTACTTGGTTAATCTGTAGCCCCCCCCGTACACACACACACACAATTCGTTCTCAAACCACAATCTCACATTTCATCAGTAACACTAGAATTTTGCTCTCCACATAACTGCTGATATAAATCCTTAACCTCTTCTTTTTTGTAAGTTGTTCATAAAGATTAACAATACAACCTCCTCTTTTTTTTTGCACATTTTAGTATTTTTGGATCTATGACAACATTTAACCATTGATCTTATTCTTTTCTGTGCTCCTTTTTCCACTCTTCTACACCTGGTTTGCCTTAAATACTTCTTCACTGCATTCCCATTTTTTCACTTTTCCTGCGTTGCCAATCACTACTTGTCAAACCCACATAGACACCTAGCTGAATCTGTAATCTCTGTACTTCAAATATTGTTTGCATACATACAAAGGGTCTGCTATGACTTCTTTGTATCTTTTTCTCTAAATATGGTTTTGAAGTTTTTTCTTTGCACTTCTGCTGAAAAGGCAGTTTGTATGACTCACTTGGACTTTCCCTGTACATGTAAACAAATAAAATAACTGACACGTTTCTTAGGATACTTTAATTTTTGTATACTCAGAAGTCAAAACTAGTCTAATTTACTGTCTATCTGCTGCAAAAAGAAGACATAAGTAAAATGAGAAATGAACAGCTTTGCCATCAGGACCAGGCATAATGACCTTTTTCATGCGTATTGCCATTTACAGCTGACTACTTAGATGGGGTTTTCTAAGCCAAGGAATGTAACATTCTGGTTGACCAAGGGAAGTACAAGTAGAAAAGGAGTGCTGAGACAGGACTTGAGACCAATTCCATTTATCTAGGAAAAAATATATTAACTCAGATATTTACTGTCAGCTAAGGAATGAGGAAGTACAGGAGAGTATACAGAGGAAGAGGCTGGTGAAGAAGAAGAAGTGGGATTGTCAGAGAGATGAAGAAAGTAGACAGGAGTATAAGGAGATGAGGAACATGGCAAAGAGAGAGGTGGCAAAGGCCAAGGATAAGGCATATGGAGAGTTGTATGAAAGGATGGACACTAAAGAGGGAGAAAAGGACCTGTACCGATTGGCTAGACAGAGGGACCGAGCTGGGAAAGATGTGCAGCAGGTAAGGGTGATAAAGGATAGTGAGGGAAACGTACTTACAAGCAAGGAGTGTGTGTTGAGCAGATGGAAAGAGTACTTTGAGGGGCTGATGAATGAAGAGAATGAGAGAGAGAGAGAGAGAGAAGGTTGGATAATGTGGGGATAGTGAATCAGGAAGTGAAACAGATTAGCAAGGAGGAAGTAAGGACAGCTATGAAAAGGATTAAAAATGGAAAGGCTGTTGGTCCAGATGACATACCAGTGGAAGCATGGAGGTGCTTAGGAGAAATGGTAGTGGAGTTTTTAACCAGATTGTTTAATGAAATCTTGGAAAGTCAGAGGATGCCTGATGAGTGGAGAAAAAGGTGTTTGGTACCTATTTTTAAGAATAAGGGTGATATGCAGAGTTGTAGTAACTACAGAGGGATCAAACTGATCAGTCACAGCTTGAAGTTACGAAAAAGAGTAGTGGAAGCTAGGTTAAGAAGGGAGGTGATGATTAGTGATCAGTAGTATGGTTTCATGCCGGGTAACAGCACTACAGATGCTATGTTTGCTCTGAGAGTGTTGATGGAGAAATACAGAGAAGGACAGAAGGAGTTGCATTGTGTCTTTGTGGACTTGGAGAAAGCATATGATAGGGTGCCTAGAGAGGAGTTGTGGTATTGTACGAGGAAGTCAGGAGTGGCAGAGAAGTATGTAAGAGTGGTACAGGATATGTACGAGGGTAGTGTGATAGTGGTAAAGTCTGCAGTGGGAGTGACAGATGCGTTTAAGGTGGAGGTGGGATTACATCAAGGATCAGCTCTGAGCCCTTTCTTATTTGCAATGGTGATGAACAGGTTGACAGACGAGATCAGACAGGAGGCCCCATGGACTATGATGTTTGCAGATGACATTGTGATATGCAGTGAGAGTAGGGACCAGGTTGAGGAGACCCTGGAGAGGTGGAGATATGCTCTAGAGAGGAGAGGAATGAAGGTCAGCAGGACTAAGACAGAATATGTGTGTGTGAATGAGAGGGAGGATAGAGGAATGGTGAGGATGCAGGAAGTAGAGTTGACGAAGGTGGATGAGTTTAAGTACTTGGGATCAACAGTTCAGAGTAATGGTGAGTGTGGAAGAGAGGTGAAGAAGAGAGTACAGGCAAGGTGGTATGGGTGGAGAAGAGTGTCACGAGTGATTTGTGACAGACGGGTACCAGTAAGAGTGAAAGCGAAGGTCTACAAGAGGGTAGTGAGACCAGCTATGTTGTATGGGTTGGAGATGGTGGCATTGACAAAAAGGCAGAAGTCAGAGCTGGAAGTGGCAGAGTTAAAGATGTTAAGATTTGCACTGGGTGTGACAAGGATGGACAGGATTAGGAATCAGTATATTACAGGGTCAGCTCTGGTTGGACGGTTTGGAAACAAAGTCAGAGAGGCGAGACTGCATTGGATTGGACATGTGCTGAGGAGGGATGCTGGGTATATTGGGAAAGGATGCTACGGATGGAGCTGCCAGGTAAGAGGAAAAGAGGAAAAGAGAAAGGCCTAAAATAAGGTTTATAGATGCGGTGAGAGAGGACATGCAGGTGGTTGATGTGACAGAGCAATATTAAGAGGACAGGAAGAAATGGAAACAGATGATCTGCTGTGGTGACCCCTAAAGGGAACAGCCAGAAGAGAAAACTTACTGTCAGCTAACCAAGCACTTTTTAAAGGTGCTTATCTTATATTCAGGAAAAATTTGTAAATGTTACAGCAAATCAGTTACTGACTATCTTTCTGAAGATTCTCAGACTTGGCTATATTTCTCATTACTTTCATTCTAAGTGAATACAAATATGACCCAACAGTAGAAACTAGGGTATTTTAAGCTCATTATTTGTGCTATCACAGTATAATATGGATGAGGAGCAGTTTGCCAAGATAAAAGATCAAGTCATCATGGTTATGCCCATAAGGATATTTAGGGTTAAAAAAACAAAAATAAATAACAATTAGTTATTCTACTGCTGGTAGATTTGGATAGTGTAGAACTTCATGGCAGGATAAAAAAAGTGATTTTTTTTTTGGTTTCTGCCCAGAGTTACTTTAAACTACTGTAGAACATCAAAAGTAAGGAACAAAAGATTCTCTACTCCAAGTGTAATATTTTTTTTCCATAACAACAATGGCTCTTCCTTAATCTGCCCTGCGAATAACAATATTCCTACTATTTTTCAAGTTTGCAAATGTTTTTCTCTCTGTTGTGGTTAAATTACCATAGCATTTCTTTTCATCTAATATTCAGAATTATTTCTGATACAGTTCCTCAAACAGGGCTATATGATTCTTATTAAGCAGAACATAAATGAAATACGTTTACTAAATATGTTTACAGTATTAACCATATTTTCTTGAAACAGCATCTTATAAATCATTTTTTGTAATAAACAGGAGTAAATCAAAAATAACTTCAAAGACATGTACATTTGTCACAGGCTAGAAATTCATTATTCTATAGCCCAGCTCTGTATCATGGATTTAAAAAGCTCTGCCTGACCAGAGTTCGAACTGAATGGCTCATGTGCCAGGCAAGGGAGGGTGGGGAGTGAGCAGATAATAATACTGGCTTGTGCTTATGGGGGCTGGGGGACCAATGGTGATTTTTAATTGGCTAATTGCTACAATGCCAGTGAAGGCTTATGTGACACCAAAACTGCTAGAGCCAAGGTAATGAGCTTGGTAATTCCAAATCAGTGATGGAAGCCTCTTACCATAATGGTGGAAGCACATGCATGCATGGTAAGGGAACTGGATGTTCTACAGTGATGCAGATATTCATGTCAGCCAACAGTGGAGGGGCTAGAGCCTTAATTGGAAATACTGTCATTATCAGAATTGTGGGCAGGGCACAAACAACCGTGGCTGTCTGTATGATGACACATCTGGTCAGCCCTCTGAGGAACTCCCTGCTCTCAGAAAATAAATGAGCTGAAGACCAGAGGGGGGATGGGGTTACTGACAGTAAGCAGGCACCTGCTTAGCGCAAAAAAAAAAGGAAAAGAAATTTGGTCCTTTGCTCAGTATTGCTACTTTATTAATATCCAAAGTATAACAAGAAGAAATACTATAAACAATGTTATTAGGTCTATAAAACAAGTCCACACATTTAACATTTTCAGTTTAACTACTTTCAGTCAGTATAGCTTTAAAAATGTCTATTAGTGAATGTTTTGCCATTGTTTCCCTTAATTGTCTGCTGTTGCCTTACTGTTCATACTGTCAGCTGTGTCATTCACAGTCCTTGTTAGAATTTAAACAAGAACAACTTCTGGGAATCAGTAGTTTAGTTGAACCATTGTCTTTATTCTTATCACTATATTTGCTGGAACAAAGATAGAAGCTAACTTCTGAATTTATATTTTTTAAGCAAGATGAAGCAATGTTCATGGAAAAGTTCTTTAAAAGATGAAAGCAAAGAAAAAATGATTACATAATATAATCAGTTTTGCAATGGCAAGCCGGATATTGTTCTTACACACAAAACATTTTCAGTGGCATAAGCTATTTAGTGTGTGCAATAAGAACTAATACCTAGGTAGTCTACAGAAAGGAAAGTGAAATTATGGGATATACATGACAGACACATTTGAAAATCAGTATTCCAGTCACAGATCCAGAGTGCTTACATTACCAGTTAATTGTAACATTCAAGAGTTGAATTATGTATCATCTGCAGTTCTTCAGACATATATCTGCAGAATTTTCCTCCAGGCAGCTGAAAATCTAAGATAAATTATTCTGTGACTAACCTTTGTGGATACCCTTTTATCTGACAGAAGGAAGTCCCCATGGAAATTGACTGGACCAACAGAAAATAATACCGCTTTTAAGACATATACAACAGTAATACAAATAGTTAAACAAGAAATAAACAAAAATGTACATGCTTTACTTTTACCAGAGCATCTGTACTACTTCATATTATATAAATGCAACTAAAAATACAACTTTAAAATAGCTTAGAAATGTATTTTTCAGAAACTGCTGGTTAAAATTAATAAACTTAATTGAAACAGTTGAAAGAGCCTTTCTGCTTGATAAAATGTAGTGTTCTTAATACCCGGTTTACATGTACAAATCAAATATTAATTGCTGTGCAAGCCCAACCAGGGTACCCACATTACTTTGCATAACACAGTTCTTCTTGTATTTGAATGGTTACTAGATTTTAGAGATTCATGTTTACACACAATGTCTAACCTGCTCTGGACCACAAGTTGTCCAGTTATACTATTATTTATTTGCTTTACACAGATCAACATATTAAATGAAATAAATGAAATAACCTGAATTTGCTTAAATTTGAACAATGTGCCACAGCAGCTCCCTTTGTTGGTCATGCTGCAGCTGTCAGGTCAAACCACATCATCCCATTTGTTTTACTGGATATGAAATACTGGGAAGGTGGTAGGGGTATAGGGCCATAAGTGTGTGTGTGTGTGTGTGTGTGTGTGTGTGTGTGTGTGTGTGTGTGTGTGTGTGTGTGTGCGCGCACATGAGTGCACATATGCATGCTTACTGTGATGCCACTATGAATACTGGCAAAGAAAAAATACATGACTACAGCTGCTGCATACCAATGTGATTCTGGAGAAGCACTAAGCCAATGCAAGACTGAAGTTAGAAATTATATCTGAAAAAAACATATACTGAGTAATTAGCTGCTATAACTGAAAAAAAAAACAAAACAGTGTCGCACTTGAGGTTTATTTAGAAATGTTACAAGTGATGACTGCAGTAGAAAAATCAAACCATGAAGATAGCGGGTCTATAATAGAAGACCGAATGTTTAGCTGATCGAACACCTAAACATTGATCTTCTAATATCGAAAGCAAAAAACGGCAAATGGACGATTTAACGCAGGGAAAGATTTGCCTTGGCCGTTCACCGGAGTTTGTTATTTCCCTACTGTTGTGCGATCTCGGAGTTAGTATATTTAGTTAGG
Organism: Protopterus annectens; assembly: GCF_019279795.1. Taxonomy (NCBI): domain Eukaryota; kingdom Metazoa; phylum Chordata; order Ceratodontiformes; family Protopteridae; genus Protopterus; species Protopterus annectens. The sequence continues at coordinate 931,988,502 of NC_056730.1, read as the reverse complement.
GAGGGTGTGGGGGGCACAGCCCTAATTTAGATGTAAAGTAATGTTTTTTGTTTGTGGCCGAGGGACATGTTTCCCTGGGATGTTCGACATTGTGAGGTTCGATATTAGAAGATCAATGTCTAGGTGTTCGATCTTCTAATACAGACCTGAAGACAGCTTAGAGGACAAGAAAAAGAAAAAAAAAATCGACAAAAAACTGCAGTATCTTATGTTGGCTACTTCACACAGAAAGAAGCATATCTACTACAATGTACTTTAAGTAATTCAACTATTCCTGAAATATTGTTCACAGGTCCATAGGTGTCTACTAGGCTACTGACCACAAGGGCCTTTTTAAGCCTAGCCATGCATCCCAAATTTCTGACAACTTCTGGTACCCTTGATAATTGTTAGCATGGGCCTGGGAAATGAACCATTTACAGGTTACCTGTTTGCATTAGAGATATAGGTGCCAAACCAGGGATGAATTTCCGGTTTCCCATCCAATTGTCCAAGTTGTACTTGAAATGGGTTAGGGAGGAACTATGCTTCACATGGATGCAGAGACTGTTCCATTGACAGGGTAGTCTCTGGGATACATAGCTCTCTCTCCAGCAGGTCCTATTTATATCACAGGCAAGGTTTAAGACTTTAGAATGGGTAATTCTGCTATTGTTTGTTTTGTGGTATGCAAGAAGTCCATCAGAGTGGGGTCGGACAATGCCCTGTATGTCGGCATAGATCTCCCCTTTAAAACAGCATTGGGATATATTGACAGTTGACCCGGAGATAAAGAATTTAGTAGGTAAATACCCACAATTTGTTTTTAAGAATAAGAAGAATTTGCAAAGGCTATTATGTTTCCCTAGTCAAATGCAATCTTTTGGAACTGCCGTTTGTAATGGCACTCAACCATGTAATAAGTGTAACTTTTGCTCTCATATATCTGATATTAACATGTTTGTGCATCCTGTAACATCTCAGGTATTTACCTTCAATATTACTGCCAACTGCGACACAGAACATGTTGTATATATTGCTACCTGCACGTCCTGTACCGCATTTTATGTCAGTAAAACTGACAGAAAATTGAAGGAAAGAGTGAGGGAACACCTATACCAAATTCGTATCAAGTCCCAGATTAGTGCACTTTCAAACATGTCCTAGAAAATAATACTATGCATTGTTTTAAATTCTCAGTGATACACATTAATACACCTAATGTTAGAGGAGGTGATCTAAGGAATTATACTGAGCAAGCAGAAACTAGTTGGATTATTAGATTGCAAGCACATATTTTTCCTGGGCTTAATGATACAATTCCATTGAAGCCTGCACTTAAAAACAGAAGGATTAAGTATAAATGAACTATTATGTTTAAAATATAAATATAAATTTAATAAATATTTATGAAAGTCTAATGAATTATGTAGGGTGTTTTAAAGTTTTTTACAAATGTTATATTTATTTACTTAGATTGTATTTAACTTTATGAATTTTGTATGTGTATCCCTTTATTTGGCTAATTGATTATTTAATTGATTCATAAGGGAATTCAGAGAGAGTTATATAATAGGCATTTTTTAACATTTGTTTGTAAAGGTTTGAAAAAGCTGTATAGCGAAACCGCTTACTGAATTTTGTACTAATAAAAGGATCTTCTACCTTCATTTTTGAGCTTGGAATTACTTCTTTTATTTGTGGAGGCTGCTTAATGGTCTAAACAGAGATCTTTATTCATCTCTACACTTCAATTTGACTCCGGACAAGTTTCTACGAAGTTACAGTCCAGTGTAACGTCTGAATAGACTTAATCTGTGATTAACTTTTGGCTTGGACTGTATATTGCCTGGTTTGACCCTGAGCGGTAACTTTTTATACATTTGTATGCTGAAATTTTTTTTTTCTGCTCAGGGTCATTTATTTGCTTGTGGTATTTTATTTTATTTGGTACATTTTTTGTTTAATTCAATACCACAGCATTACTATGGCAGAATCGATAGAAGGCAATTTGGAATTACCTTATAACCCTAATAGCGTACAACAGAAGAGAATGTTACATTTGCGTCTCCAGAATTGCATCACTGCTGACGTCAATCTGCTATCTTAATTCGAACTAGCAGCAGTTAATGGCAACCAAACGCTGAGCAGCACGGACTTTGAGAAATTGAATGCTGCCCTCTCTTCACTAGAATTTGACTTACTCACACTAAAACGCTTACAAATGCAGCGGTTTCATTTCGAGGTATGCATTCAAAAGAAAATCATACCTCGAGGACTAAGGGTTTTGAAAATGCCAACCACTGGCAATACCTATCCAGAGCTCTTATGCCGCTGGCAACAGCTAAACATAGAGTTGAGCATCAGCTATATGAAGCTACTTAATGAATTTTTTTATGCCTGAGGAACACCAATTACAAGAAACCATCAAGAAAAAACAATTTGACTTGTATAATAGCTTTAATGACAGTGTCATTGAACCGCTACTTGATCGCTTAGCTGATAGTGTCAGCCTGTATGAAAAGAGACTATTGGAACAAAAAAAGCATAAATTATCTAGAGACACTTGTGGCTTTTTGCACGGCCAGGTCTTTACTTGGCCCAGGTATAATAGAAATGATTCTAACAGACAGAATAATGCCAATAATAGACAAAGTACTAAACCTGTATTTAATAACATTCATGGTGGAACAAATAATAATGTTCTGAATTACTCTTCCACAAATTTGGCTTTGAATGATAATATCTGTAATAATTCTTTTGACAGTTCTAGTAATACTAGAAACAGCTTTGTAGAAGGTAATGTGTCGCTACCATTTTCTGATAGTTCTGTTATTGAAAAATCAACTTTTGATTGTGCAACAGAAAATGCCGAGCTATTGACTACCAACAGTAGTTTAAATCTGAATGCTATAAGCAATGATTTACCTGAATGAAAAGGTCCAGTAGTACATAGTAAAACATTTACAACATCTTGTTTGTTTGTGCCTTTCGGCTTTTCCCAGTTAGGGGTCGCCACAGCGGAACTCCAGTCCGCTAATGATTGGCAGTAGAGTTTTACATGCTGGCTTGCCGGGTCTAACGTACAACCTTCAACGAAGGAACGCCCATTCACGCATGTCGCCACACAGAAGACACTCTAACTGAGAATCGAACGGGCAACGTCCAACTGTGAGGTGACAATGCTACCGCAGCACCACCACCAACATCTAATAATAGTAAAATCCCAGAGGTACTTAGCCCTTTCCCCATTGCCGACATGTACCATCGGGGGAGGAGTCACTCCATGAGCAGGGAGAGGCAGAAAAGGAAAGCCCTAGTAGAAGAAATGAAGGAACCCACGTTGAAGAAAATGTAGGAAAGAATGACTTAGTATGGAATCTTTCACACAGACCTCTAGATAGGTTTGAACTTGAGGTACTAAACAAGGGTCCATCTTTTATACCATCTAAAAGAAGTAATATAACAGACACAATTCTGGATGTTAAACTTTTTATAAGGAATTTGCAGATAAAAATGTTATTTACTGATACTATTCCTGGAACATTGAATAGGCAGTTTAGAAAACCTGGTGTTCATGTTCCGAATTTACACCCACTACTGGATGCATTTAGTAAAACTGTAGAAAGAGACATCTATTCATTGATCGAAGATTCCACCATTACTGGTAGGAAGAATAATTTGACACCTAAGCAGATCAGAGCAATGCATGATTTAAGGAATGATAAAAACATTTCTATCAGACCTGCAGATAAGGGTGGCCCCACTGTAATTTTAGATAAAGCATTTTATGATCGCTGTATGGCTGAAATGTTAAGTGATACACACATCTATAGTCCATTTCAATTTTAGGTGTTCAAGAACACGTAGCTAGGGTATATAACACTTTAGATGATCTGCTTATGATAGATATGGTTAATATAGATTTATATGAATTTTTATTTGAAGAGAATCCTGTTATTCCAACTATTCAAGGCTTACCCAAGGTACATAAGGACCCAAGGAACCCCCCGATGAGACCTATTGTAGCTGGTTGAGGGTGGGTTACAGAACCTCTTTCTATACTAATTGAAAAAACATTAAGACCTATAGTAGATTCCAATTTGTTTGTCCTCAGAAACTCTAAACAGTTTCTATTGGACCTATATGAAGGGACAAGTACTTTACCTGATAATTTTTCATTTATAATGGTGACTATGGATGTTAAATCTTTATTCATTAATATCCCCAATGAGTCGGGTTTGGAAAGTATTCAGATTTATTTGACCCAACACTCCGATATGCTACGCAATAGGATAGAGTTTATTTGCTTGCTATTAGAGATGGTGTTAGAAAATAATATTTTTTGTTCAATCAGGACTTTTTCTTACAAAAGGATGGTGTGGCTATGGGCACCTCGTGTGCCAACAGCTACGCCAACCTGGTTATGGCATTATGGGAAGAACAGAAATTATTTCAATTAGATTTATATCAGAAATATGTGTATTTTTATAGATGTTTTGTTGACGATTTATTTTTTCTTTGGACAGGCACCATGGAGGAGTTGGATAGATTTGAGGAGGATGTAAATTCATTAACGCTTTTCCTGAAATTTACCATGACCAAATCCAGGGATAGTATTGCTTTTTTAGATGTTTTTATTCAGCGTTTAGAAAATGGTAAACTTAATACAGGTGTGCACAGAAAATCTTGTTATAAAAATACTCTATTACACAGGGATAGTATGCATCCCAGCCATATTTTTTCAAACATTATTAAGGGACAAGCAATTAGAGCGTCAAGGCTGAATCCTATACAGAGTAATTATGAAGCAGAACTGGGTGAATTAAATGAAAAATTGCTAGTTAGAAAATATAAAACAGCAGAAATAGAAAAAGGGTTTCTCCATACCCACAACATGAGAACAGGTAGAGCGTGTCCTATTTTCTCTGAAAGAGGGAATGAGATCTATAAGACAAATAAAATAAATATCTCTGAAACCTCAAGTAGACAGCAGAAAGTTACTTTGTATTATACCAAAGATGTTCAATCGATTAAAGAAATAATTCATAAGCATTGGGACATATTGACAGTTGACCTGGAGATAAAGAATTTAGTAGGTGAATACCCACAATTTGTTTTTAAGAATAAGAAGAATTTGCACAGGCTATTATCTTTCCTTAGTCAAATGCAATCTTTTGGAACTGCCATTTGTAATGGCACTCAACCATGTAATAAGTGTAACTTTTGCTCTCATATATCTGATATTAACATGTTTGTGCATCCTGTAACATCTCAGGTGTTTACCTTCAATATTACTGCCAACTGCGACACAGAACATGTTGTATATATTGCTACCTGCACGTCCTGTACCACATTTTATGTTGGTAAAATTGACAGAAAATTGAAGGAAAGAGTGAGGGAACGCCTATACCAAATTCGTATTAAGTCCCAGATTAATGCACTTTCCAAACATGTCCTAGAAAATAATGCTATGCATTGTTTTAAATTCTCAGTGATACACATTAATACACCTAATGTTAGAGGAGGTGATCTAAGGAATTATACTGAGCAAGCAGAAACTAGTTGGATTATTAGATTGCAAGCACATATTTTTCCTGGGCTTAATGATACAATTCCATTGAAGCCTGCACTTAAAAACAAAAGGATTAAGTATAAATGAACTATTATGTTTTAAATATAAATATAAATTTAATAAATATTTCTGAAAGTCTAATGAATTATGTAGGGTGTTTTAAAGGTTTTTACAAATGTTATATTTATTTACTTAGAATGTATTTAATTTTATGAATTTTGTATGTGTATCCCTTTATTTGGCTAATTGATTATTTAATTGATTCATAAGGGAATTCAGAGAGAGTTATATAATAGGCATTTTTTAACATTTGTTTGTAAAGGTTTGAAAAAGCTGTATAGCGAAAGTGCTTACTGAATTTTGTACTAATAAAAGGATCTTCTACCTTTATTTTTGTGCTTGGAATTACTTCTTTTATTTGTGGAGGCTGTTTAATGGTCTGAACAGACATCTTTATTCATCTCTACACTTCAATTTGACTCCGGACAAGTTTCTACGGAGTTACAATCCAGTGTAACATCTGAATAGACTCAATCTGTGATTAACTTTTGGCTTGGACTGTATATTGCCTGGTTTGACCCTGAGTGGTAACTTTTTATACATTTGTATGCTGAAATTTTTTATTTTCTGCTCTGGGTCATTTATTTGCTTGTGGTATTTTATTTTATTTGATTTAAACAAAGGTTTGAAATTTGTTCCAACGGTGTTGCCCACATTACATGAACTGAAAGGGGATTTTTTTTTGCTTTAATCGTAAATTGAACTTAAGGGATTATTTCAAGGTAAAGGAAATTGAAAGCTCAATGTATGAAAATGAAGTCAGTGGGGAGTCCGATTGTAGCGATGAAAGTTTTTATTCTTGTTATTCAAGTGAATCAGTGAATGCATGCTGTAAACTGAATACAGAAGGTGTAAATGTGAAAAGTGATTTTATGTCCCCACAAAGAAATGCAAACATTAAACATTTTGGCATGTCACTTAATAACAATATAGAAAAGGAATTTTACTCATGTTTGAGGGAAAAGAAAAATGTTAAGTACAATATGATTAAAAGGGAATGGGAATTTCTTAATGTGTTGCGTCACAATGGGGAATTGATATTTAAGCTGGTGGACAAAGGTGGCAACTAGTCATTTTACATTATGCCTAATATTTAACTATGTGTTACACACATTTGAGTAACGAACAAGTGTATGAAAAAGTAGGCATAGATGAATACAGAAAAGCAGAAAAGGATTATAATGAGTTAATAAATAAAGGATATAGGCTTCATTATTTTACTTTAGAGGATGTACAACAAAAGTTTAAGATTAAGAATTCAACTATTGCTCAATTTTTTTGTATTTCCAAGATTCACAAAGATATGGCAAACCCTCTGGGGCATCCAATTGTTTTGGCTTGTGGTTACTTTTTACTTAATTTAGCTTGTTTTTTACACCAATATCTGTTACCCACAGTGGAAAAGTTGCCCTTTTACATCAGGGATGTGTTTGATCTTTTGGATAAGATAAAAAACATTATATGGTCAGAGGATATGTATTTTCTTGTAATAGACGCAAGTCTAGATACCAATATCAAACACCAAGATGGGATAAAGGCTATAAAATTTCATCTGTGTGAGACACCAGTAGTACAGTATGTCTCAGATTTATTTGAATAAAGATTGGATTTTATTCATTATTTTGTGGTGATCGTGTCCAGTTTTACTCTAATAAATATAAAAACTGCACACAACCTAAAAAGCAGAAACTTTAATAAATAAAGTAAAATAAGGTAAGCGCTTTCACGACTCACAGGCCCGCTTCATCAGACAATGCTAAAGTTTAGGTCATATCCTTATATAGTGCTATGCAATCATGTGGTACAATTAGGCATTTAAAGCAATAAATACTCATCACAGGCAATAAAAATAAAACATTATAAAACAGTTAATACTAGAGTCCATGTATAATACATAAATAGATGAATAAATATATGTTTTAACAGTCTGTAGAGCAGTCATAAGTATTTTATAAATTATATAGTACATATTTAATATTTAATACTTGTGTTTAAGAGGTCGTGCTTTGAAAAAAGGTTTCAGGGAAGACATATTATTTAAGCCTGGAGGTTTTTCTGCATAAGTAAAATAATCCATTTTTGTTCAGTGGCTTCTGTACAATTTTCTAGATCACCACCTCTAATAGTATTATCAAGAATTTGTAAAACTAAAAATTTAAAAACATGTGACGAGTCTGTGTGCATAACATGAGTAGCTAATGCATTAGTTGCCTTTTTATTTCTAATGTCTCTGTTATGATCCAAAATTCTATCTTTAAATAACCTATTGGTTTTCCCTACATAATATGCATGACATGTTTGGCAGAAAGCAAAGTAAATAACATTTTCAGTTTTGCAGTCAGCATAGTGATGCAAGGAAATTTTAAAATGACAAGTGGGGTGTGTATAAAAAGCATGACTATGAACGTACTTACAGGCAGAACAATTTCTACATGAAAAAGTACCTATCCTCTTAGAAGTTGGTCTAGTGGAGTGCATAGATTTGTAACAAAGCTGCTGTTTAAGTGATGCCCACAACTTTCCGTTCTACATTTGAAGCAGTTTCCTCGCAGCCACAAAAAAACTGCTGCATTAACTGACAACATTGTAACTAAATGTAATGCAGAAACATGTACATCTATAACCTCAATGGATACTTCTTCTTTAAACAAGCACACTGTTTCTACTGATGTTAAAAATGTTCTTTCCACTTCTAATACGAGCAATTGTGCTGATAAGGATTTGTTTGGGCTTACTGAACCTACTACCTCCAACAATATGTTCTCTATGACTGAAACAAACACTTGGAGTTTTTTTTACAAATAAAAGACGCCCTACCAATCAAGGATTGCTCGAGAAACAGGTCAAGGAAAGGGAGCTTACAGCGGCCTGCAAACATGGACAGAAATCAGTCAATGGTAAAAATGAGACGCCATTAACCACAGGTTTGATATTTAACATTTCTTCTATTAACTTAACAAGTGAACAAATTTCATTACTAAACAAAAGTCTATCATTTATTCCCTCAAAGAAGGCAGACCATGCCAAAATGCTTAAAGATTTGAGACTCCTAGGAAGACAGTTGACTTTAAAAACAATTTTTTCTAGCAATAATGTCAATCACACAAGTTCTTATAAAAAAACTAGTACTTCTAGTCTGATTATTGATTCAGTAGTTCAATCCTTTCTTAATGTCTGTGAAGTTGATTTTAGACAGCTTTTTTATGAAGGAAATAAATGTAAGTTTCATAATATGACTAGTAGTGATATTCTAGCTTTAAATGAATTAAGAAATATACAGTCACTTGTCATTAAGCCAGCTGATAAGGGTGGAGGAATTGTAGTCTTAGATAAAGAATTGTATTTTTCGTTTATGTCTCAGATTTAGTTTTGGTCTGTCTTAGCAACAACATATTTGACAGGGGACAGCAATGGGGTGGCATTCGCCCCCACATATGCCAATATCTTTATGGGATATTTTGAAAGCCAATATATTTATACCAATAACTTCTTTGAAATATATGTACAAAAGTATTTTCAATTCATTGATGATTTAATATTCATTTGTAAAGGCGGACAAAATCAAGTCAAGAAATTTATTGACAAATTACATGAGAATGATGTAGGGGTTAGATTAGATGGATTGCAAATGGGAAAAGAGGTAAATTATTTAGATGCAACCTTGAGAGGAAACAGGGGTACATATATTGGCACAAGTATACATAGGAAGTTTGCAGAAACTACTTTCATTCTACACAGGGAAAGTTTTCATCCCCCACATACTATCAAACCTATACCACATGGGGAATTTTTAAGGATTAAAAGGCTATGTAGCGATCCACTTGAAAAAATTTTGAAAATGAATGAGACCCTTAGAAAATTCTGCACAAGGGGGTACAATGAGGAAGATGTAAAAAGGAATTTGCAGAAGGTTTTAAGAAATAAATGGGGAATGGAAATAGTAAAGGAAGAGGAAATGGTGAAAAAGAAAATGAATGTGTTTATTTTACTTCCACTTACATGGGGGGCTTTCAGATAAAGTAACAGAACTAGTTAAATATTTTTGGAATATGTTAAGGAGGGAAGTAGACTTTTTACAATACAAGAGAATATGCTTCTCCTTCAGAAGTGGGAGAAGCATAAAAGATGTTTTAGTTCATGGGAAATTTAGGATGCCCACAATGACACTAAAGAGGCAAGTGGATATCAAAGGAACTCTGGCTTGTGGAAAGTGCAGTGTGTGTAAATATATAGTCAAGGATTCTATCAGTATAAATGGGATAATATTTCAAACAAGTGGTACATTTAATTGTAATACAGAGTTATATATGGTCTGAAATGCCCATGTGACAAATTTTATGTGGGGGAAAGCAAGAGGCAATTTTCTTACAGGTTGAAGGAACATATAAGGGACATTAAAAAGAATAAGCAAACTAGTCCCATAGCAAGTCATTTTAATGAATGTCACAATGGGGACACAAAAGGGCTGAAAGCCACAGTGTTGGATAAGGTGGAAATGAATGTGTAAATGAATGAACAAGTCATATATTTATTAAGAAAAAAAGAAACTATAATGATTTTAAAGTTTAACACAATGAGCCCTAGACGCTTGAATCAGGAATGTATTTGGAAAAGTTTGCTTTAAAATTGTAATGATTGGTTGATTCACTGATTGATTTTTTAAACGGTTTTATTGAATAATTAAGTAGTATAATGGATTTATAAAAGGGGAGGGACGAAACTGTTGATTTTATACTCTGTTAAAGGCTAATACAGCCGAGGCGCTAGAGAAAATTAAGTTTTGTGGACTTGTTTTTATTAAAGAAAAAATTGGATTGCACCTTACTGGCTTTACATTTGTGGTTAACAACATTTGTGCCAGTGCTTGATTCAATGACAGCTCCTAATATGCAATCATTTCCAAATTTAGTCATCCAGCGACCACTGACATTGGCCTTGACTTCTGAGAAGTAAATGCCAAAAAGGAGCGGTCCATGGACTGATCCCTGAGGGACTCCACCTGTGACTGGCCACTCTGTAGAGGTGGACTCTACAATTCTAACTTCCTGGGTCCTGCCTGTGAGCCAGCTGGCTATCCAGCAGGTGACATACGGGTTTGTACAGGGTCTATATTATATCAGCGAATGCTTGAAATTACGAACGATGTATAATCAACCCAAACACTTTGAAAATCCAAAATGCCGAACACATGGATCAGCGATTTTTTCCCAGGGGAAAAAAATCACTGATTCATAAAAAAAAACACACACAAAATAAACACACACCCCTGACTTAAATATATCAACTCCAAGATCGCACCACAGTGGAGGAAATGGTAAAGTCCTGAAAACGGCCCAGTGATTTATTTTCCCTGGGAAAAAAAAAATTGCTGTTCCGTGCTTTCAGAATTTCGCCATGTCAGGTAAAAACATTTGATGAAACAGCATACGCAACTTTAAGTGTTCACTTACACAATAGGAACCCTTTGTACCTAACCTCTTGAGTTTGCCAAGAAAGCCTGAGTGGGGTAATATTGTGTCAAATGCCTTGGTCAAGTCAAGGTAGGCAATGTGAACGATTTTGCCCTCATCCATTGCACTGGTGACCTTCTCAAAGAAGTCCACCAGGTTGAGTTGGCATGATCTGCCCTTTGTTTAGTGTTTTCTTTTGTAGTTCAAGAGGAATTGAGAGTGCCCTCCCCCCACACTACTGCAGAGGTGTTAAAACTGTCACTGAACTGAGACACTTGCAGAATCAATTCCTCTTAGACTATAAAAGAAAACCCAGAACAAAGGCCTGCAATATAGTTTTCTGGCTGTAGCTTCATAACTTCCAAGTATAGTGTAGTGTAAAACAAGGTCTGAGCCAAACATAAATGAAGAAATCGAGACAGAAAAGCAGAAGTCCTTTTACAGAAGGTAAAGAAAATAGTGACTCACAGAAATCACATTATATGCCAATGGCATGGGAATTCAAAGTTACTTCCTTATGTCTGGCATGAGTATTACAAAGCATTATGAGAAAGGGAAAGTGAAAGTGTTGAGGGAGAACAAGATCATATTGATACAGCAAGCCCCATTGGCAGCCATGTTGTGGAAAACAGGCTAAAATTACAAATAAAGTACTTATAGTGATTTTGAGGTGTTGAAATAGGTCAGGAAACTAAGACAAATTCTGGGGTGGAGTTTTCTTTTAAACTTAACGAGTAACTTCTATTCCAGTCTTTGGAAGTCTACATTGCATTATTTTGTTTAAAGTCTAGGATTTTTTTGTCAAAAGGGCTCAGATTTCTTCACAGAAGGAGCTATCAAAGGAACACTTCACAGGACCAGACAATGAAGAAGAAATTACAAACTTTATTATCTACCATGCAGGATTTATCTTTGAAGTCTGACAAAAAACTTAACTCTTTTAAAGAAAAATGCACAACAAAATGGAGCAGTTACAAGAATTAATAATGCAACATAAGATTCAGATTGCTGGCATAAAGGAAACATTAAATGACATAAAAGGCACACTCATGGAACAAGAACAACCTGAGTCTCTCTAAAAACAAAATACTTTTCCAACAAACAAATGAGATGACCTAGAAAACAGGTCAAGGAGAAACAATTTGCATACGTATGGACTACCAGAAAAGACTGAAGGAGACAATATAGCAAATTTCCTCACATCCTGGCTTCCAAATGTTCTGAACTTACCTGAGTGTTTTTCTTATGGAACTGAACAAGCCCATAGGTCACTGGCAGTTCCTTCATCTTCCAGCAACACAAATAAGTCAAAGATCAATAATTGTAAGATTTATATCTTCTCAGGACAAGGAACTGGTACTAAAACTGTGTGGTCAAACTCTCCTTGTCAAATACCAAGATAATATAATAAGATTTGACAATGATTATTCATCAGAGGTAAACTCTAAAAGAAATGAATGTTTACCTTTAATAAAAGAACTGAAAAAGAGACATTTTAAGTTTATTTACGGTTTCCTGTGAGACTTAAAATCTTTTTCTCAGATGGAGCAAAGACTTTTGACACCTTGGATGCAGCTTTATCAGTTTTAACATCTAACAAAACTTTAAATCAAACATAAGAAATAGATCAGGCTGGTTTTATCCTAAAACGCCAAGCAGAGAGGAATGAATGGAAAAAATAAGACAGAAAGAAGAGACTGAATGACAAGTAACTTAAATAATTATTTTACATATTGTTTCCTTTTATACTGCACACAAGTTATCTAAAGGGAACCACACTTTACTCAGATGGGAAATCTATGAAGATCCCTAAAATGTACAACAAAAATAGCGCTTTTCAACTAAAAGACTACAATCCCAAAAGGAAAAAGGTAAAAACATTTTATTATTGTTTATTAACTCTCTAGGTCACTAACTTAACAGCTTGGTAATGCTTGAGCAAATCTGCATAAAATGAATATCTCTTAAAGTATAGTAAATAACAATAGCATATACAAGCAAACAAAACAATGCTTTATCTGCTTATAACTTTTGTTGGAGTGTTTTAGTGTCATAGTCTCAGATAAGTTACTTTAAAAACAGAAGGGAAAAAAGCTTAAAGAAAATTAAAACGTTTTGCATGTTTTTGTGTAGTGCAGACACAGATAATTGTTTACAGCCTAAAAAGGCACTTAAACATTTAATATGTTATTTAAATATTCAGTTTAATATAAATTTCTAAACAAGTTCTAAATTATAAGAAACAGAAGATATGTGCCTGTCTTTTTTAATCTTTGTTTATGAATGTTTCATGGTTTAACTGATTTAATAATTAGCACATGCTTAAACAGAAAAATACATTTCTTTCTTTCTTTTTCATATGGAATGAGCAAGGCTTATTACAGTTAAACTAAAACTTGTCACAAGTAAATGTAAACTTGATTTTAACTAAACAGACATATCTGGGGTTTACAAACAGCCACTTATTAAGGGGGAAGCTTCTCAAGCACCCCTCAAGAATGAGGCATATTTAGAAGTAGTGAAATTACTTAGTTAGAGGTCGCAAACTGAAAAGCTTGTTTTCAAGATGCTTTTCCATTATTTACATATTTAGAAGGTGAAAATCCCTTTGCAACTGTGTGAGTGCTTGAAAATAAAAGTAAAAGGCTCAGGCATGGTGTAAGCACTTGGGTTAAAATTTAACAATGAGCTGTTTTAATTTCTCAGCCTCTTAAAGGGATATTTACCTAATAACACAAAACTGTACATTTTGTATAAGAGTAAAAGTTATGACAGATTTAGTACAATTGTATATTATAAGCAAACACAAGAAGTCATTGTAACATCATTATTTTAATGTCAATTTAATATGCTTAATATAGTAATATGGTTATATTTAATGTTTTTTTCTTGGATCTAAACATCAAATTTTATGAAAAATGAATATGATATAAGGCACAGCAAGCCTCTTTCTGTTAGACAAAATGTATAGATAACTGGGGTGAGAAATTACTCAGAGGGGGTGTTAGAGGGTATACTTAAATGGCTAGTCTGTTGAAAGCTGGGGTTTGTTTCCCCATTGAATAATATAAACACAAATAAACAGTTTGAATAAGTTCACACTATAAACAAAAGAAGAGAAGAGTAGCAGTCCTATGGAAAAACTCAATGCCAAAAAATTTAAATCAATATTATGACAAAACAGGGATGTCCTGTTTAGTAATGATATACATAAATGGGAAGATATAGACTCTAGTAAACATCTATTAAATACCTGGATTAGGTGTCAAAGTAGCCAGGCAGCATTTAGAAGACATTGCACACCATGTTAAAGGGGAAATAATCATAGCATGAGACTTTATTTATATAATGAATGATGAGGACACTGATGCTAGAAACATACGAAAGAAACAGCAATTTCTAAGATGCTATCTGATTTTACTGAGGCTTTCACATCGTAGACATTAATAAATATGCTGATCCTAATATATTATTCTTTACACACTACTCTCATCGACATGGCGCACATTCAAGAATAGATGGAGTGTACATATCAAGAGATCTAACTATAAAGTTGAATAAAGGTCAAAGTAGTTACATGCCCACTGACACACCACAATGCAATTATTTTTTATTTAAATTTAAATACAAAACAGAGAATATCTGTAACTAGAATTCCTTCATACATAACAAGCATAAAGGAGGTTAAGAAACTTTATGTTAAAGAGATACAAACATTTTTAGACATAAATCTTACTGAAGATATGTCCAAGATATATATTTGGGACTCTTTGAACTCATATTTGTATAGTAAAGCATTAACATGGTTTAAAACAAGAAAAGGCAATGGGACAAAGATTTACTGGAATTCCAAGCAAGAACTGATGCACTAAAGCTAGACATTCAGGAGGGAAAGAAAAACATTAGTAAGTGAATTAGATGGCATGAATAAAAAATATTTAGAGGCATTACATCATAAGACAATGATAAATTTAGAAAAGCTCAGACTATGTTCTTATTCAATGAACCCCAAAAATCAGAAAAGAATGGCAAATAGAACTAAAAAGATCATAAAAGCTAATCCAATAAAGTAAGTATACATTCCAGATACCAGAAAGAAATTATCAAACCTAGAAGGGATATTAGAAGCATTTAAGTTATACTTTCATAAAGTTAATCCCCAAAAGAAAATAACAGAACCTCAAAACTTACTAAATTATCTTTAGAAAATATATTAAAACCAAACAAACAGATGATCATATAAAATTAACAGACAAACAAATAACCATGACTCAACTTAAATCATATATTAAAAATGTTAAAGCCAAACAAAGCATCTGGCATAGATAATATGATCCCAGAAATGTTCAAATTATTAACCAAAGAAGCTCTGACATTACTATTAAAAGTGTTTAGGTTAGTAAATGAAAGCAAAATATTCCCCCTTCTTTGAAGTATAGAATATCTATTTTGAAACCAGATAAAAATGCAAATGAATGTTAATCTTACAGACCTACATATTTACTAAATTTTGATTATAAAATGTCAATGGCAATGCATGCGGCTAGGATCAAACAGCTACTTCTATTATTAACAGACAAAGATCAAACTGGCTTTATAAAAGACAAATACATATGATAACATTAAAAGAATTACATCTTTAATTGATTACACTAATCATACAAAAATAGTACGAATATAGTCTGTTTAGACATAAATAGTGCCTTTGATTCTGTGCACTGGGATTATCTGTGGTCAGTTCTAGAAGAATATGGATTTTATCAAAAATTCATACCATTAATTAAATCATTTTATGATAAATCCACAGCACATATAAAGATTGGATCCTGCTTTTCTAATTCTTTAGAAATTACTAAAGGTACAAAACACAGATGCCCCTTCTCTCCATTATTATTTGCCTTAGTAATCAAACCTTTTGCAAATTATATTCAAATGGATAAGAATATTAAGGGTATACAAACTGACAATAGTCTGGAAATTAAGGTACAGTTGTTTGCAGATGATATTTTGTTAACCTTAGAGGATGAAAACACCTCTAAAAAATTCTGTTAAATTAAACTGAACATTTTCAGAAACTCTCGGGCCTTAAATTTAATAACAAGACACAGATATTATCTGCTGATAGGTTTCTTTTACAAAAGGTCAAATCCCATAATGCAGGAGGTGAGGCTCTATTTGCTAATGTCACTGCAAAAAATTGGAATTCTCTTCCCCCTAGTATTTCTACCATTATCTCCTTACCCCTCTTTAAGAAAAGTCTACTCCAATATTTCAAATCACACTGGCTCTGCCAATGTTCTTTCCCAGATTAACTACCTCTCACCTTTCATTTATTTCTCATGGACTTTCTATTACCCTTCTTTTTATCTTACCTATCTATTCAATATTTCTCTTCCCCGAAACTCTAGATACCTCTCTTCGGAGGCTTAGCGAGCTGAAATGAATACAAGTTTCTGATTATAATGACTTGTGTCCTCTTTACTCAATGTTATATACTTAAATCTGTATGTTCCTTATGTTAAAAATGATATCTTATGAGTATGTATTACATTTTATAAGTGGAGCTTTTCTCCCCGGGCCTCCGCTGAAAATGGACATGTATCCAGTCGGATTATCCCGGTCAACAAATGTAAAATAAATAAAAATAAAAATATTACTTATAAATTCTATGAAGACAGACGTAGTTAAGGATTTTTCTAAATATATAGCTGCTGACAATAACATAAAATACTTAGGAGTTGCAATAACAGATGAACTAGATAGATAATAACAATAAACTACTCTAAAATGCTAAATAACATTAAAACACTTATTCACAAATGGAATAAATACTTTTTTTTCATTAGAGGACAGGCATTATATAATTAAAATGATTATTTTCCCAAACATATTATACTTCATACAAGCTTTTTCTATACCTCCTCCTAAATCTTACATAGAACAATTTAATAAACTAATGCTAAACTTTTTATAATATCCCAATAAACCCAGAATAGCTCAGAATCAGCACTTAAATGACTGGGAAGCAGGAGAAATCAATCAGTCTTCCATATGTAGAAATATATGCACTGTCATCTAGTAAAAAAACAATATATTTATGGGTAAATAATGCTTATTTTACCAGATGGAAACACATTTTATTTATTTATTTATTTCCCATTTGTTAACTGGGTTAGTCCAACTGAGTTTGCAAACAAACCCACTTTCAGTGGAGACCGAGGGGGAAAAGCCCCAGCAAACATAAGTAAAGATAAAGTGACAATATACAAATATTAAATAAAAATCACAATACAAAATAATTGTAAAAAAGAAAAGGTTATTAACTATTTGCATTACATTGATAGTAAACAACCCATTTTCATTGAAGACCCAAGGGGAAACATAATACAGGACAAAAACTATTAAAAATAACAATACAAATACAAAGTTAATTATAAAGAGAAAAACAAAAGAAAAAATTATGAACATTAAGGGTTGCACTGATAGCAGTGGTCTAAAGCTACTACATATAAGAGTAAAAATAAAAAGATAATCATTGCTCAAAAGAAGGAAAATGTACAGACATTGATAGGAAGTGTGGGGGGGAGATAAATAGTGTGGAGAATGGGATGGGGAGAGAAAGGAGGGGGCAATAATAGTAGAGCTGAGGGTTTAGGAGGTTAGTTTAAGCAGAAGTTATTAACAGAGAAAGAAAGTTAGATGCAACGGGTTATACAGAAGGACAGACTAAGACTACATGTGTTCAAAGCAACGGCATAATTTCAAGTTTAGTAGGTGGGATTTAAGCTCCTTTTAAAACAGGGAAAGGAAAGGTTGGATCTAATCAGGAGAGGGAGTTGGTTCCAATTTAGTGAAACAGAGTGTTTGTAAAGTAGTTTGCCAATATTCCTTTTGGGTTTATAAACTGAGAGAAGATGCTGATTGGCACTCCGGAGA
The DNA here is from genome assembly GCF_019279795.1 of Protopterus annectens. NCBI lineage: Eukaryota > Metazoa > Chordata > Ceratodontiformes > Protopteridae > Protopterus > Protopterus annectens. The sequence goes on along the minus strand of NC_056730.1, from coordinate 931,970,502 downwards.
GGCTGGGGGGGGGGGTAGTAGAGAGTAACATAGGAGGCGAGAGCAGGGCAGGCAGAGGGGATGTTGGGTATGGGAAAAGGTAGTGTGGAGTTGCGATTGTAGGAGAAGGTATGGAAATTCCAGCCACTGAAGTTTGTTTAGTGAGAGTCAGTGAAGCGATGAGAGTCGTTGGTTTAGAATAAATCTGGCAATTTTTTTGTATGTTTGTTCCAGTTTCTGCATTGAAGTAGTTTGGATATTGGTAAGGATGGGGGAAGCATATAGAAGACTAGGTAAGAGAAATGCCTGCGCAAGAGTGCATTTAGTGGCAGCAGTGAGGATTTTTTTGTTCCTATAAAGTAGTCTAAGTTTTTGGTGGGTTTTTTGTTGACCTGTTGTATGTGCAAGTCAAGTTTTAGTCAGTCATCAATTATTACCCCAAGGAGCTTGGTGTGTGAGGCAGGGGAGATAGTGGTGCCATCAAGGGAGGAAAGAGAAAAGTTGGATTTAAGGTTAGAGAGTGTCTGAGGTAGGAAGAGAAGGAGATAAGTTTTTCGGGTTAAGGATTAGTTGATTATTTCTGAGCGAATTTTCAACAGAGCTAAAGGAATTCTGTGTTAGTGTGTGTAGTTCAGGGATAGTATTAGAGACAGTTAAGAGAGTAGAGTTGCCTGTGTATTGTATTACAGATGAGAGACTGCAGGATGAATGTAGGCTTTTGGTAAAAATGTGGAAAAAGAGCGGTCCAAGTACAGAGCCTTGGGGTACTCCTGTTTGAACAGCAAGGAAGGGTAAGAAAGTCTGCTGCCATCTAACAGCTTGTTTTCTGCCAGTGAGGTAGGATTGGAACCAGCAAAGAGTAGAATGAGAGAGGTTTAGGTCTGAGAGTTTGTTATGAAGGATGGGATGAGACACAGTGTCAAAGACTTTAGAGAGTTCAAGGAATAGACAAGAGGACAAGGAGTTTTTTTCCCCTAGCTTCTGCAACCTTTTGAGTAAAGGATAGCAAGGCAGTCAAGGTACTGTGTTTAGGGCAGAAACCATGTTGCGAGGGGGGAAGAGATTTTTGTGAATGAGACAGGACAGTAGTTGAGTATGTATACAATTTTCAAGGATCTTGGAGAGCGGTGAGAGACTAGCGATTGGTCTATAGTTAGAGGGTTCAACAGAGTTGCCACCTTTGTGCAGAGGAGTGCTATAGAAGGATTTCCATATTTCTGGTAAGGTAGATTCCTGAATGGAGCAGTTGATTAAGATAAATACAGGATATGCAATAGTCAGCAGCAATTTTCATAAATTAAGGGGAGAGTTTATCAGTGGACAGAGAGCATGGTTTTAGTTTAAGAAGCAGGGATTTAATATATTTAACAGAAACAGGTCACAAGGAAAAGGGCTGAGAGACAAAGGAGCATATTAGTTGGTGAGGGTGACACAGAAGAGTTGGAATGAACACAGTTACCAGAGGGTAGGAGTTTAGAGATGTTGTCTATGAAGTGTTTGTTGAATAAGTCTGCAGTTTCAGAGGAAGAGTGATAGGGTAAAGGGTTAGGGATGGAAGGAGAACTAGTGTGGAGCAAACAGTTGATAGTACTCCAGAATTTTTTGGGGTCATTTGGGTGACCGCTTTGAAATTTAGTGAAATATTGGTGTTTATCCAAAATAATAAGATTTTTACACAATTTCTGAGTTGCTTATAACCTTGGAGAAAGGTGGGAGTTTTAGTGGTTTGCCATTTTTTTCATAGAGCATCTATTTCATGCATCAAAGCATGAGTAGCTTTGGACAGCCAGGGTGCGAAATTAGATTTGATTCTGATTTTGTGAGTTGGGGCAAGAGTTTAGGACATCAAGGAAAATGTGGCTGAATTTAGTAACATCACTGAGCTGTACATGAAAAGATGTATCTAAAAATCAGGTCTTACATTATCATCACAATATATGACTTGGTTTCAAATAACCGTCTTTGGATGACGAGAGAAGATTTTACAGAAAACAAACATACGTTCTAAGTTTATAAAGACATAGTAAAATGATATAAAACCCTTACGAATAGGAATATCAAAACAAAAGCTTGGTCATTCTTGCTGCATCCTACTGTGTTCATGAAAAATAACGCAAAAAAATTTTACTTCAGATATAATCAAGACTCTTAAGAAATCATGAACTGACTTATTGGCATCAGTTACTAGATTCTGGAAAAGTTTTAACAATGGAACAAATTCAATTTAGGTAATGATCTATAGCCAAGCATGCAGGACATAAGACAGTACATTTTAAACAGAACAGAGACAATGCAATTATCAATTAGACAAAAAGCTGTTCATGGAAAAGGTTACTTATCAAACATCTATAAAATAATTAAGAAAACACAATTATATTATACATAGAATCTGCAGGACTACTATAAAACAATAAATAACCAAATGACAAGAAATTAATACTTCTCTCCATGAAGCAAATGCTCTCTCATTGCATTGGAAACTGTTTGCATGGAAATGTAATCATAGGTCCTTTATAACACCACATAAAATATAAATAATGTTTAAACAATATAAAGGGTGTTGGAGATGTAAAAGAAACTTGAGAGCAGGTTGGAGGCAAATGTTTTATGATTGTCATTTACTTAAATCTTTTTGGGATAAAGTTAATTTTTTTCTTGCAAATAGTCTTTAAGGATAAATTTAATTTGCCTAAATCTTTGATCTTGTTTAATGCTCCCATACCCCAATGTGTTGCTAGAACAACATTTTCACGGTTATGGATACTACTGGCTATAGCACACAAAACCATTACTACAAACTGGAAAAGTGAAACTTCACTCACATTTAAGGAAGGTACAGAATTTTCTTGGCTTTGTTTTCTGGATTTGGAAGAAAGACAGGCAGTTGAATACTCTGGTTAAGGCAGACCTGTGACACCACTTTTGGTGTGAATTATGGGCTGATCCACAGGCTCATCCTATACTAATGAATGACTGTAAATGGCACCCTGCACATTTATTTTTATTTTTTATTTATTTACTTTCAAGTAGATGGACTGATCCAAGGAGTCTTTTCAGTCAAGACCTAGGCCATAGGCAAATAGAAAAATATAAAAATAAGATGCGAACATAAAGGGAAATATATCTGTACAAAGAAGCATTCAATGAGCAAGACAGTACATAAAGCCATCAAAACAGAATTTTAATATTACAGTAAGCAACAGAAAAGTAGCATGTAGCAAAGTTTTAGCATTGCAGTACATAAACATATTTACATAAAATTTTATGTATATGTAATAAACTGAAATTTTGTAACATTATGTTCAATAGAGTGAATCAAAAGAAAAGAGAAAGTAGTTGGCAGAAAATTCAATTTAGAGAGTTTAATAACTACAATGGTATGAAAGAATGTGATTTGGGGAAGGTGAAAGACGCATGTAATGAACATGGAAGCCCAAAACAGGAATATGGAAATAAGTGCCTAAATATGGAAAATGTGATGAGAATTTCAAAACAGCAGGAGAGTAAGGGTTAGAGTTGTTTAGTTAGAAACTACACTGTTAGTTGAAAAGATAAACTACAGTTGTGTAAGATCTCACCATAACATGCATGAGGAGAGGAAATATCACAGTGCTTGAGGAAGAAGGTCATCTCCTTCAGCAAGTCCATTAAAAATTGTTTTAAAGTGCATATAATATAGGTTTTAGTTTTACATAAGTTGATGAAAGTACTTTAAAAGATACTCTACTTAGTGTCTGTGTGCAATTTCGAGAGAAAGGTGAAGCAACATCCATAGCGAGTACAGTAATAACTCATGTTTTAGAAGGTTCAGCAGACTATGTTGATACTAGTGTAAAAATGACGACGAATGAGACATTCCAGATATGATGAAGTTTGCTATCTCCTATGAGTAGTGAAAAAGATTATGGCTAATTATCTGATTTGTAAAAATATTGGATGGTGAAGATGATGATATTGTTGTGTAATTCTTATGAATGAGCTGATGCCATCTTCTCCTTGTAGCATAACATGATGTGGTGAGGAAGTAATTTATGGAATTTGTCACAGAACTGGCTACAGCAGAACATAAACAGATTGGAATGAAAGATAAACTTGGATAAAAAAAATGTGAAAGCTGTAAGAGTAAGAGAGAGAATAGAATGAATGAAATGTATGGCATATTTGAATGAGAATGCTGACTTGGGCTAGATTTTCAGTTGACAACGTTCAGATTTTGAAAGCTTATTAGCTGTCTTCATCAATATCAGAAATGATAGTGAGATGTCATAGAAGTGTTATGGTTCATTTTAGAAACAGGATACTCAAGCAACAATTATTAGCTCAGTTGCAGAGGACCATGCGAAATATGTATGATAGATGAAAAAAGCCTTACTTGGACACACTTTTTCTGGGCAAATGATAAAAGAGCAAGCATGTTTTTTGATGATGTAAGGGAGCGCCCCTTAATAAATTTAAGATGCAGATTATCATGGACTGCTCTCCAGAAAGTTTTTCCCTGATGAGATGAGAGTTTATGTGGATTTTACCAAAGCAGGGGAAGGTGTTCAGAATTTCTAAGTTAAGGAAGGACTTGAAGGTTCAGTTAACTTTATCAGATGAGTTGAAGAGCTACTTGATTCAGTATATATAGTGGTTGATGAGTGATAATCAGTTCATGCAATTACAGTTTGGAGAGGACCTCCCAGGGCATATGTTTATTTTTATGTATTGAGCACAGCTTTTGCAAACATGATGGTTAATGACTGTTGATATATAATAAATACATACATACAAACATTTCAAGCATGGGCATTAATGCCCTTGTAGCTTGCCAGTATACCAAAACACTTGTTCCCATAATAAGTACCCAGGCTGCTCTTAAAAATATCTAAATTAGCACTTGCTTTAATGTAATTTGGTAATCTGTTCCATGCATCACCTACTATATCAGAGAACCAATTAGTACACTTCTCATTCCTATAGAATCCTCTACATAGGTTGTCTGATGAGTCTCTATTACTTTATGATAACCCCAAACATTCCCAGAGGTAGCTGTCTCTAAATGCCTTATATAGCTGAATAAAATCTCCACTTAGATATCTGTAAGAGACACTGTACAAGTTCAGATATTTTAGTCTTTCATAATAACTTAAATGTTCAGATCCATGGATGCCCTTGGTATATTTCCATTGTACTCCTTCCAGTTTACTCATGCCTGTTTTCTTATAGGGTTTCCATATTGTTATTTCATACTCAAGTTTGGGTCTAATGTAACTAACAAACAATGACTTCATTATTTTTGATTTCCTAGAATTTATAAATCTTTTTATACAACCTGTAGTTCTATAACTATAATTAACCAATTGGTTGATATGATTAGAAAAAACTCATAGTTGAATCTACCCATATCCCCAGGTCCTTAAATGACTCTACAGTTTCAATCACTGTGTGCTGTATTAAATATTCACCTTTCAATTTATGCCTACCAAATCTCATATCCTTAGATTTTGATGCATTTATCATCATATTATTCTCCTGTGCCCAAATGGTTAATTTAGTCAAGTTCTTTTGCAGACATGCCTTATCTGTAACACATGTAATCAGTTTACCCAATTTCAGGTTGTCTGCATATAGACTGTAGAACACCTCAAATTAAAAAGTTAGGTCTGAAAGATACAATCTAAATAAGGGCCCAGGACAGAGCCCTGTAGGACACCCTGACTGTAAACTTATAGCTGTGCTTCAGAGCTTTACTGGGTTTGTATTAAACTTCATAATTTATTATAAGATCTGGACACGTATGTATTGCCTAAATAGACCCCACACAGTTTGGGTTTGTGAAGTACTCCACACAGCCTATCTGGACCTCACCAAGGCCTTTGACACCATCCCCCACTCTGGAATCATAGATAAACTTACTAAGCTGGGCATAAATCCCTACGTCACTCGATGGGTTGCTAACTGGCTTACTGACAGAACCCAGACAGTAAAAGTAGCCGACTCCAAATCCAGCTCCAGACAAGTGACAAGTGGAGTACCTCAGGGTTCAGTCCTGGGACCACTCTTGTTTGGCATCTACTTCTCTGAAGTACAGGCCAACACTAAGGGACTCTGGCTAACAAAGTTTGCAGATGACTGCAAACTGTGAGCCATTACTGAATCCCCAAATGATGTGGATATTCTACAAAAGGGCCTTACAGAAACAGATGCCTGGTGCCCGAGCCATGGGCTCAAGCTTAATGCCAAGAAATGTATAGTTATCCCCTTTGTAAAAAAACATGTATCCATGAATTACCACATAGGTGGCAGGACACTAAACATCGAAAGTGTGATGAAAGACTTAGGGACACAAGTGGACAGTGGTCTCACTTTCGATAACCACATTGCCACAACAGTCAGGAAATCCTTCTATGTGGCACACCTCATCACTAAGGACTTTTCATCCAGAAAAAAGGAGGTCATTGTCCCACTGTACTTATTCCTCATTAGACTCATTATAGAGTATAATGCCCAGTTTGGTATGTACCTCACAAGACATCTGCATCAGCTTGAAAGGCCACAGAAATACCTCACTAAAAGAATCACAGGCCTAAAGCAGATGCCATATACTGACCATCAAAAAAAACTCCAGCTATACTCTGTGGCATATTGTCTACTCAGAGGAGATCTCTGCTTAACATACAAGGCCATGTCAAACCCTGAGCTGTTGGACATGCTCCACTTAAAGAAATCCCAATCCCTCAGAGCCACACGCTCCAGGGATCTAAACCTTGTCATCACAATGAACAAAACATGCTGGAAGGATAGGTTCCTGACCCAGAGACTCCCCATACTCTGGAATAGACTGCCCATACATATCAAACAGAGCGCCTCTTTGGCCCTCTTCAAAAGGAACCTTGATGATTGGATGGGAGATGGGAGATGGGAAATTCACCCAGGGGATCATGTCAGTCGCCCTGCTAGACAGGGGCCTGGAGAAGTAAATATCGTGGGAAGAAATATCCAGGGAATTGTTATGGCTAGGCTTGCATAGGCCCTAGGGCTGATAGCCTAGTACCAACCTATGAACCAAGGATTTCACCTGTCCAGTTATGGACTAGGGGACTTTTTCAGTATCATAAATGCTGTTTATTTGTATGCCATTGATCCTTAAATGCATTTCTAATTTTTTTTTGATTTATGTGTACATCAAAAACTATAAAGCTGTGCTTCAGAGCTTTACTGGGTTTGTATTAAACTTCATAATTTATTATAAGATCTGGACAAGTATGTATTGCCTAAAATGTTGTTTAAATAGGTGTAATTTACCATTCATTTTACCAAAGCTGTAAAACAAAACTGCTGTCACCAATTTTATCTCCTTACTTCAAATGTTAATTTATTCATGTAGTCAGGCATTAGTTAAGACTTCAGTCAGCTGCTTGGCATGTAGTGCAGAAGACCAATGAGGAGCCAAGCCCAGTATCCCCACAGTACTGTCTGGTTAAGTGAACTGCAAAGTGTTGCAGTGTAGACAAATGCGGGAGGGGGTTCTCAGCCCCTGGACTAGCAGCTCATTAACAGTTCACACCCTTAATCCTTTCTGGTAACTGTCAAGTGAAGTGAATCCAAGCAAAGGCTTATATTATAATTTCAGTTTTGTCAGCGATATTGGTATGTGATTTTTTTTTTTTTTTTTTTTGGCTACAGCTGGATGGAGGTGACGATACCCTGAGCAAAAGTCTGATGCACATTATTGCATGATTGCTGTGGTTTGCTGTTAATTGCATGATATACAAAGGGTTGTCTGGAGGCCTACAACTGAAATGTAATTAATGTGACAGACAAATGCAATTTGGTACTGCCATCCGCTCAGCCAAGATCCACCACATGAATCTTGGTTATTTTAAATGAATCCATCAGAGACACACCCTCCAGGGACCCAAACCTTATCACAATGAACAAAACATGCTGGAGGGATAGGTTCCTGATCCAGTGTCTACCCATACTCTGGAATAGACTGCCCATACATGTCAAGCAGAGCACCTCCTTGGCACTCTTCAAAAGGAACCTTGATGACTGCATGGGAGATGGTTAATTTACCCGGGGATCACATCAGTCGCCCTGCTAGACAGGAGTCCAGGGAAGTAAATATTGTGGGAAGAAATAGCCAGGGAATTGTTATGGCTAGGCTTGTGTAGGCCCTAGGGCCGATAGCCTAGTACCAACCTTTGAACAGTACATGTCCTTCTCTTCACTGCTGCAGTATTCTTTACAATAGGGATCCCTTGCCTAGGGCAGCACAATGTCCGGCCAGTATACCAAAGCCTTTAAGTTACAATGGGTACGCTGTATGTCACACATATGCTAACCACACAAAGCATAGGGCATAAAGCTGATGTCCGGAAGTACCATCCTTAGAATTGAAAAGCCCCACTAGGAACAACAATGTAAGGATAAAAGTACATCCAGAAGGAGAAAAGAATTAGGGGAGAAGGAGGGGCAGAATACTGCAAAAGTAAAGAGAAGGACATGTACTGTTATGGTAAGATCTTAACAACAACTGTTCTATGCCATTCCATATCACTGTTGCAGTATTCTTTACAACAGGTAGACTACAATAGCTCAGGAAGAAGATAGGGAGGAGGAAGGGCCAGCAGAACCTTCAAGAAAGCCATGAAGAATGGCACAGGATAACCAGCTCTGGTCCTAGAAATCGCATCCAACTTATAGTGCTTGTTAAAGGTATGCACAGAAGACCAGGTACCTGCCTCAAGAATAAAGTTAGCATGCAAACCCTTGAAAAAGGCACCAGAAGCCACAGCCCTAGTAGAATAAGCCTTAACAGAAGAAGGAAGGCTCTTCCCATAGAAGGTATAACAAAAGGAAATGGCTTTAGATATCCAAGAAGAAATGGTTATCGAAAGCAATTTCCTTTTGTTATTCCTTCTATGGGAAGACCCTTCCTTCTTCTGTTAAGGCTAAACCTAAAGACCAAGGATGAAAATAAACAAAAAGCTGCTCAAATTTATGAATAACTTAAGTTTTATGTAAATATTTGAGCTGTCTATGCAAATCCAAAGTGTGAAGAACCTTCTCACTAGCAGACTGTGGAGAAGGGAAAAAAGTGGGCAAATGAATAGACTGATGAAGAGACAACTCATTCACCAACTTGGGCATAAAAGAAGGATTAGTATGAAGAGATACCCTGTCCTTATGCAAAACCAAAAAAGGAGGAAGAGCCATAGGTTCATAGGTAGGTACTAGGCTATCAGCCCGAGGACCTACGTAAGCCTAGCCAACAAGGTTCCCTGGCTTACGCCACCCAAGAAAGTTATTTTCCTGTGCCACTGTTGAGCAGAGACACAGAAGTGATCCCATGGATGAATTTCCCATTATCCATCCAATCATCAAGATTTTTCTTGAAGAGTGCTAATGAGCTCTGTTTGACATAGATGGGTAGCCTGTTCCAGAGTATGGGAAGTCTCTGGGACAGGAATCTATCCCTCCAGCATGTCCTGTTTATTGTGGTGACAAGGTTTAGTTCCCTAGAGTGTGTAGCTCAGAGGGACTGGGATTTCTTTAGGTGTAGCATGTCCAACAGCTCTGGGTTTGACATAGCTTGATATGTTAGGCAGAGATCACCTCGGAGTAACTGATATGCTATGGAGTAAAGCTGGAGTTTTTTGAGACGGTCAGTGTAGGGCATCTGTTTGAGACCAGTAATCCTCTTTGTGAGGTACTTCTGTGGCCTTTCCAGCTGCTGCAGAGGTCTTGTGAGGTACATTCCAAAAGGGTAGTTGTGCTCTACAATGGGTCTAATGAGTGTCGAGTAGAGGGGAAAAATTACCTCTTTTTTCCTGGATGAGAACCCTTTTATGATGAGGTGTGCCAAGTAGAAGGACTTCCTGACTACTGTAGCAATGTGACTATCAAAGGACAGACTACTGTCCACCTGGATCCCAAGGTCTCATCACACATTCAGCATTAAGTAGACTGCTGTCTATGTAGTAGTTCATGTGTACAGAGTTTTTACCAAAGGGAACGACAATGCACTTTTTGGCATTGAGCTTGAGGCCATGGCTCTGACACCAGGCATCTGTCTCAGCGAGGCCCTTCTGTAGGATTTCCACATCATTTCGGGACTCGACTATGGCTCCTAGTTTGCAGTCATCTGCAAACTTCATTAGCCAGAGGCCTTCTGTGTTAAGCCTGTACTTCAGAGAAGTAGATACCAAAAAGGAGAGGTCCCAGGACTAAACCTTGTGGTACTCCACTTGTCACTGGTTTGAGGTCATATTTGCTGTGTGCAACTTTTACAGTGTGGGTTCTGTCTGTGAGCCAGTTGGCAACCCATCTGGTGACGTAGGGATTTATACCTAGTTTAGTGAGTTTAGCTATAATTCCAGAATGGGGGATGGTGTTGAAAGCCTTGGCGGGGTCAAGATAGGCTGTGTGAACCACTTTACCCTCATCTACGGCTTTGTTGACTCCCTCAAAGAAGTTGTTCAGGTTCAGGAGGCATGATCTGCCTTTCACAAACCCGAAATGGGTGGGATCCAGAGTTTGGAGGTTACCAATGTCTTCGTTTATGAGTTCCATGATGATATGTTCCATGGCCTTGCAGACCAGGTTCGTCAGGCTAATAGGGCGATAGTTCCCAGGATCAGTGGTGGCGCCCCCTTTGTGGAATGGAATAACTGTTGCTGTACGCCATTCAGTGGGCACAAAGCCTGATGTGAGGCTATGATTGAACATGGTGCTTAGGTGGGGAGCCAGTTCCTTCTGAAGTTCATGTAAAATGCAGCCTGGGATGTTGTCCGGTCCCATGGATGCTGTGTTTTTGGCTTTAGTGTGTGCAGCTTTTACCTGCATAGTTGTGATTACAGGGACTTTGCATTCTTCCTGTATAGATATGGGCCTTTTAGGGGGTGGGGGGGGGGGTAAAGTTAGCTCTGAACCTATCTGCCAGGAAGTTGGCAATATCAGTTGGTTCTGTAATTTTTGTGCCTTTGTGCTGTGATTCAGAGCAGATCTGAGTGTTGCCATTGAGATTCTTGACATAGCTATAGAATGCTTTGTGATTGTCCTTAGAATCAGTGGCAATTTTGTTTTTGTAACTAGGTTTGGAGGATCTTATAAGGGATCTCAGCTTCTTACTGAGGCTGACCAGGGAGCTCCTCCACTAATGGAATTTTACTCTTTTGCAACAATTTCTTCCTTCTGTTGTACAGTTTGTTTATGGCAGGGGACCACCAGACTGACTTCCTTTTTTTGGAGGATAGCGTCTTGGTTCTGTTTGGATGTTTGGGATCCATGCACTCGTGTAAGTGCTTATAGAGTGCATTTCTGTAGGATTCAGAACAGCCATAATGGCTTGCAGCCCAGACACCCATCTGGCAAAAGTAAGAGCCACATCAAGAACAGTCTTCCAAGAACAATGCTGTAAGGAAGCTGAAGCAGCAGGGTCAAAAGGAGCCTGAGTTAATTTTTCTCAAACAAAATGAAGGTCTCAATAAGTAGGAACAGGCTTCCTGGGAGGCATAATGTGAAGGTCACATTTAAGAAACTGTTTGGCCTCAAACTTAGAAGCCAAAGGGGAAGTCTAAGATAAACAAGCAGAAATATCTGAGAGGTGGGCCTTAACAGAAGAATGTGCCAACCCAGCATTGAGCAAATGACACAAATAAGAGAGAACCAAATGAACATCCACAGTAAGTAGATCCGGGTTATGAGAAAGACATCAGACAGAAAATCTCTCCCATTTGTGCAGATAAGATTATCTAGTAGTGGGTTTCCTGGCTTCCTGCAAGACCCAAAGCACATCTTCAGAAAAAAAGGTTTCTGAAGGCGATCAAAACCCTTTCACCCACAGTGCCAGTTGAATAGTGGACAGGTGGGGATGGATGACAGATTCCTTGTCTTTCCACCCTGTGAGGTAACTTGTGATGACTGCCCCTGGCTAAATGCATAAGAAGAGGGAACCAATGCTGTCTGAGCCAAAAAGGAGTCATCAGCAAGATTTTGGGAGCATCCTGTTTTGTCTTGAAGAGGACCTTCAATATGAGAGGAAGAGGATGGAAGACAAAGAAACATCCACTTCCAAGAAAGAGAGAGGGTGTTCACCTTCCAGGCCAGAGGACGTGGGACTCTGGTGCAAAAGAGAGGAAGTTGTCTGCTCAGAGGGGAGGCAAACAGATCTACTTGAGGAGTACCCCTCTGATGGACAATGCCCAGAAACACATTCCTGTGATGCATCCACTCATGGCACTGTGTTATGGATCTGCTAATATGTTCCGACCTGAGGGAATGTTAACTGCTTGAAGGGTCACCTGATACTGTATAGCTAGATCCCAAACTTGAAGAGCTAGTCTGAATAGGAGATAAGACCTTGTCTCCCCTTGCTTGTTGATACATCACATGACTGTGGTATTGTCTGTTAAAATCCTGAGAGGCCCTGGAAGGAAAAGAGCATAAAAGGCCTGGAGAGCCAAAAAAGGACTCTCATCTCTTTGACACTGATGTGGTCTTTCTTTTATTGAAGAGACCAAAGACCCTGCACCTTCAGAGGGTCAAAGGAAGCCCTCCCCAGCCCATGTCTGAGGCATCTGTGAAGAGTACCTGAGAAGGGACTGGAGGTTGAAAAGAAACTCCTGGGTTGAGGGACAACTGCTGAATCTACCACTGAAGTTCCAGAATGAGACATTGAAGAAGAGGGACTAGAAACTCTAAAGGATGAGAATGCTGAAACCAAACTAACTTTGGAAACCAGTGAAGCTTTCTCATATAGAGCTTGGCCAGAGGAAGCACAAGAATGGTGACTGCCATGTAACCCAGAGCCCTCAGAAATTCCCTTGCTGTATCAGAAGCTAGAGGAAGAAAAGATTGAAAGAAAACAATCAGAGTTAAGGCCTTAGGAGGAGGCAGAGATGCCAGCATTCGAACAGGCTGGAGCCTGCACCCTAGAAAAACATGATACTGAGAAGGAGTCAGGAATGATTTTTGAAAATTTACAGTAAACCCAAGGTTTTGTAGAAGACAAAGTGTAGATGCTGAAGTAAAATCTCTGGAGAAGAGGCCTGAATGAGAAGGTCATCCAGATAAGGAAAGATCTCTAGTCCTTATAATCTGGAGAAAGCAATCACAGAACCGAGCCATTTAGTGAAGACCCTTGGGGCAATAGAGAGGCCAAAGGGCAAACCAGAGAAATGAAAATACCAGGATGCAACAGAAAAACATAAAAACATCCTGAAATAGGATGAATGGGAATATGTAGGTAAGTGTCCTTCAGATGCAGGGAACTTAGAAAAGCCTGAGGAAGCAGAACAGGAAACAAGGTTTGAAGGGATAGCATCTGAAAGGAAGGAACCTTCAGAAAGGTGTTTAGCTGGGAAAGATCCAGAATGGGCCTCCAGGTGCCTACTTTCCTGGGGACCAAAACATTCTATAAAACTCCTTCCCCTTCCGAGAAGTTGGAACTTCTTGAATTGTTCTCTGAGTCAGCAGACCCTGAAGCACCTCTGAAAAAAGGGCAGTTGTTCCTGAAAAGGCTAAGGAATGCCCAAAAAGGGTGGAAGAGATTTCCAAACCATGTAATACCGTTGATGAATTACTGAAAGAACCCAGGAATCTTGGGTGACCTTTAAACAAACAGGAAGAGACAGGGAAAGATGCAGAGAAAGAGGAATGTGACTGAGAAGAGCAGGTAAAGGATAGTGAGGCTTCTGAGAAGGAGGAGTTTAGATAGCCTTAGCAGGAGGAGGCCTTTTACCACACTTCTTGCCTTTGGGGGTAGGGAGAGACTACCTACGAACAAAAGCAGGCTTGGTAGGGTAATTCCTTTGAAATTTAGGAACAGATGAAACAAAAATATGTTTCAAATTCTGTAAAGCCTTACCCTTTTCTTGCAGTGATTTAAACAATTCAGCAGTAGCAGCACCAAACAAATGCTTACTATCAGAGGAACATCAAAGAGTTTCACCTTTACATCATCAGGTAAAGGCTGAAGCCTGAACCATACCTCCTCAAAACAGAACCAAAAGCAGCAGCCCTAGATGAGGCATCAGCTGCATCATAGCATCATAGCAGCATTTCATGGAATGGCAAAAAGATCTGATCATAGGTGTCCGATAGTTTACAGCTCTAAAAGCCAGGGTAGCAGAAGTATACACCTTCTCACCCAGCCTCTATAGTTCTGCTGTCCTTGTCAAAAGGAAGTAACTTTGTAAAGGGCAACAGTTTGGATGGCTTATCAGAGGCAACTGATACCACTGAAGGGTCAACAGAAGGGCACTTATAAAGAAACTTGCACACATCAGGCACCTTATAAAACCTATCAGGTTTTGGGGGGCAGGGAGCCTGAGAAGCTGTAGAAAATCCATCCAGCAAGGCAGCAAAAACAGGGCCAGGAAACTCCATTTGCAGAAGCTCATAATAATTTTATGAACATCAGACACCCGAGCACAATCCCATTTAAAAAATTCCGTCATTCGCGAAATAGTGTCACCAAAAGAAATCTCCTGAAATGGAGAGTTAGGACTGAGAATGTTATTCTGTAATCTAATGGAGAAGGAATCTGAGGAAAAATGTCAGGGATTCTTCATCAGAATCTGCATCCTCATCAGAGTAGTCTTGCTCCCTAGGCCTCTTAAGAGGGGTAGAAGACCAAGGAGAAGCAGGAACAGAAAGCTCCTGAGGAGGCTTTAAAGCCATAAGGACATTAAACAGGCCTTGAGTGAAGTTTTTCCATGCACTCTGAGGGGCTTTAGGAGCAGGAGATATAGGATCAGGACATCAGCCTTAAATACCTTAGGAGGCTCTGACCCCTAAAAATATTCAATAATTGTAGTCATTTTCTCTTCCTTTACCAAAATCTGAGGAAAATCCTTAGCCCTTTGGTAAGTATCAACTGCCGTTCCCCCGAACATTTGAAGCAGATAACTGCAAGGCCTCCATGGACATGTGTGAAGCCGGATCCATGTCGACCTCCAAAGTGGTCAGGTTAGAGGAATCAGACAAGGAAACTGAATGGTCCTTCAGGCTTTCACTAGACTCAAAAGAGACATCCAGTGGTGGAAGTATAGCCGAGGAATCCAACCGAGCCTTCTTAGTCTTCTTCTTTGCAGATGGCTGACCCTCAGGCTGGGAAGATCCTTCCATAGTGTCTTTGGCAAACAGTTTGAATCATTGGTTTTCCAAGTAAATACCCAAGGAAAAAAGCTGTCTACGCAACGTCTTAGGAATGAAAGCTTGGCAAATCACACAAGATGTATGATCGTGGGAAGCAGCTAACCAAATAAATACTGCTCGTGTTGATCTTTATGGGGAATCTGTCTCCCAGACTGGCATTTCCCCTTTCTGGATGACAAGAAATCAACAACCAGAACAAGTCAAAACAGTGATAAGAAAAGCAAAAAAGCACCAATGCAGCACTTATCTAAAGCAGCTTGGTAACCAGCAAATAAATGAGTGTTCAGACTGACGATCGAAGATGGCAATTGGAGTGGCGGTAAAGTTGTTCTGAGGATGGTAGGTCCAGATGTCACCTTTATGCCCTACGCTGTGCATAGGGAGCATATGTGAGACATATGACATACCCATTACAACCTAAAGGCTTTGGTATACTGGCTGGAAGTCAGGCTTCCCGAGGCAAGAGATTCCTATTACAACCGACCCCACCCACTGCCCAGAAAACCACAGTGAAAAACTTCTCTAAAGCAAATTTCACTCTCCTCAAAACCAAGGTGGAATCCTTCAAAGCCCCCAGGCCTGTGGAAAATATGGCCCAGACCACTGAATCCTTTATAAACGCATTCTATGAACACCTTCAGGAATGCATGGATCATGCAATCCCAAATAAAACCAAGACCCAATCCTCCAAAGGCAGGCGTCCTGTCTGGTGGACCCCAGCCATAAACAAACTATACAATAGAAGGAGGAAGTTACTACATGATAGAGCAAAATCCCAAAAAGGGAAGGCATCTCTGATCAGTATTAGCAAAAAACTACGGGCACTCATAAAATCATCTAAGGCCAGCTTCGAGAGAAAAATTGCATAGGACACTAAGGATAATCACAAGGCTTTCTTTAGTTATGTTAGGAACCTGGGTGGGAATTCCCAGATATGCTCAAAATTAGTCCAAAATGACAAAAAATACACCAAACCCACAGACATTGCCAACATCCTAGCTGACAGGTTCAGCGCAAACTCCCCCCCCCCACCAAAAGGGCAAATATCTATCCCAGCAGAGTGCTGCTCCCCTGACATCTCAGATGCTCAGGTAACAGCCGCCCTCTCCCAAAGCAAAAAACACAGCATCAATGGGACCAGACGGTGTCCGGGGCTGCATCCTACATGAACTCCAAGAAGAGCTAAACCCAAACATAAAACTACTGTTCAATCTCAGCCTTACTACAGGATATGTACCCAAAGAATGGTGTAAAGCAACAGTGGTCCCTCTCCACAAAGGTGGTGCCTCAAAGAATCCTGGAAACTATCGCCCCATAAGCCTGACTAGCTTGGTCTGCAAAGCTATGGAAAGGATCATCATGGACCTCATAAATAAAGATATTGGGGACCTACAGACACTGGATCCTACCCAGTTCAGCTTTGTTAAGGGCAGATCCTGCCTCTTAAACCTGGTTGATTTCTTTGAAACAGTCACCAAGGCCATTGACGAGGGGAAGGTGGTCCACACAGCCTACCTGGACCTCGCAAAAGCCTTCGATACAATACCCCACTCGGACATTATAGATAAGCTCACCAGCTTAAATATAAATCCCTATGTCACTAGATGGGTTGCAAACTGGCTCAAGGACAGAACCCACATGGTTAGAATTGCTGGAGCCATGTCAGACTCCAAACCAGTTACAAGGGGCGTCCCACAAGGCTCAGTCCTGGGACCTCTCTTGTTTGGTATATATTTCTCGGAGGTACAGGTCAACACGGAACGACTGTGGCTGACCAAGTTCGCAGATGACTGCAAAACTAGGTGCCATAATCAACTCTCCAGCTGACACAAGCATCCTACAAAAGGGCCTCATAGAAACAGACAACTGGTGCCAGAGCCATGGCCTCAAGCTAAATGCCAAAAAGTGTATAGTCATCCCCTTTGGCAAAAACAAAGTGCCCACAAATTACCACATAGGTGGTAATCCATTAAGTACGGAAGAAGTAATTAGGGACCTGGGGACCCAAGTTGATAGCAATCTCTCATTTGAAAACCACGTGGCCAAAGTGGTTAGAAAAACATTTTATATAGCCCACCTAATCATGAAGGGGTTCCCATCTAGACCAGGGGAGGTCATCGTGCCTCTTTACTCATCCCTCATCAGGCCCATAATTGAGTACAATGCCCCTTTTGGGATGTACCTTAACAGACACCTGCAGCAACTGGAAAGACCCCCAAAAGTACCTCACCAAGAGGATCAAAGGGCTCAAACAGATGCCATATCCTGCCCGGTTAAAGAAACTCCAGCTCTATTCAGTGGCATACCGCCTGCTCAGAGGCGATCTGTGCCTGACATACAAAGCCATGTCCAACCCGGAATTAAGGGACATGCTGCACCTCAGAAAATCCAAATCCCATCGAGCTACACGCTCAAGAGACTTGAACCTCAGCACTGAAATAAATAGGACATGCTGGAGGGACAGATTCATAACCCAGAGGCTCCCTTCACTCTGGAATAAAATCCCAGTCCAGATTAGGCAGAGTCCCTCATTGACTCTCCAAGAGGAATCTTGATGAGTGGATGGGAGATCGTAGGTTTACCCCGGGTATCACTTCTGTGTCACTGTTTGACAGAGGCACAGTATACTAACCTTGAAAAAGGGCACAGCAAAATTAATTTAAAATGGGTGGCGAAAGCCAAACACACTCTAGCTAGGCTTATAAATGCCCCAAGGCAGATAGCCTAGTATGAACCTATGAACCTATACTAGGCTATCTGCCCAAGGGCATTTATAAGCCTAGCCCACAGTTATGTGGCTTTCGCCACCCCTTTAGTTTGAATAAAAACTATGCCTATCATTTTGCTGTGCCTCTGTCAAGCAGTGACACTGAAGTAATCCCTGGGGTATATCTGCAATCTCCCATCCATTGGTCAAGATTCCTCTTGAACAAGGCCAGAGAGGTGCTCTGCCTCACATGTACCGGGATTTTGTTCCACAGCATAGGGAGTCTCTGGGTGATGAATTTGTCCCTCCAGCACGTTCTATTAATAACCATGTCAAGGTTTAAGTCTCCTGCCCTTGTGGTTCTGAGGGATCTAGATTTTTTGAGGTGAAGCATATTCATCAAATCTGGGTTTGACATGGCCTTATATGTCAGGCACAGGTCACCTCTGAGCAAGCGGTATGAGACTGAATAGAGCTGGAGTTCTTTCAGTCGGGCAGCATAAGACATATTTTTGAGACCCTTTATCCTTTTGGTGAGGAACTTTTGGGGCCTTTCAAGCTGCAGCAGGTGTCTGGTCAGATACATTCGAACGGGCATTGTACTCAATCATAGGTCTAATGAGTGATGAGTACAGGGGACGATGACCTCCCTTGATCTAGATGTGAATCCCTTCATGATCAGGTGGGCGATATAGAAGGTTTTCCTAACTACTTTAGCAACATGAGTGTCAAGCGAAGGCTACTGTCAACCTGGGTCCCCAGATCCCTGATGACTTTTTCTGTGCTCAGTGGATTGCCATCTATATGGTAGCTAGGGGTAACCTTGTTTTTCCCGAAGGGTATGACTATGCATTTTGGCGTTTAACTTCAGGCCATGGCTCTGGCACCAGTTATCCGCTTCTGTGAGGCCCTTCTGGAGGATATCTGTGTCAGATGTGTTTTCGACTATGGCGCGCAGTTTGCAGTCATCTGCAAACTTTGTCAGCCATAACCCTCCTGTGTTTGCTTGTACTTCAGAAAAGTAGATGCCGAACAAGAGTGGACCCAGGACTGAGCCCTGTGGGACACCACTTGTGACACGCTTTGAGTCTGACATGGCTCCAGCAACTCTGACCCTGTGGGTTCTGTCACTTAGCCAGTTTGCAACCCATCTTATGATGTATGGGTTTACATTCAAGCTGATGAGTTTTTCAATGATACCTGAGTGGGGTATTGTGTCGAAGGCCTTTGCCAGGTCGAGGTAGGCTGTATGGACTGCCTTTCCCTCATCAATGGCCTTGGTGACAGTCTCGAAAAAGTCAACCAAGTTTAAGAGGCAGGATCTGCCTTTGACAAAGCCAAACTGGGTTGGATCCAAAGTCTGCAAGTTCCCTATGTCTTTATTTATGAGTTCCATTATGATCCTCTCCATGGCTTTGCAGATAAGGCTTGTCAAGCTAATGGGGCAGTAATTTCCAGGGTCTGTGGAGGCACCGTCCTTATGAAGTGGAACTACAGTCGCCGTGCGCCACTCCTTGGGTACGATCCTGAGGTGAGGCTAAGATTAAACAGCTGTCCTAACTGTGGGTTTAATTCCTCGTTGAGTTCGTGAAGCACACAGCCGGGGACACCATCCGTCCCATGGATGCTGTGTTTTTGCCTTAGTGAGGGCAGTGCCCACCTGGGCGTTGGAGATGTTTGGGGGGCTACAATCCTCTGGAATAGATATCTCTCCTTTTGGGGGGGGGGGGTTTGCACTGAACCTGTCAGCCAGTATGTTGGCAATGTGTGTAGGTTCAGTAATTTTCACATCATTTTGAACTAATTCTGAGCATATCTGGGAGTTTCCTCCTAGGTTTCTAACATAGCTAAAGAAGGCCTTATGATTCTCTTTAGAGTCCTTGGCGATTTTTCTCTCAAAATTTGCCTTGGATGATTTTATGAGAGCTCTTAGTTTTTTACTTATAATGATCAAAGGTGTCTTACCTTTCAAGGATTTTGCTCTATCTTGTAGTAGCTTCCTCCTTTTGTTGTAGAGCTTGTTTATGGCTGGGGTCCACCAGACTGGACGCTTGCCTTTGGTACAGAGAGTCTTAGTTTTGTTTGGGATTGCCTGATCCATGCAGTCCTGTAGGTGCTGGTAGAAGGCATTTGTAAGTGATTCAGCGGTTTGAGTAATGTTTACCACTGGCTCAGGGGCCTTAAAGGAGACCACACTAGTTTTTAGAAGTGTGAAATCAGCTTTTGAGAAGTTTTTCACTGTGGTCTTTTTGTTTCAGGTGGGGCGGGATGAGGACCTCCAGCGAGATTAGTTTATGATCTGATCTCACTAGTGAGGGTATACTTCGGTGTTGAACATTTTGATCCCATGTTCGTGATGATGAGATCAAGTATGTTTTCTCCTCTTGTGGGGATGGTGACTAGTTGTTCCATGGCATTTGAGTTTATGAACTTCAGGAATCTTTGGGTTAGAGTGTTTGGGCTTGAGTAGTGTTCCCAGTCTATATTAGGGTAGTTGAAGTCACCTAGTATGATGGTGTTTGGAGATACATTTATCCCTCCAATGTTTTCAGGAAGGCCATGTGAGGTTCCTGAGTTTGAGAGGGTGGCCTGTAACATGCTACAAATTGCAGAGCAGTCTTGCCTATGGTTAATTGCACCTGGATGGTCTCCGATGCATCGTGCGTTGCCACCAACCTTGAGGTGTGGGTGTCCTTTATGAATATGGACACCCCCTCCTTTCTTGGTGTTGTCCGCATTTTGGGGCGGAACACATGATATGAGGTGAAACCTGTTAGTGCTGGGGTGCTCTCAGGAGCCTTGAACCAGGTTTCTGTCACAGCACAGACATCGATGTTCTCCATATTGAGAAGGGCCTCGAGTGCGTGCATCTTGAGATTGAGACTTCTGGCATTGAGCAGCATTACCCTTAGTTTTTTCCTTTTGGTGTTCTAGGGTGGTAGGTTTAGAATTTGAGCCTTGCCTAAAAAGGCACTATGGGGTGGCAAGAGCCTTTGCCAATATCCGGAAGCCCAGGGTGACAGGTGCAAGCCGTCCCTTGAAGCAGTGTGGCTTGTCCAGCATGTCATCCCAGGCAGACAGACATTGGATCCCCTTTGAATGACACCAGAATTTAAGCCAATTATTAAAGCTGATCATCTTATCACTGTATTGTGGCATCATTCTAGGTGAAGGTAGGATACTGCTCAAGGTCAGGGTCATACCTGCCTGGGCTATATAATCAGAGAGCTCCTCGATGTCCCTTTTCATGTAGTCCAAGGAGGTACGTCTCAGGTCGTTGACACCAGCGTGGACAATGACTGAGTCGTACTTGTACCTGCTGTTGAGAGATCTGAGTGCTTGCGTTATGTGGCGGATTCTAGCGCCCGACAGGCAGCTTACTGTGACCTTCTCTTTACTCAGTCTGGTGAGCGGACGTCAGTGTGTCTGACTATGGAATCACCAATGACAAGTGTGTCTGGCATTTTGTTTGGCCTTAAGGGCTGTGACTGTTTGACACTCTGACTGTGTGGTCTATGTGTTGCATGTGTTGGGTCGTGAGGTGGTAGTTGTTTGGGTGTCTGCTTTGGTGGCCTCTGCTGTTTTGGTAAATTTTTGATCAGAGCCTCCGAGTATGTCTTTGTGTTAGTATGTGTATGATTTGAAGTTGTGATGGTACCATGTGTGACTGGGTATGTATTGTGTGTGGTTACCTTCTCCTCCTGTCTGGTCTTGCCAGTCCTATGTTGAGAGAGCTCAGCCTCCAGTTTGGCCGTATAGTTGCATCTCGCATGTATTTGTGTTTTGTGGGAGAAGGAGAGGATTGTTCTGTGTACATGAGGCAATTGTAACATTGCCTCAATATTCCCAGGTTCACCAGTTGAGCTGGAGAGGACACTAGCAACTGATCCCTCGACATACTAGAAGTAGTAGATAAAGAGACTTTCAACGGACTCTGGGGGAAGTGGGTTTTAGGCTGGTGGGGTACTATCTATAATAAGAGTGCTTTATCAAGGTGCAAGTACTGTAGGAGTAAGTGCTAGGCTTTACAGATAGAGAATAGTCTACTTGGGAATCAAGTAGAGATGAACTTTTCAGTTATAGGATATGCTGGTTAGATCAGCAGTACAGCTCGAGGAAGGTAGTTCTAAGGGAAAATTGGAAGAGTGGAATTTAGATGGCCCCAAATAGTTTAACCTCGTTTAACCGCCGCTGCTCTTGTGTGCAACAGTGGTAACTCCGCTAAATCACGCTTAGCGTGTTTTATAGCAGGGGCTGAAGGAGCTAGGAATTGGCCCAAACGACCAATGGACTACTAGTTTCTGGCTGAAACTTCACCAAATCAGACAAAAGGCGCTCAGTGCTTCCCACTCCCACTGGTAAGCAAAGAAACTTCCCTCCTTCCTAATAAGGCAATGGATCAGTAACAGGAACTAAAAACAAAGCCCAGGGATCAGCAACTCTGAAACTGGACTACTCTAGTTCAGTAAGGGAGGAAACAAGATATATTTTTTGTTTTATTACAGAGACAAGGAAAAAACAGACAGTAAATGCTATAAATGCTGTAAATCGGCTAGCGCACTTTAGTGTGTAGCCTACAGAAACAATTTGCAACAATTAGTAACTTAAAGTGCAATAAACAGTGTAAAATGCAGAAATCACTTAAAGTAGCAGTAAAACAGGCGAAATGCAGTCGCTAGCTTAAATAACAGTGGGAAAGCCACAAAAAATACTTATATCTGGTAGAAAATCACTCTTTTAGCTCTCTGCTGCTTGGATCACTCTGCAGGCCACCACGAGGATCTGTGCTGAGTTGGTATGAACCTATGAACCTATAAAGAATACTGCAACAGTGATATGGAAGGACATGTTTAGTTTTAGGAAAGGAGTGTTGTGTTGAAGACTCTTTAGCCTGTGTCCCTGAAATATTTTACATCTGCTACTTTATCTAACGTGCACTTATAATTTCTGCCTGAATGACATCAGCTTTAAGTTCAGATCTAAGTTCTTTTCACAGTTTGTTTCAGTTAGTTAACCTCATTTGTTGAAGCTGTCCTCTCCAATGTTCTTAGAAAAGCAACATCTGTATAAAATGGTGAGACCCTCTGTGTTATCTCTAAGATCACAATTTGTGTTTTTTGACTTGCAGTTTGTTTTGAGAGGGAGGGGCAATAGCTACAGTTCAGCAATTTTGATGCAAGTCAAAATTGTGGGAACATTGCGCTAGCAGCTACAGGTAGCCAATTGTCATTTTGATGTGAGGCATAGTAGTGCTCCCTGTTTGAAGACAAATTTATGAATTGCCAGATGTTATTTAAAGTGATCTGTAGTAGATTAGTTGGCTGGTACCAGTTGGCATAATGGTCAAGTCTTCACCTCCCATGCACAAGGTTCGATCCTGACCTCCAGCCAATGCCTGTTTGGAGTTTGCATGTTTTCCCTGTATCTCTCTGAGGTTCCTCCCACCTCTGATAAACATGCTGAATGCCTCCATCTCAAACTCACCTATGAATGGAGCTGTGGGCGATAGCACAGACTCTACATGGATCTCTATATGGGGAACAGTTGTACAGACCAACCACTTTGGGGCATCTACTGTGGTGTGCAGTATCCTAAAGACAGGAGAATATGGATCACAGACTGTATGCTGTGGCAGAGCTAGCCACTCGATCGTGTAAAATATGGCTTTAGGTGATTCAGTCATATTGACTAATGTTGCCAAAAACAGGCATGGATATTTGCCGGTGATAAGTGGGTTGAGGACCTGACCTACGCCAGGGATCTATACTAATGATGGGAAGGGTGTATGTATCCCTATTGGCCAGTGTGTGGCTGCTATAAAGCCCAGCAACCCTGTGTCAATAAGCTACTGGCCAGACAGTGACTATTTGCCCAGCCTGGGTTACCTTGGATAGCTCTGTTGAGCAAAAGCTGGATGCAAAACCAATCAATCTGCCAAATTACACTCAGTGCAGGTACAGGATGCAGTTTGGAAGTGGATGACATGATGGTATTGAGGAGGCTGGACATCTATGTGTCCAAGAGACAAGACAGAAGGGCAGTCCAGCAAAGCCACTTGATTTGAGATCCAGAGTCTACTACTCAAGAAACAGGACAGGCTAGAAATGGGGTGGGAAGTGTGGTAAGAGAGATGCTTCAGAAGGCAGTGAGGAATGTCATCAGAATTAGTCACAGACTCATGGCAATCAGACTCCAGTGTAATGATAGAGCAGTGTTCATAATCTCAGCCCATGTCCCTCAGCAGGGTTGTGATAGTGAAGAAAAGAGTGCATTCATATAGAAGTTGCAGGACCTACTAGATAAAGCAGAACAACATGAATTGGTGTTGATAATGGGTGACTTGATTGCACACATCATGACGGAACAGGATAAGAGGACGGCCTGGGTTCACATGGGGGGGGGAAACAGGAGTAAAGGAGGAGAGATTATTCTAGACTTATGTCTGGCAAACAGCTTGATAGTAGCCAACACATCGTTCAGAAACAGATACAGTTGCAAGACCACATACAAGAGTGGCCAACATGCAACTCAGGTAGACTTCCTCCTAATAAGGAAAGGGCACTAGGGTAGAATCAATGACTGCAAAGTCATCCCCACTGAAATAGTCAGCTCACAGCATGAACTACTGGTTGTCACAATCAGCTGCAAGCAATGGTCAGAGAAGGCTTGAAGGTCAACAGAGACCAGATTGAAGACCTGGAAGTTGACTGGAGAGAAAGTAAACAGTTCAAGGAATTACTCAGTGCTCTACCACATGAAGAAGAACAGGAAATAGGTGGAGTTGAAGAAGAATGGCAGTGCCTCAAAACAGCATGTGTGAGGATCACAGAACAGATATGTGGATGAGCAAGGTATGGAAATAACGTACGTAAGGAAAGATGGTGGTGGAATGCAGAGGTGCAGGAAAAAGTGGGAGATAGAAAAGACAGACCAGGCTAGGAAGGAATACTGGTTGTATAACAAAGAAGCTAAGAAAGGAGTTGCAATAGCATAGAACAGGGCATTTGATGCACTCTACCAGCTTCTGGAAAATGACTGAGTAGATGGCACAAAGAAACTATATTAGGTTGCATGGCAAAGACAGGACAATAAAGATGACAGTCAGACACCCTTCATAAGGGATGCCATCAACAACCTGCTCACCAGTCCACAGGACATCAAAGGCATATGGAAGAAAACCCCACAGAAGCTGTACTGCCCCAGACATACCCTATGATGAGAGAAGAAGAGGAGCCCACCCTAGAAGAAGCAAAAATAGCACTTAGGAAAATGAAGTCAGGGAAAATGGCAGGATCAGATGAGGTCACAGCAGATATGGTAAAGATACAGGGTGAGATGGGGAGAAATGGCTTCTGAGGGTAATCATAGCAGTGTGGAGAGAAAGGCATATCCCGGATGACTGCAGAATAAGCATACTTCTCCCAGTGTAAAAGAACAAAGGGTGCATCCACAACTGTGGTCAGTAAAGAGGCATTAAACTGCTATCACACTACATGAAAGTTCTGACTGACAAGACACTCAGAGTAGCAGAAAGTAAGATGGCAGGTGAGCAGTTTGGATTCATATCCAGCACAACTGACCCAATGTTTACAGTGAGACAGTTGAAAAGTAGTAAGAGGTGAGGAAAGAGTCAACTGGGCCTTCCTCGACTTGGAGAAAGCAGATGACAAGGTCCCAAGACAGCTGATATGGGCAGGACTGTAGTGGTTTGAAGCCCCAGAAATATTGGTAGAAGTGCAGGTTATGTACAAGGACCCAATGACTGAAGTATGAACAGTGTTCAGTCTCACAGAGGGGATAACACTGGAGGTGGGTGTGCACCAAGTTTCAACTCTGAGTCCACTGTTTTGACCTGTTTGCTAATGTATTCCATCATCATTATGAAATGACAATGGAATACATTAGCAAACAGGTCAAAGGGAACAGATCAACAAAGTTGCTGTATGCATACAATGTAGCATTAATGGCAGAAAGACTCTGAGCCAAAACTTCAGCGAAGCATCAAGGAATGGAATGCTAAACTGACGGCAGGTGGAATGCAACTAAGTACAGATAAGACAGTGGTAATGGAAGCAAATTCAGGAAATCAGAAGAAACTGAGAATTGAGAAAGAAAGGGACATAACTGAACAGGTTTTAAAAATCTGGGAGGGGTGGTTGAGGAAAAGGGAAGTCTGAATGAAGAGGTCAAATCTAGAATCATAGGGGCTGCTTCCAATGGGCATAAGTGTGAGGTGTAGTACATGACAGAAGAATGCCAAAGAAGCTGAAAAGTAAGGGCTACAAAACAGTCAAGTGACAAGTACGACAGTATGGTGCAGAAAAGGCAGAACAGAAGAGAGGTGATGGAAATAAAGTGCCTGAGAAGGGTGGTAGGATGCACACCGTGGGACAGTTGAAGAAATGAGGACATAATAGCAGAAGCCAAAATAGCTCCTATTGCAGAACTTATAAACAAAGACATTGGCAAACATCAAACACTGGACCCCACTCAGTTTGGGTTTGTGAAGGGCCGATCTTGTCTCCTGAACCTGACTGACTTCTTTGAATCAGTCTCCAGAGCTGTGGACGAGGGTAAGGTGGTCTACATAGCCTATCTGGACCTTGCCAAGGTACTTCAACACCATCCCCCACTCTGGAATCACAGATAAACTTACTAAGCTGGGCATAAATCCCTACGTCACTCGATGGGTTGCCAACTGGCTTACTGACAGAACCCAGACTGTAAAAGTAGCCGACTCCAAATCCAGCTCCAGACAAGTGACAAGTGGAGTACCTAAGGGTTCAGTCTTGGGACTGCTCTTGTTTGGCATCTACTTCTCTGAAGTACAGGCCAACACTAAAAGACTCTGGCTAACAAAGCTCGCAGATGACTGCAAACTGTGAGCCATTATTGAATCCCCAAATGATGTGGATATTCTACAAAAGTGCCTTACAGAAAGAGATTATTGGTGCCAGAGCCATGGGCTCAAGCTTAATGCCAAGAAATGTATAGTTATCCCCTTTGGGAAAAAAACATGTACCCATGAATTACCACATAGGTGGCAGTACACTAAACACCGAAAGTGTGATGAAATACTTAGGGACACAGGTGAACAGTGGTCTCACCTTCGATAACCACATCGCCGCAACAGGCAGGAAATCCTTCTATGTGGCACACCTCACCACTACGGGCTTTTCATCCAGAAAAAAGGAGGTCATGGTCCCACTGTACTCATCCCTCATTAGACCCATTATAGAGTACAACGCCCCGTTTGGTATGTACCTCACAAGACATCTGCAACAGCTGGAAAGGCCGCAAAAATTCCTCACTAAAAGAATCACAGGCCTAAAGCAGATGCCCTATGCTGACTGTCTAAAAAAACTCCAGCTATACTCTGTGGCATATCGTCTACTCAGAGGTGATCTCTGCTTAATATACAAGGCCATGTCAAACCCTGAGCTGTTGGACATGCTCCACTTAAAGAAATCCCAATCCCTCAGAGCCACACGCTCCAAGGATCTAAACCTTGTCATCCCAATGAACAAAACATGCTGGAGGGATAGGTTCCTGACCCAGAGACTCCCCATAGTCTGGAATAGACTGCCCATACATGTCAAGCAGAGTGCCTCTTTGGCCCTCTTCAAAGGAAACCTTGACAATTGGAAGGGAGATAGTAAATTCACCCTGGGGATCACTTCAGTGATAGGGGTCCAAGGAAGTAAATATTGTGGGAAGAAATATCAAAGGAATTGTTATGGCTAGGCTTGCATAGGCCCTAGGGCTGATAGGGTAGTACCAACCTATGAACCTAAGATCAAAGAGATCAGATTATGGTGGTTTGGGCATGTGCCGAAAAGCAGAAGACAATCTGATGAAGAAGATTTGGGACAGACAGGAAGAAGGTAAGAAGAAACAAGGGTGTCCAGAAAAGAGGTGGCTGGATTGTGTAATAGAAGAAAAAGGGGTGGATGATGATGATGATTGTAGCAGGTTAGTATTTTGAGATGAATGAAGGGCAATTATGGGAAGGTCATACTCTAATCTTGGATTTCATATATTTAACTAAGACTGGTCTACCAAGTGAATTGACACGGAGTAGAATGCTTTTAATTGTGTGAGAACTTTAGCTACAATTTGCTCAGTATGGCTGTGGACGTTTAGGGAAGGGCCAAGATGAGGTATCGGGCATTTATCCGTGGACTGCTGCTTAATAATGGTCATGTTTATATCCAGTATGTTGATGGTATTTTTATTGCTTAGTTTCTGTGGGGAACCTGAATAAAAGAACTGCTAATTCTTTATTCTGAAGACTTTAATGCAGTTAAGGCACATCAAAATCTGCGACTTAAAAATCCTTCTGGTAGAAAGTAGTAATGATCAGATATTCTATTTGCCCAACATAAGACTGCTGGTTTGAAATGTTGCTAGGTCAGTAATTCTAAGCTAAAGTTAAAATTCCAAAGTGGGGGGGGGGGGGTTCTTCTTAGAGACACAGATGCAGGACCAATTAATTTTATTTATTTATTTAATATTTGTTTACCGGGAAAGTCTGACTGGACACAGGTCCATTTTCAGCGGAGGCCCGGACAGAAAAGCTCCAACAATATGAAAAACAAATATTACACCACAAGAAAATTACAGAGTACAGGTCAACAATGAAACTACACATTGCAAAATATAAATATCCGAAAGAGATGACACCTTAGCAATTTTAACAAAATTTGTACATCAAAGAGTATAGGGTATTATACAAACTACACTAGCATATATATTAGAAAGCACAACATGATATTTTTGAGGAAGACTTGAAATGATCTGAGGTAATGCAGCAAGTATATATAGGGAAGGACGAAGGCATAATAGGATAGTACTGTAAAGTGTAGATATAAAGAAAGTCAGAGGGTGTGGATAAAAAGTGGAGAATATAGAGTTAGTCAGCTGGCTAGCAACAGCAAAGCCAGGACTTTTCTAAGTGAGTAAATAGAAGTTTTTTTAAATAAAAAATTAAAACGAAAAAAAAAAATTAAGCAATGAAATTAATTAAAATTAAGAAACTGTTTTATCAGTGCATGGCTTGCTAGTGATGGATCTAGAATAAGACATATTCAAATGGCTGAGATATGTACTATTATACAGAATACCAAGGGAAGCCGTACTGAACTGGGGTCCTATGACTGTTTGGCGCAACAAAAGGAGACTCTCCTCTTCATAATCTTAAGCATGTCCTCTGAAAAAATGGGTTTGAAAGGAATAATTTTCAGATTATCCATGATGTAAGCTTCAGTTCCTGGAGGTTTGGGTGTATCAGTGGATATACTTCAGAATATCGAAATACCAGAATACTGAGTCCCATTTCATCGAGATCAAATCATCAAAAGTGATTTTTATCGAAAACGATGCCTGTGAAAGGAACTACTTGGCCATCAAAAACAAATTACACATAACGAAGTAAATCAAACCCACCAGCATGGGGGCTTCGCCACCTACACCCCCAACTAAATATACCAACTCCGAGATCACACTATTGTGGGAAAAGGACAAATACCTTCACGGTGGCTAAATAGTTCTTTTCCCAAGCGTTGTACTTGATGATGTCAGTTTTTGACAAAAAGCACTTTCGGTGATGTGCCCTCGATGAAATGGAATTCAATATTTTAAAGTCGAAATAGCTCCAGTACTGATTGCTCAATCAACAGGTCCACTACCACAGAAAGCGATAGTAAAGTTCTTCCATCCCCCGTTATACTAGGGTTAAGAACCAATGCAGTTTTGATCAGTAAAGGTCTAGAAAAAGCATCCTGGACAATATCACTCCCACAGATTCTTTAGATATCACTGACTGTGTTTTTTTAATATGGAGTCTTGATCGGGCAACATAAAATAATACCATGTAATTTTGGGAACTAAGGAACTCCTTTATTGTGATGGATGCCATTTGTGACTGTTGTAGGAAAATGTCCTCTGGGAAAACATTTTTTTCTAGAAGTAGGAAGGCCCTGTTTAGGGCTGCATTCAGTAATGCACCTAGAAAGACGCTGTATGTACTGGATATTAAAGAGGACTTGTGCAGATTTAGAGAAAACCTCAGCTAATGGAGACAGCTACAAGTATACAGGAGTTTCTCCAGCAGTTCCTCCTTCCTGGGCTTCTACAAACTGGTTGTCAATATGTAAGTAAACGTGAATACCTCTGGTTCTTATAAAAGCCACTACTGGGGCTACACATTTCATAAAGACCATAGGAGAAATAAGAGATCCCAAAGGGTAAAGAGATAAAACTGAAGTGATGGTCCACTGCCCTGAACCTGAGGAAGTTCTTGTGCCCTTTGCATACTGACACAAATAAGGAGGTGTTCTTAAGGTCCAGAATGACTAGAAGCACTCTAAGTATTAACAAGGAGAGGAGGGACTGCAGGATAAGAACTCTGAACTCTGGTACTTTGATGAAAAAAAAAATATTCATAAAATATCCAGAATAGGCATAAAAGCCTGGCATAAAAGCTTTTTTGCAGTTCTTCTAGTGAGCACTTTCTACTCCTCTCCAGCGGTTGGCAAGGTATTAAGGAGGAACAAAGTCAATTCCAGATACTCCTACAGAACTAGGGACATTCACATGAAGAACAGGAAGTTCTTGAATTCTATTTTGTACCCTGAGGTAATAATACCCAAGACCAATTTGCCCGAGGTTATCTCCACCCTATTCTTTCTGAAAAGGTCACAATGTCCCTAAGAGACTGGGGAAGTATAGCTGGGACAGGGGAGGATGGAAGGGAGAGAATTAAAGCCTATGCACTTACATTTCATTGGAAAGGCCTGTGGAGTTGTTGCCAGGAAACCTCGACAACGTCCCCATTTTTTCATTAACATTTCTGCATCTCAAAGCTTCTCTTCTGCTTGGTCTGCTGACCTCCTATCTGCTGGCAGTGGAATGGTCAATATTTGGAGATATATTTTCTGTAATATCTAGGGCTAGGAGTATGGAATAGGTGTTTCACTGCTTTTGCAGTCTGTTTTTTTTCAATTCTAGTTTTGTGAAAACTTCTTGTGAATGTCATTTAAAAAAGAGAGAGATCTTTCTCTACAAGGCTGCATTAAGTAATTGCCTTTCCCATCACCAAGAAGGTGCCAGATTCATAATCAAATAGTCTCCTAATCACAAACCATATAGTTGCTGCTCTCAATGGTATACCTATTGCATCACACCCGCATTTTATAACAGGTTTTTCCTCCAGTTTCTACTGTCTAATCTGGACACAAACTGTCAGTGCTTGATCCTTGCTTTGTAGCGCACTTTCATCAGTTTACCTCAGGAGCTGACAATTAATGACCCTGATGAAAACGGTGGCAGAATTGAAATCCCTCCCCCCACACCTACATAGTATCCTACTCTCTATCATTTGGAGGTATTCAGGCTGGACATATTTTTAAGTTTTTGGGAAACATCAGTCATATCCAATACTGGATTCTTATAAAAGTACTGGAATGCCTGGAGGTATTTCAGTGGCTTAGGGCTCAATCAGTCCCATACAAGTCTAGAAACTTATCTGTCTCTGTCACTTCATGTGGCTCCCACTTAAAATGCTCTTTCATGCAGAATGGGATCTCCTTAAAAGAGATGTCATCTGATAGTGAACCTAAAGAAAGCATCCCCTCATAATCTGAAATGTATCCTAGTGGGGACTAGCATCTGGGAAGTATACACTAAATCTCCCTTGCCTTTGGAGGAATAAGCTGATTCTCTTGGGGGAGATTTCTTCCTTTGTAATGAACTCTGGTTGTAATGACAGAAGCTAAGGATTGGGTATGTTGCAAGCTCTAGCACACTGCAAACATCCCTTCCACCAATTTCTTAAAATCAAGAAAGGTAAAGCCCTGTGGCATAAAGGGCAGCACAGGACAAGCGCTTCTGTGTATGTGTGCCTGTTTCATAGATCGGACTACAGTGCGGGTAAGGGAAAATTCCCTTTTCCCCACTGTAGTGCGATCTCGGAATGACAATAATAAAGTAGGGGGTGCAGGGGGGCATAGCCCCCCTGCAGAAAAACGTAGATTTTTTTCGAACTACACATATACGGAAGCGCTTTTCAATGTTAAGCGCTTTCGTGTATGCGTGTTCGATGTTTTGTGATTCGGACATGTGCTAGTCCAGCATGTGTCCTAGACCCATATATATATAAATATGTGTATATATATATATATATATATATATATATATATATATATATATATATATATATACACACACACACACACACACACACACACACACACACACACACACACTCACACTCACACAGGGTCTATATTATTTGAATGAAAGTTCAAAAACTCGAACACTGTTAAATAGTGAAAATGCCGGACATCGATGTGTGTTTTGTGAGATCACAAAACAGTGAAGATCTGGAAATTTGCCCTTTCCTCACTGTAGTGCGATCTCGGAGTTGGTATATATAAATAGCGGGAGGGGGGCACAACCCCCCCACAATAAGGGGTTCAATATCCTGCATTTTCACTGTTTACAGCGTTCAAGTTTTTGAACTTTCGTTCAAGTAATATAGACCCTATACACACACATTATATATATATATATATATATATATATATATATATATATATATATATATATACACACACATATACCGAACATCACAATACTGAAAGTTCATAATACCGAATTTTCAGTATGCGATGGTCAAATTCTTAACACACCCTCCACAACACACACACTAACACATGCAAAACCATCATCCCACACAAACCAACACAACACATACACACACACAAACAAAACTGAACTAATCTAGGTAAATGCACGGGGGATAGCTAATCTGCAGCCCCCACACCCCCGCTACTTACATATACCAACTCCGAGGTCACACTAACAAGAAAAAAAAAGTACAAACCTACTACTATGTGCCCTAAACTCCAACTGCACACAGTCACACTTAACCCACTAAAAAACACAAAATACATATTCACAAAAAACACCACTTTCAACACTTACACACACACTCTGACTTACCAACCCTAACCTACTCCTAAAACTCCCCAAAAAAACAAACACAAAGCACATTTCTATCCCAAACCCTTATAAACCACACACCTACCTACATCACTGAACACTGGCCCCCATCTATACTATCCAGACACCAATAAACCAGAAACTGAAACACCACCATGAACAATTAACTGCACTACACCAACATAATATACAACAATGTACAATTTCGAACAACTGCACTTTCTCAGTTCTGGTCTCGAGATACTGAAATTCAAAATTTCTGTATTTTGACATTCAAAAGTGGACACACACACACACACACACACACATATATATATATATATATACATATATATATATATATATATATATATATATATATATATATATATATGGCAAGATCCTGTCAATACTGCAGAAAGGGAAACATGGATTCATGGGGTTAGGGAGATGTTAGTGGTGGAAAGTACAGAGGCCAAAAAAAAAAAAAAAAAAAGACTTCCCTAATTCTATTCAGGACACAGCTTTACATCCTGGGACTGTGGAGAAGCCACAATGTTGACAGTGTGTGTCTGTGGCTAGTCAGCTATTTGCCATATGACATGAATACTTTACAACAATGATCCATATAGATCAACAGCTTTACTCACAATTCACTGCATATTATTCAATACTACTGATATGCATTAATAATTCTCAGTAAGGCATACTAAGCTGATCAAAATTAGTTGGAAGCAGCGAAGATCTAAGGATGAATCCACAGTTGGCATAATTGTTAAGGTCTTTGCCTCCCATGAACAAAGTATAAGGATCGATTCTGACCACCCACCACTCAATGTCGTTTTGAAGTCTACATGCTCTCCAGGCATCTCTAAGGTGTTCCTTCAAACTCCAAAAAACATGCTTAGTGTTTCCACCTTAAACTCACCCAACCAACTGAACTGAGTGGGGGCAGGAAAACAGAATCTAGGTGGTGCCTATCTAGGGAAGAGTTGCACAGGCCAACCACTTTAGGGATCGATTATGGTATGCACTAGTCTCTAGATACAAGAAAATGGATCGAAGACTGTATGTCGTATCAGAGCAAGCCACTCAACTGTTTAAAAATTGGCTTTAAGTGATTTGGTCACATTAACTAATGTCACCAAAACAAATAATGGGCATGGGTATTTGCCAGTGATAAGTGGGTTGAGGATCTGGCTTACTCCATCCTATGCCAAGAATCTATGTTAAGAACTGGAGAGGTCTATGCATCTCTTATTTGCCCATATGTGGATACCATAAAGTCCAGCAGGTCTGGTTTAATAAGCTACTTGCCAGTTGGTGTCCACCTGCACAGCTTGGGTTACCTGGGACAACTCTGTTGAGCAAAAGCTGGATGCAAAACTAATGAACCTGCCAAACATGAATTAAGGATTGATATAGTCAATATAGACTCATGGACAGGATACAGCTCAGATATGGATGACATGATTCTTAGGAGGAGGCTGGACATCCTGTATCCAGGAGATGAATTGTAAAGGCACTGCAACAAAGCCACTTTTCTTATGATTCAGAGTCTACTTCTCCTGGGATAGGACAAACTAGAAATGGTGTAAGAATTATGATGAGGGAGAAATCACTATATGGAACATTTCCAAAAAGAAAATATACATACTGATCAATTAAATCTAGATGAAAAATGTTCGAATATAAAAAATTACTAGAAAAATTAAAACTAGTTCTGCAAACACCCATATCCTACAAAGGAACTACAGATACAATAAAATAGGATAAAAATAATAAAGATCCAGGTATAGATGGCATAATTATGGAAATATATAAACATTTTCCTTCAATGAAACTATCCCTCTTCCATAAAACTCTATTAGAAATTCAGTCACAAGCTTTAATACCACCCTCTTGGAGATATTTTTTAATCACACCAATCCTAAAGGAAAACAAATCCCCAAACCTCTGTATCTCATTTAGATCTATATCATTATTAAATGATGACTGTAAGATATTTATGACAATATTAACCAACATATTTATGACAATATTAACTAACAGAATGAAAATACCACTAGCCAAAACAATAAATAATGATCAAACTGGATTTAGACATACACATGACAATATTAAAAGGATAATTTCTCTTGTAGATTATGTTAATAAAAAAAATCAACAAACACTCATAATTGGCTTAGATATAGACAAAGCCTTTGATTCTCTAAATTGGGACTATTTATTAAAAATCCTAATGCTATTTGAATTTCCTGCATCCTTTGTTCATCTCCTAAAGAATATATATACAAACAATTTACCGTATGTCAAGTTAGGTCCTTTTACCTCTGAATCTATACATATAAAAAAAGGCACTAAACAAGGATGTCCCATGTCACTGATTCTACTTGCTCTGGCTATTGAAATATTGGCAGATTCAATTCTTAACAATATAAAAATCAAAGGAATAGATGTTTATGAAAAGTAATGCTATTTGCTGATGACATATTACTAACATTATCTAATACAAAAAAGACATTAAAAGAATTAGATATATTAATTGACAACTTTCACATGACTTCAGGACTCTATTTCAATAAATCAAAATCAAAATTTTTATTTTAAAAAAAAAAGAACTGCAGACTAAGGGGGATCACATCACAGGGAAAGAAGAATCTACCTTAAAATATCTAGGAATTGAGTTATGCAAGGATAATAATGGATTAATCTCAAAAAACTACAATAATATCATCAATACAATTAAAATCTCTGTGGAAAAATGGAACAAAATAATATTAACATTTGAAGATAGATTACAGTTAATAAAAATGGTTTTACTGCCCAAGATCCTACATATATAGCCTTGGCAATACAATTGTTACCAGAAAGGAATATACTTAAAGAAATAAATTCATGCCTAATAAAATGTTTATAGTTTCCCAAAAAAGAAAAACAGAATGGATTTAATACATCATATTAGACCATGGAAACAGGGAGAATTAAACTTTCCTGATATAGAAACATATATAAAAGCATCAATATCTAAAACAATCTCAGATTGGATAAGCCAAAATTACTCTGCAAATTGGAAATAATTACTAATTGTAATATCAATAAATGAATTTGATTTACAAAAAGATTTCAAACAGATAAAAATTTGCCATGTCACATATGCATTAGTATGCACTATAATATAACTAAACCCACTAAAACTCTTATGATTAGTTATTACATTAACTCATTTAGGAAAATTCCATGGTGCAGCGGTTAGCATTGTCGCCTCACAGCAAGAGGTTCTCCGGTTCGATTCTCAGCTGGGGTGCCTTCTGTGCGGAGTCTGCATGTCCTCCCTGTGGTTGCGTGAGTTTCCTCCGGGTGTTCCGGTTTCCTCCCACATCCCAAAGACATGCAGTAGGTGGATTGGACACTCTAAATTGGCCCTAGGTGTGAGTGTGTGCCTTCTGTGGAAGGTTGTGCGCCGGGCTGGCAACTCAACACTGTAAAACTCCTCTGCCAATCATGAGCGGACAGATGATCCGCTGTGGTGACCCCTAACCGGGAAAAGCCAAAAAAGAAGAAGAAGATTACTGCAAATAGAGATTTAATCTGGTTTAATCTTTTAACACCATTTATGGTCACAAAGAACTTTTCACATAAAATATATAAAGAAATTATTAATTCCTGGGAACAGAAAGGATTTGTTTGTTGGCTCCAATGCATCAAAGAACTAAAAATGTTAGATATGCAAGTAATAAAAACAACAACAGGACTGGATAATTTTACAGAGTATTCTGTCATAGTCACAAGATTTAAGTAGAATAATTAACAATTCTTCATTTAAAGAAATACCTAAATTTAAGAAATACATACATGAAATCATATATAATGACTTTGACATGGGAAATAGTTATTTCAAAATTTTACAAAATATTGATAAACTATAAAACAACACCCAAA
Source organism: Protopterus annectens (assembly GCF_019279795.1). NCBI lineage: Eukaryota > Metazoa > Chordata > Ceratodontiformes > Protopteridae > Protopterus > Protopterus annectens. The sequence goes on along the minus strand of NC_056730.1, from coordinate 931,933,745 downwards.
ACCTCATATTGGAAATGTATAATAAAAGGGCACTCAATACAGTTAACTGAATATTTTAAAACAAATATCTTATTATCGATAAAATATACATCCTTTACACAATACTGGAAAGTTTTTAATTGGAAATGCTTGCACAGATCATTTTTAACCCCAGATAGAATCAGTAAAATTAGTTTTTCCATAAACGTAGCATGTTGGAGTTGTGAACAAGTACACAATGCAGACTGGAACCACATTTACTTTGATTGTGTTAAAATTAAGCCATTTTGGAATGGTATTAATAACGTTCTACAAGCTTTATTTAATGAATCATTTTATTTAACTAAAGATCTTGTATTATTAAATGTGAACGAAGGTCCTCATTTTAATAGTTCAAACATGTATCTAGTATGGGCTACACTTGCAATTTCAAGGAAGTGTATAAGAAGAAGATGGAATACAATACCAACTTTGGAAGACTTCTAAAGTCTACTAAAGACCACAGCATTATTGGAAATTTAAATTAAAGAACTAAGAATTTATCCAAAGTCATTTATCAACAACCCTTAGGGAAAAGTCTCATCGTTGATTGATACTATACAATAATTGATCAGACACTCTGATAACGGATTGGACATACTTATAAAGTAACTGTATACATTAAGATCTGTTGTAGTGTCAGGCTAATATAAATAGTGTACATAGTCATTTAAGATGTTATGTAAAAATACTATGGAATTCATTCAAATGTATTTGAAAAATAAAAATAAATTGAGAGAATTAGTGTTACACTCATGGCAATAAGACTCCAGTGCAAAAATAGGGCAGTATTCATAATCTCAGCCTATGCCCTACAGCAGGGTAATTATAGCAAGAAAAAGAGTGCATATTCAGCAGCAATTGTAGGATGTACTAGATAAAGCAGTACAAAATGAGTTGGGCTGATATTAGAGGGAGCTGAATGCTCATACTGGGGCAATCCATTGAATCAAATCAGCCTATAGCATAACCTCCTAGTGGCATCAATCAGCTGCAAGCAGCGGTCAGTGAAGGCTTTAAGATCAACAGAGACTAGGCTGAAGTCTTGGAAACTGATTGAATTGAAAGTGCAACTGTTCCAAGAAATATTCAGGGCTCTAGCACCTCCGGAAGTAGAGTATATTGGTGGAGCTGAAGAAGAGTGATAGTACCTCAAACAGCATGTTAAAGACTGTAGAACAGTTATGTGGCTGAGCCAGGCATGGAAATAACATAAATAAGGCACGCTGGTGGTGGAATGCAGAGGGTTCAAGAAGTTATCAAAAGAAAGGAGCAGAAAAATTGGGAAATAGAAAAAAGACAGACTAGGTTAAGAAGGAATACTAGCTGGCTACCAAACAGGCATTGGCAAAGAACAAGGCACCAGAGGCACTCTACCAGCTTCTGTAAAATGATGCAGCTGAAGGCACAAAGACATTCTATCAATCAAACTGTGTGGCCAAAACAGAAAAATAAATACAGACAAGCACCCTTCATAAAGGATGCCAGCAACAACCTGCTTAGCAGTCTACAGGACAAGAAAGGCAGATAGACAGGGTACTTTTTAGCAGCTTCTGAAAAAGAAAAAAAAAAACATAAAAGCTGTGCTATCCCAAACACAGCTGACAAATGAAAGAGGAGGAAGAGCCCACCCTACAAGAAGTGATAACAGCAGTAAAAAATGAAGTCAGGGAAAGCAGCAGGGTCAGATGAAGCATGACAGATGTGACCTAGATGTTGGATGTGTTGGAGAGAAATGGCTCCACAGAATACTCACAATATTATGTAGAGAGAAATGCATTCCAGATGAATACAGTATTAAGTCATGACAGATGTGACCTAGTTGTTGGGTGAGTTGGAAAGAAATGGATCCACAGGATACTCAGCAGTGTGTAGAAAGAGATGTATCCCAGATGACTACAGTAAACATTCTTGTGCCAGTGTACAACAACAAAGGGGTCAGTCACAACTGCGGGCATAAAGTATCAAACTCTGTTAACACTGCATGCAAAATACTGGAAAGAGTGACTGATAAATCCATACAACAGTACAAAATAAAATGGGAGGTGAGTAGTTCGGACTCAGATCAGAATGCAGCACAACTGAAATGATACTTACAGTGAGACAGATAGTGAAGTGGAAGGAGTCCAACTGGCATTCTTAGACTTGAAGAATAATTTGGGCAGTCCTGAAATTGTTTGACAACTTGGTCTTGGAAACACCAATAGAATTACTGCAGGCTATGTAAAAGGACCATCTAACACACAACATACTAACAGTATTCAGACTCACAGAGGCAGTCCCAGTCAGAGTGGGTGTACATCAAGGTTTAGTTCTGAGCCCACAGCTGTGTGATGGACTACATTAGCAAACAAGTCACAGGGGACAGATCAACAAAGCTGCTGTATACAAATGAAGAAGCATTGCAAGCAGACTTTGAACAAAAACTTAGCAAATCATAGGGGAATGAAATGTAAAATAGAAGGCACACAGGATGAAACTCAGTACAGACAAGAATTGTCATGGCAGCAAAAGGGGTAAATGAGAAGAAGCTGAAACGTGAGCTAGAACAGAAAATAATGAAACACATTAATGGTTTCAAGCATCTGAAAAGATAGAGCAGGCAAAAGGAAGTCTAAACGAGGAGGTCAGAGCTAGTATCTCAGGGGCTGCAGTCAATCAGCACAGAATGTCAGGGTTAGCATCTGACAGAAGAATGCCAAAGAAGCTAGAAACAGTACTGTCACCAGTAATGCTGTATAGTACAGAAACAGTGAAGGCACAGCAGTTGAAGATGGACTGTATGAGAGATGACTTGGGATAGTCAGGCGTTACTTTGGTAGAATGAGAGTGGAGTTACATTGAGAGAGATGTTAACACTGACACCACACTCCAATAACATGTAGAAAACAGGAAAAAGGGATTGATGAAGGTGATGACAATAACAATGATGTTGATGATGAAGAACTAAGGATACATTTAGTACAGAGAGCAACAAATGGGAAGACAGAGGAACAAAGGAAACTGTGACATAAATGGACACCAATAATCTTACTTAATTAAGGAAAGAACTGGAGAAATGGTTGAATTATCATACTGATTTATACAGACTTTATGGAAAGCAAATGTAGGCAAACTATGGGAATATTAAAGAAGGATAGAAGAAACAGAGAAATGCAAATAGAAAGCAGGATAAGGAGCAGCAGGACACTGAAATGTGTAATTTTGTAAAAACAAGACAGCAACTTAAGGACAAGCAGATAAGGATAATGCACATGGTTCTATATTTCGGAGTGGAGGGGGGGGCTAAGGAAGGAAACAAGAGATGGAGGGTAAGTGGCAAAGGTATGGGGAAGAAAATGCAATATGATTCATATGTTTTGGGGCTGTACTTTAGCAAGAAAAGTATGGGAAGAAGTCATGAAAGCATGGATAGCTGTCAAGGTAGAGGGAACTAAAAGAAACTGGCAACACTATCTCCTGGAGACAAAACAGAGATGGCCAAAAGTCTTGACAGTGAATACGAAAATGATGCACGTTTTAGCCAGATGGATAAAGAATCATATGGTTCAAAAACTGGAAGATACCAAATGAAGGAGGAATAGCTGGAAAGAGAAAAAAAGATATCAGCCCTCTATAAGTTTAGCTTAAAAGGTGGTAAACACAAAAGGTTCAGAGAAAAAGTTGGGAGATGGCTTTGGCAAGTGCTTACAGAGAAGTGAACAGTGCCAGCCATATGACAATAAATGTAAATAGCTTGAATGCTCTGTGAGACTAGATAAATAAAGTATATGGACAGGGACAATCTGCAAGATACTCAATGCACAGGCACAAATCCATGCCATTCTCTAGCCCCTGGGGTCCATATATTGGGTAAAATTGGGTTATACTGGCTAGGCTTGTAATGGCCCTTAAGCCATCAGCCTAGTAATCTTCTATGAACCTATAAGATGGCGAAAGGAAAATCTGAAATAAGAAAGATTTAGAACCAAAACCACAAGTAAAATTTTGGTACTGGCAGTAACAAAATAAAAAAAAAAAAAAAAACAGCAAGCCAACCCAACCACAGGTCCTCAAAATACACATTTATTTGATCAAGTAAAATCATGGTTGAGTGCTTTCATCTGTTTATACAGACATCATCAGAACCATGAAAGAAACACTCTCACTTCCTTCTAAAATGACTGAAACAACACCCTCCAGAAACAACCAATCAAAATGTAATTTCATGACAGAACTGATTTACTGGTGAAGTTCCCGGCTTCAAGACTTATTTTAAACTTATAGCTAAGAAAAATCTGGAAAAAAACTAGCAGAAAATTAGGAAAAAAAAATTGTATTTACTAAAATTAAAATTATTTATTACTAAAATAAAATAAAATATAATAACCCCACATAAAACCAATTTACAATATACTGCCTTGATTTCTCAGTTCACTAATGATTAAAATGCTATCACTGAGACTGGGTGAATTGGCTGCATCTTAAGTTGCCAAAACATTTCCTGGTTAAGTTTGTTTTTGTTCAAGTACTAAAAAAAACAAATTTGTTGAACTCTGGGAATACAGTGGAATGCCTTGCCAGTGCACACTTTTTGTGCTGTCACTGTATTCTGTAAGTGTGTTGGTATATTCATTTATTCAAGGCATTTTTGGTCTTGCCTATGTAAAAAGCAGAACATGAAGTACAAGTGGCCAGATAGACCACTCTGTGTTGCACAGTTACATGTACCGCCAGCAGTGGCGGCTGGTGACTTCAAATCAAAGGGGGGCTGCAGGAGACAGCTGAATGGGTGGGGTCAACTAGAAAGGGGAGGAGCTAAAACCACAAAAACTAACTTTAATTAAATACGCTGCCCTGGGTGGCAAACCATCATTATGAGAGTCCAATCAAGACAAAATAAGTGTAGAAGAATAAAAATATTTCAATGCATTGGCTGCATGACAGCTTACTTAATATCTAGATGGAAACAAAAGGTTGTGAGGCATGAAAAAATAAATTACTTTTTAAATACATTACTGGAATGCCAGTCAAAATCAAGTATAAGAAAAACCAGAAGCACTCAACTCAAACCACTTCTCCTTGCACTGCAGTTCTAATTATAATTTATATTCAGCTTTATTAAAGTACCAAGTAACATGCTGAAAGTAGAAATCTCTGTGATGCCCCCACTTGTAAAAATGTTTCTTATCCAAAAAAGACCTGCTGCCTGACAACTATCTACTTGTTTCATGGGGAAAACATGATCAAAGTAAAAAATGAAAAGCAAACAAGAAACAAGCTCAAGATACATTGCTTAAAGGATTACTGTACAGGTTATGGACCACACATGATTGGCATTCTGTTTAGTTTACGGGTAAAGTCTGTAGAGATGACTGGAAGTCTCCAACAAGTGTAATGAGCTTTTTAAAATAATGGAATCCTGTCCTTTAATACCCAAAGCTTATACATTATCTAGTCAAATATTCTCTGCATGGCAACAACAGAAAGGCTTTCAATGTTGGCAGTTCTTTAACAGTATGCTTATTAAAGCTTACTTGCATTTTACAATCTCAGACAAACTTACCTTATGGTCATTAAAGCATTGCTACTTAAACACAGAGCAACAGGCACTTTCTGAGTAATAAGCATAAATCTGAGTAATAAGCATAAATCAACAGTACAAAAATGTGACAGAAACCAGACCGTTCTGCAAAATCAAGGACAGATGAAAAGCCACTGTAGTACTTGTGTCTACCTTGGATGGGGGGACACACTGTACATTTACACTGCATAACTACTCCTTCCCTTGCTTGGACACATCCAGAGTCACTACATGGGGGAGTGGGGTGCAACAAGTGTGTCACAATTTGAAATGTCTCTGGCTGACTGTGATGTCCCTGACACATTTGTCATACCTCTCAACCTCAGAGCAAGAAATCTGGACAAAGCCATATGCAGAAGTGGGACAAAGGCCCAAAAATAAGGACAATTTTTAAATATTGCTCTAATAAACTTAGAAAGATAATAGAATAGGTCTTGCATTAGTATGAATTTTCTGAAGGGTATAAAATCTGAAACTCAAATGTCTGTCATTATTTTCTAACTTCAGCCTTTAGTGATTTGTCACTAATTTGCCAAAAAACACAATTTTATGAAAAATGGACCAAAACTGTGATGCAAAAATATAAAATAGCCACACAATACAGCTGGGAACCTGTCAAAGAAGGGACACTTTAATATTAGTACTGCTAACTTGAGCAGCTGACAAAATAAAAGAATCTACATGCATTTCAAGTAATCTATAACTTTGATTATTACAGTTATTTCTTAATTGTAAACCCTCCATGTTTTCTTCCAAAATTGCTATTTTGCAGAGGGATTATTAGGGGGAAGAGCAACATTTTGAGCCAAAATTGGGGACAGTTGAGAGGTTGGCTATGCCTAATTCTATAAAGCAATTTATTTGCATGTACCTCTCAACCTGTTAATGCAGTAAATCTGAACAAGGCCAAATATATTGGGGGAACATATAAACAGTACTAAAAATTGCTCTTGTATAAATTGAGACAGTTGATAGAATAACAGTTCTTACTTTAGCATGCATTTTTCTGAAGGTTATGAAGTCTGAAACTCAGTGTATCATTATTTAGTGACTTAATTCCTAAATGATTTGCCAGAAAACTACAAATTTTATGAAGAACAAACCAAAAATAACAAGCAAAAATCTATTCATTCTTTGAAAATCTGGACAGTTGGGAGGTATAGTTCAGCTGGGCCTGTCTGAGTTTGCTGCCCTTCCCCCCTGACAAAATCATGGTTGAATGGAGCCTCTGCAGCCATTCCAATGAACCATTACTTGGCTATTTCACTCCATTTACCATAAACACTAATGTGCATACTGCTTTACTTCTATGATGAGTTGGACTTCATTTGAAAGTTTTATTTTGTATTTTACAGCACAAACACTAACTAATCTGCTAAACAAAGCAATGCAGTCTCACAAATGAAAACTTAGCATTAAAACTTCTCTGCCCTTGAAACTCACATTCATTGAAACAGCATTGAAACCCACATTCAAAGAAAATACATTTTGCCAGTGGCAGATAAAGATTAATTTTGGGCTGTTTTCAAATCATAGGCCCCTTGCATATGAAACATACATGTGCTCTTTGATACACCTTCCTCATTGTACTAAATTATATTCCTTGTACAATACAGTACAGTTGTTATAGGGCATTTTAAATTTGTTTTGAACATTTTTCCAGTAAGCAATGAAACAAAATGCATGCACCCATAATGGCAAAACTGCCCAGTTCAGAACATTTATCATAAAAGTCTACTCAGACTTCCACAGTCCACCATTATCAGTAAATATGCACAATTCTACAGTCTGCCATTATCAGTAAATATGCACAATTCTACAGTCCATTATCAGTAAATATGCACAATTCTACAGTCCATTATCAGTAAATATGCACAATCTCTGAAGAAGTAAAAGTCATCTAAATAATTCCACATTAAAGAAATCTGTAACTAATGAAGAGGTTGCTGCTAGCAAACACCTTTATATTTCATGGTTTCATCGAAAAATAAAGTGTCTGTTGCCCCTCAGGAATAAGTTGCCTATATTACATTAAAAAAATGATAAGCTAGTAATATTGCAAGAGGAAATGGATGACAAACTGACAACAGACTCATAGTTAGTATCTTCACCAAGGAGAACATTCTCAGTACGGCAGCATCCACCCCTTGTGGGAGTAGAACCCACAGCCTTCTGCATCAAAAGCAAGTACACAACCTGTTGTGCTATTAACAAGGCAAACCAACTTCACTTAAGCAACACTAAACTTCTGTTCCCCTGCAGCTCTCAGCTCCTTGTAAAATCTACTCAATACTCAACTGCATCTCAACTTTGCAGCACAAGAAAACTGGAAAAAGCCAAAATGTATTGCCCAAATCCAGGGACACATTAAACATTGCTTGTATAATCTTGGAAAGTTGCTAGAATAAAATGCTGTGTTACCACCATACATTTTACTGCCAAGGTCCCTGTGCAAAACAGTCAGAGCAACATACCACTACGCCAAATCAGCTGCTTTGTAAAAGAGAGGAAGACTGAAACTTAAATGGCTATCATTTAGTGAATTCAGTTCTCACCATAGCTGTCAACCTCTTAGTACAAAACACCTGGACAAACCCAGTAATGAGGGAATACAGCCCTCAAACATATTCAGTGAATTCAGTTCTTGCCATAGCTGTCAACCTTAGCACAAAAACCTGGATGAAGCCAATAATGGGGAATACAGTCCCAAAAATAGGGACAAATTTCAAATATTCATCTTATAAACTTAGAAAATTGCTAGAATAAAAGGTTGTGTTACGGTTGTGTTACTATGTATTTTCTGAAGAACATGAAGTCTGAAATTCAAATGCCTGTCAATTTTACTGCTGACAGAACAAAAACAATTTTCAGCAGAGACCCAGGGAGAAATACTGCAGACACGTCTTTGTAAAATGACAGGGCACCAGAGCAAATCCACACAAACACAGGGAGGAGATGCAGACTCCACACAGAAGGCACCCCAGCCAAGAATCAAACCAGAAAACCTATAGCTGTGAGGCAACAATACTACCACTGCACCATCAAATATGCAAGGAATTAAACATTCAGAAACCTGAAGTCTGAAATTCAAATGCCTGTCAATTTTATTTAACATTTGTTAATCAGGACAGTCTGACTTGGAACAAAAAAAAATTTTCAGCAGAGGCCCAGGAAGAAATAATGCAGACATGTCTTTGTAACATGGGAGGACAAAAAGCAAACCCACACAAACACAGGGAGAAGATACAGACCCCACAAAGAAGGCACCCCAGCCAAGAATCAAACCTGAGGACCTGCAGCTGTGAGGCAACAATGCTACCACTGCACCATCAAATATCAAGCATTGCAAAGTTACAAACCACAGATATTATGAGGAACAGATCAGATCAAATATGAGGCAAAAATCTGCAATTTTTTTTACAAATGGTGGTGGGTAGGGAATTCAGGTCTTTAACACCTGCATACAAGGTACAGGGTTCAAGCCTGAGGTATTCCCTACCACACACACACACACCTGTAGTAGCAAACCACAAAAACTAAATATACTGCCCTGGGTGCCAAACCGTCATTATGAGAGTCCAATCAAGACAAAATGAAGTGTAGAAGAATAAAAATATTTCAAAGCACTGGCTGCATGACAGCTTAATATCTAAATGGAAACAAAAAAGGTTGTGAGGCATGAAAAAATAACTTATACATTAATGGAATGCCAGTCAAAATCAAGTATAAGAAAAACAAGCAGCACTCAACTCAAACCACTTCTTGCACTGCAGTTCTAATTATAATTTATATTCAGCTTTATTAAAGTAACAAGTAACATGCTGAAAGTAGAAATCTCTGATGCCCCCACTTGTAAAAATGTTCCTTATCCAAAAAAGACCTGCTGCCTGACATCTACTTGCTTCATGGGGAAAACATGATCAAAGTAAAAAATGAAAAGCAAACAAGAAATAAGCTCAAGATACATTGCTTAAAAGGATTACTGTACAGGTTATGGACCACGCGATTGGCATTCGGTTTATGGGTAAAGCCTGCAGAGATGACTGGAAGTCTCCAAGTGTAATGAGACTCTTAAAATAATGTAATTCTGTCCTTTATTACAAATACTGGCATATGCATTTCAATACCCAAGGCTTATACATTATCTAGTTAAGTATTCTCTACATGGCAACAGAAAGGCTTTCAATGTTGGCAATTCTTTAACAGTATGCTTATTAAAGCTTTCTTGCATCTTGCAATCTCAGCCAAGCTTACCTGATGGTCATTAAAGTATTGCTACTTAAACACAGAGCAACAGGCACTTTGAGTAATAAGCATAAATCAACAGTACAAAAATATGACAGAAACCAGACCATTCTGTAAAAATCAAGGACAGATGAAAAGCCACTCTAGTACTTGTGTCTACCTTGGATGGGTGGGATTCTCTGCACATTTACACTGCATAACTACTCCTTGCCTTGCTTGACACATCCAGAGTCACTACATGGGGAGTGGGGTGCAACAAGTATGTCACAGTTTGAAATGTCTCTGGCTGACTTGTGATGGCCCTGACACATTTGTCATACCTCTCAACCTCAGAGCATGAAATCTGGACAAAGCCATACAAAGAAATGGGACAAAGGCCCAAAAATAAGGACAATTTTTAAAATATTGCTCTTATAAACTTAGAAAGCTAATAGAGGTCTTGCATTAGTATGAATTTTCTGAATGGTATGAAATCTGAAACTCAAATGTCTGTCATTATTTTCTAACTTCAGTCTTTAATTATTTGTCACTAATTTGCCAAAAAACACAATTTTATGAAAAATGGACCAAAAATGTGATGTAAAAATATAAAATAGCAACACAATACAGCTGGGAACCTGTCAAAGAAGGGACACTTTAATATTAGTACTGCTAACTTGAGCAGCTGACAAAATAAAATAATCTACATGCATTTCTGAAATAAAAGTAATCTGATTATTACAGTTATTTCTTAATTATAAACCCTCCATGTTTTCTTCCAAAATTGCTATTTTGTGGAGGGATCATTAGGGGAAGAGCAACATTTTGAGCCAAAATCAGGGACAGTTGAGAGGTTTGGCTATGCCTAATTCTATAAAGCAATTTATTTGCATGTACCTCTCAACCTGTTAATGCAATAAATCTGGACAAGGCCAAATATATTGGGGGAACATATAAACAGTACTAAAATTGCTCTTGTATAAACTGGGACAGTTGATAGAACAGGTCTTACTTTAGCATGCATTTTTCTGAAGGTTATGAAGTCTGAAACTAGTGTGTCATTATTTAGTGACTTAATTCCTAAATGATTTGCCAGAAAACCACAAATTTTATGAGGAACAAACCAAAAATAATAAGCAAAAATCTATTCATTCTTTGAAAATCTGGACAGTCGGGAGGTATAGTTCAGCTGGGGCTGCCTAAGTTTGCCGCCCTTCCCCCTCACAAAACCATGGTCGAATGGAGCCTCCCCCTGCAGCCATTCCAATGATCCATTACTTTGCTATTTCACTCCATTTACCATAAACACTAATGTACATACTGATTTACTTCTATGATGATTTGAACTTCATTTGAAAGTTTTATTTTGCATTTTACAGCACAAACACTAAGACATCTGCTAAACAAACTTGGCATTAAAACTTCTCTGCCCTTGAAACTCACATTCATTGAAACAACATTAAAACCCACATTCAAAGAAAATACATTTTACCTGTGGCAGATAAAAATTAATTCTGGGCTGTTTTCAAATCATAGGCCCCTTGCATATGAAACATACATGTGCTCTTTGATACACCTTCCTATTGCTTTGAACATTTTTCCAGTAAACAATGAAACAAAACTGCCCAATTCAGAACATTTCCATCATAAAAGTCTACTCAAACTTCTACAGTCCACTATTATCAGTAAATATGCACAATTCTACAGTCCACCATTATCAGTAAATATGCATAATCTCTGAAGCAGTAAAAAAGTCATCTAAATAATTCCACGTTAAATAAATCTGTAATGAACAGGTTGCTGCTAGCAATCACCTTTATATTTCATGGTTTCATCGAAAAATAAAGTGTCTGATGCCCCTGAGGAATAAATTGCCTAAATTACATTAAAAATAAGCTAGTAATATTGCAATAGGAAATGGATGGCAAACTGATAACAGGCTCATAGTTAGTATCTTAACTTTCAGTATGGCAGCATTCACCCCTTATGGGAGTAGAACCAACAACCTTCTGCATCAAAAGCAAGTACACAACCCGTTGTGCTATTAGCAATGTGAGCTGACTTAGCATAATCAGCACTAAACTTCTCTTCCCCTGCAGCTCTCAGCTCCTTGTAAAATCTACTCAATACTCAACTGCATCTCAACTTCGCAGCACAAGAAGTCTGGAAAAAGCCAAATTTATTGGGGTGGGTCAAAGGGCAAAACCAGGGACACATTAAACATTGCTTGTATAATCTTAGAAAGCTGCTAGAATAAAATGCTGTGTTACCACCATACATTTTACTACCAAGGTCCCTGTGCAAAAGAGTCAGAACAACATACCACTATGCCAAATCACCTGCTTTGTGAAAGAGAAATGCTGTGTTACCACCGTACATTTTACTGCCAAGGTCCCTGTGCAAAACAGTCAAGAGCAACATACCACTACGCCAAATCAGCTGCTTTGTGAAAGAGAGGAAGACTGAAACTTAAATGGCTATCATTTAATGAATTCAGTTCTCACCATAGCTGTCAACCTCTTAGCACAAAACACCTGGACAAACCCAGTAATGAGGGAATACAGCCCTCAAACATATTCAGTGAATTCAGTTCTTGCCATAGCTGTCAACCTTAGCACAAAAAACCTGGACAAAGCCAATAACAGGGTATTAAAGTCCCCAAAATAAGGACAAATTTCAAATAGTCATCTTATAAACTTAAAAAATTGCCATAATAAAATTTTATGTTACTATATATTTATTGCTAGAATAAAAAGCTGTTTTACTATGTATTTTCTGAAGAATATGAAGTCTGAAATTCAAATGCCTGTCAATTTTACTTCTGACAGAACAAAACAATTTTCAGCAGAGGCCCAGGGAGAAATACTGTAGACACATGTCTTTGTAAAATGGCAGGACACCAGAGCAAATCCACACAAACACAGGGATAAGATGCAGACTCCACACAGAAGGCACCCCAGCCAAGAATCAAACCAGAAAACCTATAGCTGTGAGGCAACAATACTGCCACTGCACCATCAAATATGTAAGGAAGTAAACATTCAGAAACCTGAAGTCTGAAATTCAAATGCCTGTCAATTTTGTTTAACATTTGTTAATCAGGACAGTCTGACTTGGAACAAAAAACAATTTTCAGCAGAGGCCCAGGAAGAAATAATGCAGACATGTCTTTGTAACATGGGAGGACACAAAAGCAAACCCACACAAACACAGGGAGAAGATACAGACCCCCACAAAGAAGGCACCCCAGCCAAGAATGAAACCCAAGAACCTGCAGCTGTGAGGCAACAATGCTACCACTGCACCATCAAATATCAAGCATTGCAATATTTACAAACCACAGATATTATGAGGAATAGATCAGATCAAATATGAGGCAAAAATCTGCAATTTTTTTACAAATGGTGGTGGGTAGGGAATTCAGGTCTGTAACACCTGCATACAAGGTACAGGGTTCAAGCCTGAGGTATTCCCTACCACACCACCATGAGTCTAACCACCAGTATACTGCACCAGGGGCATTTTCTCCCACACACACACACACACACACACACACACACACACACACACACACACACACACACACACACACACACATACCTGTAGTCCATAACTCCAAAGTACACATCCGAAATCCTGTCCATAAACCCAAAGTAAGTAAACGACCACCACTGCACATCCGATCCCTATCCAAAACCCACACAAATCCGACCCTGCCCATCACGAGATCTTCCCCCGACAAGACTGCAGCGAACTCCAATCCAGACCCTGCCCTCGCGACATCCTATATTCCTGACTGCTGACGTTGCAGTCCGACCCCAACACGTTTCCCCAGCGAGTTCCCAGGACAGTCTATGCAGTTTAAAACTGCATAGACTTATGGGAGCTCTGTTGTCCATGTTTCCCAGTCAGGACTGCTGCTGAGACATCTGCGCATGCTCCAGACTGTCTCAGCAGCAGTCCACACTAGTGCGCATGCGCGAAATCTGCGAATTTAAAAAAATTTTTTTTCTATTTATATCTTTTTTATTTTAAAGTTGAGGGGGTTGCAGTCCAGCAGTCCAATAGCATGGGCCACCCCTGACCGCCAGTCATTATACCAACAATTGTTTTCAGCAAAGGGCCTTGATAACAGATGTCTATGTATGGGCATTGGTGACCAAGTCCACATTTCCTTATGTTCGATAGTCCCCTACTGTCTTCCCCTGTTTTTTCTAAGAGGCATTTCATATTAGGTTTATTTTTGTAAGTGAAAGTGGGGGGTTCCACAAAATGAATTTTGATTTCTTCACAATACTGCAACACAAACTAGTTCTTATACAAAGTAAGTTCAATATATTTGACATCCAGGGTATCATGTAACACCATGGTCATGTGGTTATGAAAAACTACACCATCTTGGTTCTTGTCTGTCTTTACAAGTCGTTGTAACCCATTCTTGATGACTGGTGAGTATTTATCATACTTAGTTGAAAAAATGGAAGGTGTGGTGTGTATCTGGGATGCGTTACTTGGAGTAACAAATGTTTTTCTTTTGTTACTGCTGTAGTTAAGAAGCATAACCTGACTGAGATCCTTTGAAGAACCTTAAAAGCCCATAATAAACAGAATAAGACTTCCCATTTCCTATATAATCAGATTGATATTACTACAGTATATTAACCCCAAGTCCCTCTATTGCATGATGACATCACTGTCAGGCTGAACTGGCCATGAAGATAATCTCAAACACAGGTTCCACCCAAGTCCTGTAGGACAGGTGCATCTAACTCCATTCTGCCACCCTCCATCCTTGTACCTACTCTCTCAGGTCCAACTTCCAAAGAAAACTCCACTACAAATATGAAGGTATGCCCCTCCCCCAGGATAGTGCATGTATCCCTATCCCCCACCCCCACCAGCAGCATCAGGTTTCTGAGCTGGTTATAGTACTTGGGATACAGCTATGCCACAGTGTTGGTGCACTGAGTTACCATCACTGTGAAGGTATGATCAAAATCAAAACAACTCATCCTTCCTGGACTAGACCAAAGAAAACTATAATGTGACTATATAATGCAGTGGTTAACATTGTTGCCTCACAACAAAAGGTTCTCCATTTCGATTCTCATCTGGGGTGCCTTCTGTGTGGAGTTTGCATGCTCTCCCTGCATTCATGTGGGTTTCAAATGGGTACTCCGGTTTCCTCCCACTTTCTAAAGACATGTGTCTGCAGCGTTTCTCCCCAGGCCTCCACTGAAAATAGGCTTTGTCCTAGTCGAACTTTCCTGGTCAACAAATAATAAATAAATAAACAAATACATAATGCAATAAATGATGTATTTATAAAAACAGACCGGGGTACTATCATTAATGACCTAGATAAGTCTGCTCAGGACACTATCAAAACATTCTAAGATATTGTTCATTTCTGCATCAACAAACACATACCAGTAAAACACCAATTTATAACTAAATTAAACAAAAAGTATCTTTAATAGAATCATAAAATAAGTAAGACATACAGAAGCAAAATCAAGCACGATTTAGCTTTCAAGATTTAACCAAAGTCATAAAAATTCTACATTAAATAAAACTTGACTACTTAACTATCATATTAAATCTTCCATCTCTAATAATGATCTCAGTTTGATATCAAAGAACCAAAAGAATAGTTTGTTATATATGTTAATTATATTAAAAAAATGAAATTGTTAATGTAGCATGTCATAAATAAACAATGAAGTGATCAGTCAGCTACAGGACACTGTGAACATGCTTGCAGAAAAAAATGGTGCCAACATCATAACAAATAATGATATATTTCAGAGTGCTGTACAAAAAAAGGAAGACATCCATTACATAACTACATATGTCATAAATGCTGCCATGAATAAAATTAATATTCATGTTCCATGAAACTTGGCAATATACCCTATACTTCCTGACAAAGAATAGATAGATTCATAGGTTCGTACTAGGCTATCTGCCCCAGGGCATTTATAAGCCTAGCCAGAGTGTGTGTGGCTTACACCACCCCTTAGGATGAGAATACTACGCCCATTTAGGATTTAGTTTACTGTGCCTCTGTCTAGTAGTGACACAGAGATGACCCCCGGGGTAAACCTACGATCTCCCATCCACTCGTCAAGATTTCTCTTGAATAGATATAAAGGGAAACCTAACTAAATCACTATCCTTTATGTTAAAAATGTTAGCAGAGGGACATATATCTGAATAATGACAAAAGACTATAGGGTAACAATTAACGAAAGAGGTGTGAGGGAATAGCATCAGACCCAGCAAATTTAGGTCAGCTTGACCGTCATACTATGCAACATTATGATAATAGTCCACTGTAATTTATGCAAAAAGCACAGGGGGACTTATTTCTATCAAATATACATCAGAGTGGGTCTGTTAACAGATGATGTGGAATTTTTTAAAGAGGTAATCCTACCTCTCAATGCAAGAAATCTGGACAAAGCCAGAATTAATGGGTGGACAAATGCCCAAAAATAAGGACAGACTTAAAATAGTGTTCCTATAAACTTAGTTTCTAGAATGATAGATTTTGCATTATTATTTATTTTCTGAAGAATACAAAATCTGAAACTCAAATGTCTGCCATTATTTAGTGGCTTCAATCCTCTATGGTTCGCAAGAAAACCACAAATTTTATGAGGAACACACAAAAAATAAGAGGTGAAAATCTGGACACTTGAAAGGTATACAGTTAATAGCAAGGCATGAAGAAGGGCTGACAATACAGAATGCTTATTTTGTCCTTGTTATGATATTCCACTTATGGGAATAAATTACAAATTAAAGGCATTAACTGACAATCCATATGTAATTCAATGGTTAAAATACAAGTTAAGCAACAGAATACAAGTCTTCGTGAGGATGGGGGCACCACAATTGAACCACTTTGGTTCCTTCTTCTTGGATCTGAAAGTTTGAAATGGGTTAAGTACAATCAAATCAGCCAGTTTACACAATTACTATGATAACAGAGTCCTCCAAAATGGTCTGTAAAAATGCACATATGGTACAGTGGTAATGAGCTCATATTTAACGTCACCAAATCTAACATGCAAATGACCCCTTAAGGACATACAGTGTTACAGCTACATGGCTTCTGAAAACCCATGACTTTTTACAGTTTAGTTCTTTATGGGTGCATTCAGGCCAACAAAGCCAGACTTCACTAGATGTAAACTTACATGCTGCAGCCTTTTTACTGACCTCATCAGTACAGCAGAAGTGTATTGCTGGTATATACTTTAGAAACACTTAAAAATCAAGCCTGATGTCAACAGCATTTAACTGCCTGCAAAATATCCCAACTAACATCCAAACCATAGAGTAAAAAGAGTCATACAGACAATTCAAAAGCCATGTAGTTGAAGCACTTTATGTCTTTAAGGGATCATTTGTATATATCCCATGGTCCACTACTAGAGGAGGTTTAAAGGTATCGCACAGTGAAAACTCTTGCCTGTTTTTTTTTGTCTTTTTTTGGAGTTTTTATTGAATGTTTTGTCTGTGTGACCTTTTTCCCTTTGGATTTTTTATACATCTATATCTATTTACATATATATATATATATATATATATATATATATATATATATATATATATATATACACCTATATATATATATATTAGCCAAACCAAGAAAAACTCCAGCACCACATAAATCAAAATGCAAATACGTTTTTAGTCCAACAAGTAAACCCGAGACCACAAACCGCGGTTTCACTGCATAACTGCATCTTCAGTGTGAATTCATTTATATACATATATATATATATATATATATATATATATATATATATATATATATATATATATTTTTTTTTTTTTTTTATATATATATACATATATATATAATATACATATATATATATATATATATATACACACACACACACACACACACACACACACATACAGACACACATTTATATATATTTATATATATATATATATATATATATATATATATATATATATATTTGTGTATGTGTGTGTATGTGTATATAGATATTGATATACACATACATCCTATCTCTCTACTTGTTTCCCACCTTTCTATAACAAGAAGAGTCTGGTTTTCAGATTCTGCTGAATTCTAGGCTGTTTTGTAGTTTCTGTGTTGCCCAGGCCTTACTAAGATAGAAGGAAGCTTCTCTGTTCATCAGTGAGAGTGGTGAGCTTTGAGCAGCCTATCTGTCACTGGAGGAGTGGTTTCAGCTCAGAATCTGTAGTTTTATTGGCCATTTTGGGCTATTTCTATCCCTTTCATATTTCTGTTTAAAAACCAGTGTTTGTGCGGTTTTGTGCATCTCACAGCGCCGTTTAACTAGGGTTAAAGTATTCCCGTTGCCAGAAAGTCTGCTCTTCTAATTTTCCCTTACAACTATCCAGTTTTCTAATTTTAGCACTCAAAACGGTTTCCTTCTGCTCAGCACTTGTTCAAAACTCATTGCAAGCACTAAATAATCTACAAATTACTGCACCACTCAGCTTTCCTCACTTGTTAGGAAGAACACAGTTTTTAGTACTTAAATTAATAAGCACCTATTCAGGCATGTCAGTTCCCGGTATTTTCCCCTGTCCACCTGATGAAACTGAGCATCTTGGGGCAATGTAGCAGTTGCCTCATGTACACTGACAACCCTCTCCTCCTACCACCCAACACTACAACCTGTGAGAGATGCACTTATATAGCCAAACTGGCAGCCAAGCTCTCTCTATCCAAGACTGTACTAGACAGTCAAGAGGAGAAGATAAACACCTGCACCACACCACACCACAACTCAACACATAGTCCATCAAAACCTACACCACCTAAACCCACACATAGTAACACAAAACACACACCTACATTTGCAGAGGCTCTCAATAAAAATCTGCCCAAACAACAGAGACCTCCGAAGCTGAAACGCAAGCAACCACCACCCCCAAAAACTACCCAAATGACACATAGCCCACAAAATCAGTGTGCCACTCAGGCCCATAAGGCAAAACATACCCAACACACTAGTCATAGGTGACTCTATAGTCAGGCACACTGATGTCCCACTCACCAGGCTAAACAAGGAGAAATTTACTGTCAGCTGCTTGTTGGATGCCAGGATCCGCCACATAACGCAAGTACTCAGGTCACTCCACAAGGACAAATATGACTTTGTCATTGCCCATGCTGGTGTGAATGACCTGAGACACACCTCCCTGGACTACATAAAAAGAGACATGGAGGAGCTCTCGGATTATGTAGCCCAGGCAGGTATGACCCTAGCCTGAGTAGCATCCTGCCATTGAATGATTGGCTTCAACAATTGGCTAAGCTTCTGGTGTCATTCTAAGGGAATCCAGTGTCTGTCTGCCTGGGACGACATGATGCTTTGCCAGAAATGGCTTGCACCTGTCGTCCCTGGGATTCTGGATACTGGCTAAGGCTCTTGCCACCCCTACAGTGCCTTTTTTAGGCAAGGTTCAGACAACAAACTCACCACCATAGCAGGTATAAGCAAGCAAAATATGAGGGTAATGCTACTCAATGCTAGAAGTCTAAACCTCAAAATGCACTCTCTCACTCAAGGCACTCCTTAAAATGGAGAACATCGACATCTGTGCAGTGATGGAGACCTGGTTCAAGGCTCCAGAGAGCACCCCTGCATTACCAGGCTATAACTCACACCATACCTTTTGGCCACCTAACCTGGACCGAAACATTAAAGGAGGAGGTATGTCCATATTCATTACGGATATCCACACCTCAAGGCTAGTTGCTCAATATAATGCATTCGAAATTATCCAAGTGCAATTAAACACTGGGCAAAACTGCAATCCAAGGTGTAATTTGTTACAGATCCCCTGCCATGCCCCAGGATGCCCAGTCCACGTTTCTTGATATACTGGGTAATATTAAGGTACAGCCTAATACCGTAATAATGGGCGATTTCAATGACCCCACCATCAACTGGGAAAATTACTCATGTACTAACTCATTTGCTCAACGCTTTCTGGAATTCATAAATTCCAACGCCGTGGATCACCTTGTCCATACCCCCACCAAAGGCAGCAATATCCTGGACCTGGTCATTAGCAATAGGGGCAACCGATGTTCCATGCCAGAGGTCAAGTCCTTGCTGGTCAGATCCGACCACAAGCTAATCATCCTAGACTTCAATATCCCGCCCCCACCCCCCATTAAGGAAACTACCCTAAAAAACATCTCCAAAGCCAACTTCATGCTTCTTAAGACAGAAGTAGCAAGCTTCACAACACCCATAGAGATGGAAAATAGAGGTACAACCGCTGAATCCTATGCAAACGCACTGTATAAGCACATACATGAGTGCATGGATCGAGCCATCCCCAACAGAACCAAGATACTATCCTCCAAAAAAATGGAAGCCAATCTGGTGGTCCCCTGCCATAAACAAACTCTACAACAGAAGGAAGAAGCTGTTGCAAAAAGAGTAAAATCCCCTGCTTGCAGGAACTCCCTGGTCAGCCTCAGTAAGAGGCTGAGATTCCTCATAAAATCCTCCAAAGCTAGTTATGAAAATAATATCACCACTGATTCTAAAGACAACCACAAATCATTCTACAGCTATGTCAAGAATCTCAATGGTGACACTCAGATCTGCTCTGAGCTACAGCACAATGGCACTAGATACACAGAACCAACTGATATTGCTAGCAACCTGGCAGATAGGTTCAGTTCAAACTTCACCCCCCCCCAAAGGGCCAATCACTATACCGGAAGAATGCAAGCCCCTGTAATCACGGCTGCACAAGTAAAGAACCCACTCTCCAAAGCCAAGAACACAGCATCCATGGGACCTGACAACATCCCAGGCTGTGTTCTGCACAAACTACAGAATGAACTGGCACCCCCAAAGTACCAAGTTCAATCACAGCCTCACTTCAGGCTTTGTGCCTACTGAATGGAGCACAGCGATGGTTATCCCACTTCACAAAGGGGGCACCATCATGGACCCCGGGAACTACTACCCATTAGTCTGACAAGCCTGGTCTGCAAGGCCATGGAACGTATCATCTTGGAGCTTATTAACAAGGACATAGGTAACCTCCAAACTCTGGACCCCACTCAGTTTGGGTTTGTAAAAGGTAGGTCATGTCCCCTAAACCTGACTTGACTTTTTTGAAGCAGTCCCCAGAGCCATGGAAAAGGGTAAGGTGGTGCACACAGCCTATCTTGACCTCACCAAGGCTTTCGACACCATCCTCCACTCTGGAATTATAGTTAAACTTAGTAGACTGGGCATAAATCCCTACAACACAAGATGGGTGGACAACTGGCTCACTGACAGAACCCACACAGTGAAAGTAGCCGACTCCAAATCCAACTTTAGACCAGTGACAAGTGGAGTACCACAGGGCTCAGTCCTGGGTCCTCTCCTGTTTGGCATCTACTTCTCAGAAGTTCAGGCAAATACAGCAGGTCTTTGGCTAACAAAGTTTGCAGACGATTGTAAACTAGGTGCCATAATAGAATCACCTAATGATGTGGGCATTCTACAAAGGGGCCTCACTGAGACTGATGCTTGGTGTCAAAGTTATGGCCTCCAGCACAATGCCAAGAACTGCTTTCATCCCCTTTGGGAAAAACACTGCACCCATAAATTACCACATAGGCGGTAGCCTACTAAATACTGAAAGTGTGATAAGAGACCTTGGGACACAGGTGGACAGTAATCTCTCCTTTGATAATCACATCACCACAGTAGTCAGGAAATCCTTCTACGTGGCACACCTCATCACAAAGGGGTTCACCTCCACAAAAAAAGACGTCTTTGTTCCTCTCTACTCATCCCTCATCAGACCCATTATAGAGTACAATGCCCCATTTAGCATGTACCTCGCAAGACATCTACAACAACTAGAAAGGCCACAGAAATACTTCACTAAGAGGATTACCAGCCTCAAACAGATGCCATACGCAGACAGTCTCAAAAAACTCCACCTCTACTCCATTGCTTAACGTCTACTCAGAGGCGACCTCTGCTAACATACAAAGCCATGACAAACCGAGATCTGTTGGGCATGCTACACTTAAAGAAACCCCAATCCCTCTGAGCCACATGCTCAAGGGACCTAAACCTTGCCACCACAATAAACAGAACATGCTGGAGGGATAGATTCCTGTCCCAGAGACTTCCCATGCTCTGGAACAGACTACTCATTCATGTCAAGCAAAGGTCCTCATTAGCCCTCTTTAAGAAAAATCTTAACAACTGGATGGGAAATTGGAAATTCACTTCAGGGATCACTTCTGTGGCTTTGCTAGACAGGGGCGCAGGAAAATTACTTTCTTGGGTGGCGAATGCCAGGGAACGTTTTTGGCTACGCTTATATAGGGCCCAGGGCCGATAGCCTAGTACCTAACTATGAACACACACACATATATATATATATATATATATATATATATATATATATATATATATATATATATATATATATATATAGATATAGATATAGATATATCACAGAAAGTGCTATAATGACATCCATAAAGTGTTGCCACTGCTGTTGTAGCACAGCAGCTAAAAATGTGGCAAATTGCAGGGATGGAGTCCTTAGATTATATTTCTATAGCCCAACAGGGCGCAATACTTGGTCAGGTGAGCCACAGACCTACAATGAAGCAGTATATCATACTTTAGGGCCACCAAGAACCAGCTATGTGGCATGAAACCTAAATTAAAAGTAAATGACCACAAGGGTAAAGGAATAAGTACTTGGCACAAAGCAGTTTATTAAGTGTTTGAAATGAACCAACTAAGCTTGGATGGTTAGCATTATATATCGCTATCTACATGCTAGCCCAGACTCAGTGATCCACAATGCTTACAGCTGTCTTCTTTTCAGTTACACCATGTAGCTTTCCTCATTGTGGGGCACACACTAACTACATCCTCAAGCATACTGTTCACCATCCATACATAGTACACACAGTACTGGATTCCCAGTGCACAAACTACATAGCTATTGCACTTCCTCCTGGACATGTAGTGTACCATTTGTACAGAACACGCAGCACAGCGCAGATACAGCATGAATTACATAGCTACTGTACTTTGTCCAGAACACTTACTGCGCCATTTGTACACAGGGCACACAGCACAGGGCATCAACAGCATGAATTATGTAACTACTGTATTTCATCCAGAACACTAAGTGCAGCATTCGTATACAGGACACACACCACACTGCAGTTGCAGGATGAATTACTTAACTGCCATACTTCATCCAGAGCATTTAGTTCACCATTTGTACACAGGACACACAACACAGTACATTTACAGCATGAATTACATGACTACTGTATTTCATCTAGAACACAGAGTGCACCACTTGCACACATGAGAGACAGCACAGTGCAGCTACAGCATGAATTACATAACTACTGTACTTCGTCCAGGACAGTGCACCATTTGTACACTGAACAAACACAGCACAGTGTAGCTACAGCATGAATTACACAACTACAGTAGACTCCCTCTTATCTGGCCTCTCTTTAAACGGCCTCCTCTTTAACCTCTGCCGTAGCCCTAGCAAAAGACAACAGAGAAGAACACCACTTCCACCTCCTCTGGCCTAAATAATGACAGACATTTGAGTTTTACACTTCATATTCACTAAAAAAATGCAAACTAACAGAAATCCTGTTATTCTAGCTGATTTATTACCTATAAATGCTGTTTTGTATGCTTTTTCTGATTAACCAGCTAATCGTTTATCAAGCCAAAGGTCCGGTCCCAGCAAGACTGGATAAGAGGGAAGTCTACTGTACTGTACTTCATCCAGAAGAATTAATGTACCATTTGCAGACAGGACACACAGCACAGTGTAGCTACTGCATGACTTACATAACTACTGTACTTCATCCACAACACTTAGTGCACCATTTTTACGGTTCCCTATTAAATCAGTGAACGCTTAAAATGGCGAATGCTGTTTAATTGAACCTTTTTATTCAGAACGGCGAAACCCCGAAAGCATAGAACAGCAATTTTTTTCTCAGGGAAAAAAAAATCACTGGGCTGTTTTCAGGACTTTGCCATTTCCTCCACTATGGTGCGATCTCAGAGTTGGTATATTTAAGTGGGGGTGGGCGAACCCCTCACACACACACTTTATTTTGTGTTTGTTTGTTTGTTTTTTTTAATGGAGCAGCATTTTTTTTCCTGGGAAAAAAAATCGCTGTTCTGTTTGTTCGGCATTTTGCTGTTTTGACATTTTAGGGTAAATTATACAGCGTTCACTATTTTAAGCGTTCTCTGTTATAATATGGACACATTTTTACACAGGACTCACAGCAGGGTGCAGCCATAGGATAAATTACATAACTACTGTACTACATTCGGAGCACTTAGTGCACCATTTGCACACAGGACACACAGCACAGTGTAGCTACAGCTGAATTACATAACTACTGTTCTTCATCCATAACACTTAGTGCACTATTTTTACACAGGGCCCACAGCAGAGTACAGCCACAGAATGAATTACACAACTACTATACTTCATCTAGAACACTTAGTGCACCACTTATACACAGGACAAGCAGTACAGTGTAGCCACAGTATGAATTACACAACTACTGTAATTCATCCAGAACACAGTGCACCATTTGTACACAGGACACACAGCACAGTGCAACTTCCACATGAATTACATAACTACTGTACTTCACCCAGAACACCTACTGCACCATTTGTACACAACACACAGCACAGTGCAGTTACAGCATGAATTACGTAACTACTACACACTCAGGCATTCCTCCTGCCTTGCCTTCTGTATGCCACTCCTATCTTTACTCATCTACAAACCACGTTTTAGCTAAACTGTGTCAAACCTATTACAGTGCAGCAAGATTTGCCAGCAACCATCCCTACAAAACACATCACTGCCTTGCCTTGAAACAACTTCACTGGTTGGACTTCACCCAACACCTGCTCTTCTCCCAGCTGCACCTCACACACACTTTACTTTCCAAACCTTTAGCTTTTCCCTCACTCTACTGCCTTATATCCCTTTAGACCCCCTCCTGTATTCTCTATAGCTCAGACCAGCAGCTACTTGACCCCTACAAACCTCACAAAAATATTGGCAAACTTCTTTACAAAAACAGCATCTCCCAGGCTTGAAACAAGCTCCTCCTTAGCATCCATGCTATTTCTAGCACTAATTTCTTTAAATCCAAACTCAAAAATTTCTCCTAAATGCCAGCATCTGCCATTGCCAAGGCCCCACTTAATCTCTCATACTCCCCATTACACTTCTTCACCATCTCTCATACTGCTACCACAACTACCTTCCTTGACTCATTAGCCACCATTTTCAATAATCTATTGTGCTCTGTATCCATCTCTCACCTACATACATCTCCTTATTTAATACCACACTGTTTCTAGCATGTACCCTCAATTTGTGTATACTCATGTCTAGTTCTTCTTGTAATTACTATAAAAGAGTTTTCTAAGACTGCATTTCATTTTTCTTTTTAGTATGCCTAAACATTTTATCTCCTATAATATGTATTTCCTGCAATGTATATTATGCTTTTGTAATGTTGATCACTCTTTTGAAATGTTTCATATACTGTATTTACTTATATTGCAAGTTGGAGCTTTTCTCCTCGGGTCTCCACTGTAAACGGGTTACTGTCTCAGTTGGACTAACCCAGTTAACAAATGACAAACAAATAAATAAATAAATACTGTGCTTCATCCAGAGCACTTAGTGCACGATTTGTACAGAGGACACACAGCAGAGTGCAGCTACAGCATGAATTACATAACTACTGTACTTCATCTAAAACACAGAATGCGACACTTTCACACAGGAGACACAGCACAGGGTAGCTGCAGCATGAATTACATAACTACTGTACTTCATCCGGACATGTAGTGCACCATTTGTACACTGAAGACACAGTGCAGCTACTGCATGAATTACATAACTATTGTACTTCATCCAGAATATTTAGTGCACCATTTGTACACAAGACACACAGTATAGTACAGCTACAGCATGAATTACATAACTACTGTACTTCATCTAGAGCACTTAGTGCACCATCTGTACACACACCACAGTGCAGCTACAGCATGAATTGCGTAGCTACTGCACTTCAGCACTTAGTGCATCATTTGTACACTGGACACACAGCATAGTGTATTTACAGTATGAATCAATGAATCACATAACTACTGTACTTCATCTAGAACACCGAGTGCATCATGTGCACACAGGAGACACAGCATGGTGCAGCTACAGCATGAATTACATAGTTACTGTACTCCAGCACTTAGTGCACCATTTTTCATTGGACACAAAGCATAGTGTATCTACAGCATGAATTGCATAACTACTGTACTTCATCCAGAACACTTAGTGCACCACTTGTACACAGGACACACACCACAGTGCAGCTACAACCGTTGCTATATATAGCAGCCTTAACTGTGTAGCTCTGAAATATCCCTTCAAATCAGGTAATCCCAAACCATCTTGTTCTAATGGAAGGATCAACATATCACACTTGACTCTTGCCCTCTTCTCCCAGAAAAAAATCCTTCAAGTCTTTATTAACTGCTATCGACAACTTTTCCTCTGGTTGATAAAAACATACCTGATCTGTGTATAAAACTAAAGGGACTAAAACATTTTGTCGGCTTGTATCTTACTATCCACAGCCATAAAACAGAGCTTCCAATTTCTCAGTTTTTGTATTATCTTTTGTTTAGTCTCTTCCCCATATCCTTAGCTGCCATAACATAATCTGTTTTAATCTATACTCCTAAGTACTTCATTTTATCATGTCCCCATAAATAATGGATATTGAACCATTTTGTGTAGGTATACAATTTACAGGTATTGCCTTTGTTTTATCTTCATTAATTTTGTTCCCCGAAAAGACTTGAAACTGTCTCAGAATGTTCCACAACACTGAAATATCCTTTTCTGGTTGTATCAGGTATAAAATAATAGCATCTGCAAATAAAGTCAATTTTTCTTGACTTCCATACCAATTACATCCTTGGATTTCTGAGTTCCTTATTTTCTTAACCAATGGTTCCAAATATAATGCAAATAACAAAGGGGAAAGAGGACACCCCTATCTCTTCAGTCAGTATTAATTTTCACAGCTTGAGAACACAGATCAGGATGAGAATTCTGACTGGCTGATAAACTGAGAACTCCATTGAATGACTCAGTTCTCCCTTCATCACTGCAGTCAAGTACAATGTCTGCAGCAGCAATGTTACAGTACCATCCATAGGTCAAATCTCCCAATCCCCTTCTACCTTCATTTGTATAAGATTTCACAGTCCTTTACCTCCTCCACTTGAACTGAATATTCATACATCAAATACTAAAATGTCTCCTTCCCCCACTATCATTGCAGGCATCTTTCCTTCACTTGATGACTTTCCTTATAAATGCTGCCAAAAGAAGGGATCTAAGGGAGGGACCCAGGGCTCATCCATGACAACTACTAAATGTCTTTTGGCCATAGATCATTACTACCACTTCAACTACTGAGGTCTTGAACTATATGGACGAAGCTCTTCAGAGTTTGACATATGAACTTATTCCACTCAGAAACAACTCTAACCCAATTCACTAATAAGTTGTGGCCAGCTGAAAACTCAGCATCTTTCTGGACCTGGCTGACAAGAAAATGCAGTCTCAGTCTGATGACATCACCACAAAATCACTCATTAAATACTGACCCAAGGTTTTGTTATACACATGTGCTTTTTTGTTTTTGAACATGGTGTTTGTTATAGGGAATCCATGACTAACACAAATCTGCACTCAGTTATATCCTAGGTAAGCTACTCCTTCCATTTGTTCCCCTCAATATTTTTGTCTTCCCACAGATGGCAGTTGCAATCTCTCCCATTCATCTAGACAAATATGCAGGTTATCTTTCATCAGCACTGCACCTGTGAGTGTGTTTGTATAACAAGAATGACTATCACAAAACAAATATATTAACAGAAATAAAATAACTGGAACTGGGATCTTTGGAAAATGGTAGGAGCAAATTACATAGGTAAAATGGGAAATGTGGTATTAATACATGTAGAGAAGGAATGAGGTTTAAAAGAAGGCAGGATTTGAATGAGCTATGTAATGGCTGACTAGCAATGACTGCATATGTTAAAAATGATGTATAATGTTTGCAGCTACAATTGTGTTGGCACGGTTTGTAAGGTATAATGTTTGCAACTGAGATTGTGTCATTATGGTTTATTTTCATTTATATAAATGTAAGATCTTCTATGTCATACATGAAGATTTAATAAAGATATTTTTGTTTAAAAA
This sequence comes from Protopterus annectens, assembly GCF_019279795.1. Taxonomy (NCBI): domain Eukaryota; kingdom Metazoa; phylum Chordata; order Ceratodontiformes; family Protopteridae; genus Protopterus; species Protopterus annectens. The sequence goes on along the minus strand of NC_056730.1, from coordinate 931,905,574 downwards.
AAAGAATGACTATTCACATAATCCACTACCAGAACATGCACAAAAACATGAAGCTGACTGCACTGAGGTGACCCTCTTATCTACTGACACAGATTTCAAGTGCACATCATGCAACAGGAAGCTTTTGGGTATCTCTACAGCAGCATGTGGTCTACCCCAAGGGTCAGATCTACACCAGGAAAGCTACTCACCTGAGATCTGGTCACAGAACCAACAGTGTCTGTTGATACAAAACAAGTAACAGCTAGCTGTCACTTTTCAAACTTTAGTAAGAGTCTTCCTTCCTTTTGTATCAATACAGTGTAAATGTCACAAAAGCTAATTCCCATTGCCAAGGTCTAGGTTATCTTAATTTGCCCCACTTCTGCCATCCACTTCACTGGCATCATAGCTGACCCTCTATCCTCACCTCTGCAGGTGGTGAACCCAAATAAAGGTTTCCTACATCTTTTTACGGACCAAGAGCAGCTGCTACACACCTCCACAAGGCCTGGGAAAAGGAGTAATTCTTTAAATGAGGAAACCAGTGAAACTAAGTCCACTTCTGTATATGAAGTGAATGCAGTCAGGAAACAGTATAGCTGTTGCAAGGTTGCAGGGGTGAATGAGGTCTGGTTGGAAATGCTTAAGGCACTCGGAACTGTTGCAGTGTTACAGTTAATGCTCCTTTTCAGTCTGGAAAGTGGGGACAGTACATTTGCACTGGCAAACTGGAGTGGTGGCCCCTGTTTTCAAAAGGCAGGAAAGGAGTTTGTGTATCATTTATACAGGGATCATAATTCTAAGCCTCCCTTGGATGTTAGGATGCTGGGAATAGGATTTCCTCTGATAGACAACCATCAGTTTCAGAGGCAATGCAGATTCCATCTTGGCTAAAGAACAGTTGGTCAACTCTGGACTACCATGAACAGCTGAGGCATAGGACTCTGACTTGAGAAATCCAAGTTGTCTAAAACCATAAGAGTCCCTTATGTAGCTGCCCAAATTCCAGAATTTTTTCAAGCTATAAGCTTACTTTGCTGTCTAGGTACATTATGTTGCCAACTTTTCTTTTGTGTGTGTGAAACTCAGGCCTGCTGTGCAATGCTTATAACTTGAAGTTCTACAATGCTCTCATTTGTGTGCCAAAAACATTTCAGAAAACACCTTTCCTAAGCTGCATTTCCTTAAATTAGAAAAAAGCAATACTTAAATATATTTACTGACAAACCACAATTAATGAATCTAGAGGAGGGAGGACAGAGTGGTCTAATCCCAATCCAGTTAACAACAGCTCTGAACTGCCTCATGCAGCCAGCTGTCAGAGCGGTATCCGTAGAAAGCTTACATTTATAGAGCAGTGACAAGCTGGCTGCATGATGCTCATTTGTTATTTTTCTTGGCAATTATGGTTTTCGGTTAAGAGTGCAGCATCCTGTTTGCTCTGTGCTATGGCTTTAAAAATACTTACTGTCAAGAGTTAGTAAAGACAATGATCTTAATATTCAATAAGATGCAAGACAGAATGATCTAATGACGTGGCATACATGTTTTTTCTAATCACAAAAGAAAAGGAGCAAGAAAAAAAATATGAATTAACAAGTGATGAACCTCTGGGCTACAAAATATATATTTTGTTGATATTTTGAGAAGATGGTTTCTATTGCCTCTTGAAATTCAGTGTCTAGGGTTCACATCCTGAGCTAATGCATATGATACTGACTCAGTTTTCTCTCTCAATAAATATGACAACTGCAGAGTTTGTTACTTTTTTTAGATGGATCACAGAAACATTTTTCCAAAAAAAATACCAACATCTGACAATGCCATTTCAAAGTAATTAGGAGTGTATAACATACCCACAACAATAAGTAAATCAGTAAAGAGCTGGTTATATGTGATTTGTTTTACTACAGTAGTTTTTTATTTTTATTACTTTTGTCTCTACACAAGTTCCCTAACCTCACTGTCATCAGTCCCTATCCCCTGTTCCCAATGAGAGACAGAAAAGCAAGATTCTGGTTCTGTAAACAGCGGCCAGTAAGGTTTAGACTTCCTGTAGTATTTGTTCTTTTCCTTCTGTTCAGTGGAATGTACATTGAAATACCCGCAGTTCCCATGTATATGCGATTCTGTATACCTTCAATGTCTGCTACAGTACATTTTCTGACCTTGGGAGGTTCATGCCACCTACAGTCCCAGCAATCTCAGATCGTTCCCAGATGGAGCTCCTGTGTGCCATCCTCTTCAGTCGTCTCTAAGGGTCAGGCGAGTTGGCAAAAGCCACTACCTTCCATTCCTATCTGGTTGGCTCCTCCCAACACCATAGTTGCTTAGTCAAACTGAGGTCATTAAAGGCATTTGTTAGGGCCAATACCTTTGTGCTCAGAGATGGATGTCTTTTCTCAAAACTTTGAGTACTCATTTTAGCCTGTCCACCTGTAACATTGCTCAATAAACAATAATGGCTTAATGTCAAATGTCAAGTAGTTAAACTTTCATCTGCTATAACCTAATCCTATCACTATATTTATTTTCATAATATTTATTGGTACTTGTAATAATGAGGGTAACATTATACACCGGTACATAAACTATTACACTACTGAACCATATTCATATTAAGATTTATCATTAAATATTTTACTTTATTTTGGAAACTAGGTAAGCAGACTCGTATGAAATTATCTCATTTTAAGCTGTGACCTAGGTGCATTACAAAACAGCAACAAGTACAAACGTTTGCAGCACAAAACGCAATTGAGAAATTATTCCACTAGGTACAGCCTGTAAGGTGTCAAACCGCAGAAAGTGCTTGCCCACACAAGAACAAGACAGTCTTGGCTAGTGCAAATATACAAAGTAGTCCAGTCAGGCCTTCTTAGAACTTCTTCCTGGTAATGTTATCACCAGCACTAACAGGCGAAGATCAAAATAAGACTCAAGTGCTCCTAGGTATGAACCTGCCCTAGCAGAGGAGAACACGGGTAGGGCAGTAATGGCTCTAAAGTTGCTTGTAGTGCTAGTCCGCAATTTGGGACAATTACGTGAAATGCCTTGCCAGACAAAGCAGCTTATTTGGTAGAATATAGGAGAAAGGCTCTGCTAAACAGAAGCAAAGATTTTTTGTATGGGAGCGCTGGTAAGGCAATGATTTAGACGGAGAAGTTTAAATGTAAGAGGGCATGACTGCAAGACTGATGAATTAACATTAGGTGGGACATTCACTAGTAATGCCATGTGTGCACTTCAGAATAAATCTAAATAACTTAAATAATGACTGCAGTTTGTGGGTACAGCTGTGAAAGTCAGGACTATGGATTAGGAAAGCACAGCCAGTAAAGGGAATCAGCACTCGGGCTGAGGTCCATTAAAAAGGAAATAAAATATTACATAAGCACAGCTGATGCTTTGGGATGGAGAGGGAAAGCTGGGATTCAGAAGAGAATCAAAACAATGCTGCTAGGCAACTTAGAACAGGACAGAAGGCAAGGTTAGAGCAATTACATGTTAGCAAACCCAGCCTCTCCATGATGGACAGCAGCCTTAATCTAGCACAAGACTTGGAGAGGTGTTTAGAGGAAAACCTAGAGACTTTAGCACTGTTTGCATTCTACTGACATTACTTTTGTTGTTCTGTGAAAGCCAAGTTATAGGGTGACATCTTCCATGGTTTTTGTTACCAATTAGCATTAAGTAGCAAGGCAAGGCATCTGTTAGCCTTTTGTAATGTGGTAATCAAACAATAGAGTGACCAATTTGTCTTGCCCAGTGCTGTACCAGAGGACAGGTTACAGATGATGTTGACAGAAGAGAAGAGATGAATTCTACTATCAGTATGCAAATTACTATGCAAAATAAGTGTTTCTCTTTCTAGCTATCTTCTGCGATTTTCTGAAGACCAGCGTTACTGATTTTAAAACTAAGGACTTCAAAAGGACAGTGGTGATAAATATTTAGAGATTTAATTTTGTTTCCACTCCACAAATCACTCTCAGTATTGCAATGCAATTCTGCCTTTGAAATCCTCAGAAACATGTCCATCTGATTTGAGTTCTATGTTCCAATGTTTTTACGACTAACACAAGTCAGTAGCCTTGATGTGCATGGAGGTTCTTAACTGGTTTAGTGATGATCATGTTTACAAATAAGTCTATTGCCTGCACTCCTGACACCATTGCAAGGTAAACAAGACAACAATGTAAGTCATAGCAGAAATGAACTCTACAGCATTATAAACTGATTAACAAATTTGTTACTCATTAATATGCACCCATGTTCCAGAGGTTGCCCCATCTTTGGAACAAGCTTCCTATTCATGTTAAACAAAGCCCCACATTGGCCCTATTTAAGCGCAATTTGGATGATTGAATAGGTAACCGGAAATTCACCCTGGGGGGTTCCACCTGTGTCCTTTTAGACAGGGGCAATAGGTGCTGATTTTACTGTCTGCTTATACCAGACACCCTTGGGAACACAGGTTGAACTTGGCTAAGCTTGTAAAGGCCCTGGGGCCATTAATCTAGTAACCTCCTATGAACCTTGTGATGCCTGTGCCCTGGCCCAGCAATCAAGGAGTCTCAACCCTCACCACTAACACCAGTGAGGGGCCTCCATATAGAGAAAGGATAATAAATACACACAAAGTAAAGTACAATTTCCCTTAAGAGCACACATTATCAGCTACTCCAAGGCCCTTAAAAGGGTGTCAGATTATTACTAATTAATTATTATTATCCAAATGGTAAGTGTGACCTAACAGTCAACACTTATTTGGAGTGACTTGGTACAGCATCACTATATACATGCAATGTACTCTTAGAGCTTAAATTATCTCTACACAAAACAGCCACAGTTGAAAGGTTTAAAAATATTTCATAATTAATAAAAACACCAGACAATACTTCTTACTACACAATGCTAGTCAAGAGTTCAGAGATCACACAGAAATACTTAAAATAATACGGTAGAAAATTTCTGACATCACAGAAAACAAACTAGTCTAATTTTATTATTTCCAAGCTATAGCTAACAGAAACCACAGTTCTAAATACCTTACATATAGAAACAGGCAGTGCTGGTGAGTTGAATGTTCTCAAGACAAAATGCTCTGAGCTCTCTGATTCTCCCTCTTTAAATTGATAACACAGAGCTGCTACACATTACATCATTCTTCACACTTCTCTGGTATTCCCAAGCTGACAGAAACTATGTTTACATTCTTTACACCTGGTCAGAAACCAGAGCAAATTCTAGCCATCAACTCTGGTCTTAAAACAATAGGCAGGATGCCTCCCCTCTAGACATATCGGCTCCGAATTTTGACATCAAAGACAGTCATAAAATGCTTGACTTAGCTTTCTTACAGCAGAGTGCAATGTTGTTACATTTTTGCAGTTCAATACCCAATGCAGTCTTTTCACATTTAAGAGAACAAGCCTGTGGCTTACATTAATATTTACAAATGACAGAATTATCTACAGAATTCTATCTGGCTAGGCTGGCAGCCTTTACCAATCTTCTATGTCAGATGATACCATTCAATGCTGGTGCAAACTGAGACTAAATATGCCCCTAAGTAATTATAATCATATAACATGTGGAGAAACTGTTAGAGTAGGGGACACAACAATTAAATTCTTCTAAATGAGTTCAAAATGTACGATGCCCAATCAACTGTGTTTTGTGTTGTTAAAGTAGGTACTGTGTTCACAGAGCAATCCATTTAAGCTAGACATTAAGACAATTTGGACCCAATATGTATGAGTGTACTGAACGAAAGTTGAGTGAAACATGACAAATTTAATTTTAGCTATTCTTAGTCAATAACCAAGCATCTACTGCCTGGCAACTGGATGAGAGACAATTGCTATCCAATCAGACACTGTTACTGTGGCACCTGTCCCCAGGAAAATCATAACACTGTGGACTGCATTTTGGATTGTATTTGAATAAAGTTGGGGAAAGATGGTTGCAACAGCAGAAATGATATTTCCCAAACACCTAAACAAAACTTTGCAGGCCAGAGGCTCACGTTAAGTATACAATAAGTGAAAACAATAAAATCAGTCAGTCATCTTTACCAAAACTTTAATTAGAAGTTAATCTCTTTTGTCAAACTATTAACTAGGAGTTCATCAGAACTGTTACACAAGCTACTTAAAAGTTTAAATAACCTTCCTTTGCTGTCATCACACTATCATGTGACCTTCAATCACTTTTAAAAATATATGTTATTTAAAATATATACAGACAGCAACAACATTCTCACTTTACATTAAAATTTTGCTGCTCAGTCTCAATACACTTGAAACTGATGCAGTTTAATTTAATCCCAGGAGTTCAGTTGTATTTAACCTAATTTGTCATAATTCCCAGAATGCCAATAAATCTTCCCAAGCTCCTCCCATTGTTTGATTCTTTACAACTTCAAGAACAAAAATATATTTTTTAAATTCTTTACAAACTAAATAATGTATATAAAGAGCATTCTTATCATCCTTTGTTTTTATACTACAGACATGTTCAGAAATATGGTCGTAAAGGAGTATCTCAGTCTTACCAACACAAAAACAATCACATCAGAGTCACTGAGCCAAATAAACAATTACCTTTTACAGGAGACCCAGTAACAAATGGATAAACCAGATACAGTTATAGATGCCCCAGTAACAAATGGATAAACCAGATACAGTTATAGATGCCCCTACACACACACACACACACACACACACACACACACACACACACACACACACACACACACACACAGTATTTACACCTTCTACATTTTCCTACAAAATAATTCTGTATTTGCTAGTGTCCTTTCCAAAATCTGTTTTATATTTCTGTTTTTCTTACAAATAAAACACGGGATCTTCCCAACCTAGACATAAAAGTATAATCAAAAGAACGCTCCATTTTTTATCATCTTCTAAATTTTTTCACATCACTAGAAAACAGAAAAGCCTGGCTTTGTTAATGCTTTTTTCCATTAAACAAGAAACATCTTTATTAAATTATCACACATAACATAGACCATGTTATATAAATGAAAATAAACCATAGTGAAACAATCTCAGTTGTAAACATTATATATTCCAAACCATGCTGACACAACTGTAGCTGCAAACATTATACATCACTTTTAACGTATCCAGTGATTGTTAGTCAACCATTACATATAGCTCATTCAAATTCTGCCTTCTTTTAAACCTTGTTTCTCCTCTGAATGTATTGATCCTGAATTTCCCATTTTTTCCTATGCAATTTGCTCCCATCCCTTTCTAAAGATCACAGTTCCAGTTGTCTTATCTCTGTTACTATCTTTGTTACTTCTAGCAAAGTTGGTTTAGACTTAGATTTCCATTTTCTAGTAATTGTTTTTGGCAGCCATCATAATTAGACTCAGCAAAGCCTTACTATGTCTAGGCAATTCCAATTCTGTATCAAAGCTCAAAAAAATAATTTCCCTAGTTACTCCAAGTTGCTCATCCAGCATCTCTGACTCAGCAGTCTGCAGGGAATCTTTCAAGTCTCCAAACTCATTTCACTCACAGAAAATATGTTCCCAGTTATCTCTCTCTTCCCCATCCCAACTCCAACATTTGCTGTCTACCTGATGAAAAATACTTTGAAGTCTGCTTGCAGTATAAAAATACCTATGTAAACACTTCAAGGCAAAGATCCTAGATCTTCTAGATTTTTTTGCATATTTGGGAGACATACATATATCCCCCCACTGTTTCTTTGCGAAGTGCTTATCAAAGTTCTCTTCCCAATCCTTTCTAACCTCCACTGATTGATTTTTATACTTAACATGCAATATTTTATAAATTCTACTAATTATTCCTTTCTTAATGGTAACTTCTGTTCTAGATTCTACTAAAAATTCTACTAGTGCTGGCCTTTCACTTAGGACCCCTATTTCTTTCTCTTTGCTTATACTCTGATATCAATCACTGATATAGAAGGCAATCTCCAGCCTGCAGACCAAATATGTTCTTGGCGTCTTCCCATTCTATTACCTTTCCCTCTAGTGATTTGCTCCCAATACCTTGGTTCCTTTGCCAATTTTCTCCAATTTATTCCCACCTCCTCTTGCCTACTATCTGTATACTAATTGCAGTTATCCCTATCAGCAGAATCTCCTTTCTCCATTCCCATGTTGGCTTAGTTCTTAGAATGCCTTCTGCTACTTTATGAATATAATATTCTGTATGATTATTGTTGTTCTCCTTTAAGGTCTGCATCTAAAATCCCAGTCACTGCCTGTTACTTGAGCTTCCCCCCCCTGTTTTCATCATCATCATCTTTGAATTATAGATTTCTGCTTGTGCTATGTATAGGAGCCTTAACTGTGTTGCTCTGAAGTACCCCTTCAACTCAGGCAAATCTCAATCCATCCTGTTTTATTGGAAGAACAAGCTTATCCCAACTGACTCTTGCCGTCTTCCCTTTCCAGATAAAATCTTTCCTGGCAGTGTTAATGTTATTCTTTCTATCAGTGGAATAAAACTTGGGTTGTTTAAAATTGGAGTATATTTATGTTTCCACTTTTCCTTAATGTCTGTTGTCACCTGTAACAGCAAACCATGGCAATAATCTTATTCTCCTAATAAATAAAGAAATTAAATTATTTAATTCCATTGTCAACAGATCATCCAAGAAATTAAATTATTTAATTCCACTGTAAACATTTTATCCAATGTAATAAGCTTGTACATTCTTAACATTTGGCCCATTACGAAATTCATTTTTTGTTTTAAAGGATGATTGCTCTGAAAGTGTAAAGAAGTGTTGGAAAATATTGTTTTTTCTAAATAAAAGACACTGAAAACATTGTTATTTAAACATCTGTAACTATCCTAACATCCAAGTAATTCATAGATTCCATCTGAACACTATGACTAAATCTTTCATCTACAAAATGTAATGGGCCATTCCACAAAAAAAAAAAAAAAAAAGAAAACCAAAAACTACTCTTGCCACTACCTACCTTCTCCCATCTCTCATATATAGTTCACCCATATATCCAACCTTCAGACTACAGTTAAAAATAAGCTGGAGACATCCTATAATAAGGCTGCAAAATTTGCCACCAACAAACAGTACTGCAGTGACCACTGTACTGCCCTTAAGTCTTTGAATTAGCTCAAACTGTCTCATCACTTAAGATTGCATGCAGCTTACTCCACAAACAACATTATTCACAAAGCCAATGATTGCCCTACTTTCACACCTATTCTTCATTCCTATAACCCTAATAGATTACTCTGATCTAATGAACAATGTCTTCTTAGCATATATAAACCCCACAAATCCTCTGGCCAAAGTCTCTACTCTGCCACTAAAAACTGGAATTCTATCCATCTGCAAATTAGATCTACCTCTAAGCTTTCCAACTTAAAACTAATACCACAAGGCCACCTAAATAAAACAGCTCTACTCCAGCAGTGCTCCAGACTGAACTATTCCTTCCCTCCTTCCACCAGCAGCATACTTTGACTACATTCAGAGAGAAGAAATGAGTAAAACTCTATATCTGAGCCAAACAATTCTATTTTTGCATAGGCTATATTATCTAGTCATCTCTGTTCCAAAGAGTGTACTCAGTTTAATGTCATCACTATGAACTGCAACTTGTGAATACTTTAACTATTGACAATGTTCTTTTTCAACTTGTTATAGCTATCCAAATATTTACACAAGAATATGTAATTCTTTGTAATAACTTTAACTGTAACCATATTATGTCAATGTTGAGCTTTGTCTGGCTGCACCACTGCTTCTAATCTCCAATCATGTGTTTACTTGACTGAACCAAACACCAGGATGTTAACCATAACAAAATCAATGCCACAGAGCCTTGAGTAAATTAGTCAGTTTGCAATGGAAAATCTTAGGCAATGAGGTTATGCCAAATGGCAGTATTTTAAAACAGAAATGTTCCCATGCAGTAATGAAATGTGTCAGCTTTTACACTAAATAGAATTTGCTAGAAACAACTGGAAGCAGTGTAGAAAACACTTTCATATTTACTAGCGCGGGTACTCATCTTCTAATGTAGGTAGTACAAACACTTCAAACACAACAGCATTACTGAGCTTTTTCACAAGTCTGACTTGTCCATTGTTTTAGTCATTGGAACTATTGGAACAGACTACTCGCATTCAGTATTACCAAGGTTTTGTATTAATTTCCATTCTGCTTGTTTAACTAAGGAAATGCACCTTCTCTCTGTGGATAAAGCATATGAACAGCAATTGGTTTAAGTGTCTGATTTTTACTGGTTCATATTCAAGAAGGCCAACTTCACCAAACATGTCTACAGTGATTTCATTTATTGTTGCTATTAAACCCATTTCAAATGCTGCTACAGCTGTGCAGATTGTTTATGAATAGACCACCCAGCACATAAACCCCAAATTGAAACACTCGCTCTTTCCACTCAGACATGTCTAGAAATTTGCCAGCACATTGCAGCTTGTCTACATAGCTAAGGATCACAGACTCTGCCACATGCCACTGCAGATGATTTGGGGAACATTTATACGTATATCTTGTGATACCAGAGCACCATCAACCCCCTGTATATATTTTAAAACTCACAGCTATTCCAAGCTTTGGTATTTGCTTTTACTGTTGTTCCTTCCGACTAATGAATAAATTTAATTCGGGGCATTTTTTTTTCACATCTCATAATTGTTAGAGCTTTTCTCCCCTGGCATCCACTTAATACAGGCTTGGCCCAAATGATGAACTTGGTTCTCAAAACAAAAATACCTTGACCTTGAAAAATGGAAATCAAGAAAAGGTACAAATGGAAATGTTTACGGAAGAATTAAATATGCCAAAGTTAGAGGGAGATGAGGCTCAATTACTAACAGTTAGGATAGGAAGGGATGAGATAAAAATGGCTACGTATAACCAATCTACAGGAAAGTCCCCAGGAATAGATGATATTGCTGTGGAAGTTTGGAAGTTAGGAGGGAAAAACTGATAAAGATCTGGAAGGCTTTGTTTCACACTATTTTAAGAGGAGGAGAAGTACCAGCATCCTGGAAGAAGGTGGTGGTAATGGTAATACCTAAAGAGGGTAAAGATCCATTGGATCCAGCTTCACACAGGCCCGTTTCAATACTAAACCTTGATTATAAAGTGTTTATGTCTATAATAGCTAAAAGAATGGCAAAGGTGATATCAAAATTGATAGATATGGATCAGTGTGGTTTTGTGGAGGGGAGGCAAACATTTGACAATATTAAAAGAACATTGAGTATCTAGAGGGAAGCAGAATGTAAGAAAATACCTCTTTTACTGGTGGGTCTTGATGCAGAGAAAGCATTTGACAGAGTAGACTGGGACTTTATGAGCAGGGCAATGGAATCATTTGCTTTCCCTGATACAATTATAAGGTTGATTAGAAGAATATATGAGGGATCAGAGGTGTGAATTAAAGTGGGTGGGGTCCTTTCTGATAATTTCTACTTGAGTTGAGGAACCAGAAAGGGTTGCCCACTTTCTCCTTTGTTCTGTGCATTATATTTAGAACTACTGGCAAATAAAATAAGGGACTTAGAAATTCAAGGCTATAATTATTATGGTAGACAGGATAAGCTGGCTTTATTTTCAGATGATATTATTTTAACATGACAAAATCAGAAAGGGACATTATAGTGCTGTGGAACATTTTAAGACATTTTCAAATCTTTTCGGGATACAAAATGAATGAAGCTAAAATATCGACCTGTACCGCACAAGAGAATCAGAAATAAAAAGTATCATCTGAAATATAATAAAACTATCATTACCTGCAAGAATATATCTTAACTTCCAAAAAAATCAACTAAAAATTACAGGATGAGCTAAAATGTAAAAAAACACAGAACGAATTACCTAAAACTTCTTCTGCAGCAAAGTTACAGCTTAACTAATCAGAAACTAAGAAAACGAATCTTGTGAAAATGAAAAAAAATATATCCTTGCACTTCAGTTGTAAAGCTAATAATGTGAGTGCATAGTAGTAACTGTTGAAAGGGCTGGCTTTGGGATTTACATTTCACAATCAGATAAAATCCTTAAAGAGTTTCTCTCATGTCAACACCTTATCTCCGCTGCAGACTTTCTCCCTTCTTACAGTGACTTCCATTCAGTAGTAAGTCCTACAAAGCTATTGTCTTTAGTAGAAACAGCAGGGCTTGCTCTGTCTATACTCAGGTGGATGTATGAATCAATGGCTTCACCGCTACTGAAATGGCACAGTGAAGTCTCTGGGATTACTGGTGATCTACAAGAAACTTCACTTATAACTGTACCCAAGCCAGATATGGACCTTTCATCCCAGGCTGCTTTGTGATCTGTGCTCCACTAGCTACCTTGAATATTAAAATCTGTGTCATAGTGTTTTGCATGTTTGCACTTGTACTTTACATAGTTTTGCTCCAGGCTGCTTACTTTACCCTCACTGGATTTATGGGTGGCAGATTCTCACAAACTGTCTGCAAATGCTACTTAACCTCAAACAGCAACTGTTGTTTCTTCCCTTGACAGTTTCTGCAAATATCATCTTAAGCTTCAAAAAACAGCTGATAAGAACAAATAACACAAACTGCTTATCATCATCTATGTAAAATAGGTGGAAGCTTCCATTTTGTATCAGTATGAAGATGTTCGATTTTACTGGGAAAAAACACTCTGATTATTTTCATTAATTACTTACAGTCAGGAAGTAGCTTGCTGTTTCTCTTTTATATTATCACATGTGAATAACTGATCATTAGCAGTGAAAATCCTCTGTGCTCTTCTAGAACTGCAAGGAACACACAAACAATTCAAAGCAAAACTCAAGTTTAATGACAAATTTCCAAAATGCTACAAGAAAGCACAGCCTTACTCAAAAGTGAGTCTTACTGACTGCAAAGAAGTGTTGCTTTTTGATTTCCAGGTTATTAATAATATGTATCCAATCCCCCATTTCTCTCATACTCTCTCACACATGCACACTTTGCTGAGCAATCAAGCCTCAAAAAACTGACTTGAGAATATTTTACACAATTCTTACCCAGTCTTGAACAGAAAGCTTTCAGGTTTTTTTTTTTTTTGTGTGAAATCTGGAACTCATTTTGTGCTCAGGATTTAGCCAAGTCTTTCTGCCCACCAGCCAAAGACTGCGGCCAGTACACATATAAATGCTGGGATTGTTCAGCAGTGTTTGTGGCTTATTAAATGCAATCTTTATGTCTTATGTTTTGCAAGTTGTGGAACATAAGTAAGTTCTAAACTTGACAAACATATCTCCAGTGTCATGTGTTTAAGAGAAAAACAATTTAAAAGTGAAGATGTAAAAAACATTTTTGGTATTGCTTCACTTATAAAAGCTTTAATCTAAATCATCTTAATTGAGGGATTCTTATAACTACATGACAAATCCTCTAAATGCTTGTACAAGCCACTTTTCCTGATCTGCCTTGTAATTTTAATTTGGTCAACCTTGTAGCTGCCAAGCTGCATTTGAAACCAAGGTTCATGTGTAATAAGAATGATTTCCCATTTCAAAGTGTCTTGCACTTTAAAATCCAGTCCCACAGCAAATTACTGGTGTTATGTATCAAATGGAAAGACATCGAAATGTGGGCCTTTCAATGACAGAAGAGCACAGCTTTAAGGACTGGAAGCAGCATTTTGGAATGGATAGGAAAGACTTCCAGTAAATGAAAATTAAAAAGTACACTTTATGAAATAACTGCCCATCTCATTCAAATGACCTAAAACACTCTTTTACTTGAAGGAAAAGTATCGTAAATCAGTTCTAAATACACTTTTATGTATACCCAGGTGGCACTGAATACTGCTATAAATGCACTGCTACATGATCTTTGCCACAATTTGTAAAGGAGGTAATATTCTCAACAAGAAAAATAAAATGCTGTCTGCTGGTACCACGAGGGCTTGTTGTGCACAGAAGTTAAAAGATCCACAAAGAATGTTGATACTGTCAGTGCAGCTTAACTTAAAATTTGCTATAAACATGTTCATAATATAATTCACAACAGATGCAATGATCAGTTGTGTGAGAAACTCATCCTAACACCAGATGTCCGAGTAGGATCACAGTTGCTGTACAATTAACAACAGAAGGAGGGCTTGCCAAAAAAGGAATAGGTTTTATTAATTCAGAATTTCAAGTTTACCTACTGTGACACCAAGTGCAAACAGAAAGCTATAATCCCCAATGTAGCACTGAGTATCTCAGCTGCAGTTTCCATGTTTATTTATTATGAGTGGGTGGAGTAGCTAAAATTAAATGAGGTAATGTCTCATTTTTTTACCTACTTCTTCTTCCAACCTAAGCCTTTTCTCTTACCTACAGAGTGACTGTTTGCAGGACTGTGCAGGGTAAGGTGGGGTGGTTGCTAATGCTACAACAGTAATGTTATTGTAATATCTACTGTTATGGTGAGTTTCTTACAAAGCTGTTCTATATTTTTCATATGGATGAAAGTGACAATGAATAGCTTACAAATGTGAAGTTTCCTAAAACTTTACCATCTTAAGGTGGCGGAAAGCAGAGAGGTAGTTACAGAAAAGGCAGGATTGCTATTCCAAAACCATACTCTGCTCCTGGACTGAACATCCAGTTTATTATGCTGGGAAAAATTGTGGCTGGAGGACAAAATAGCTGCTTCACAAATGTTTTGCAATGAGACCTGCAAGAACAAGGTTGCTTAAACCTCTCAAATGTCACTTATTATAAGGAATGTTCATTGTTTTCAATTTGAAAGTCCATATTCCTAACAGTTCCACATTGGAAGGGCCTGTCACATATTCAGTGTTAAGAAGTTTTAGCTGATACCCATGGTAAATAATACTGAATCATATTAATTCAACAAAACAACCTTTTATAAGTATGAAATAACAAAGTTTAAACTTCCTATGAGCTTCCTAGTTGAAGTTATTAGAAAGCTGTTAGTAAATGTTCCACGTGTTGCCCATTTGTTCCACAGCATGAGGGGTTATGTTCCACAATTTGATGATGGAAGGTTCAGAGCTATGAGGATGCTGATATGGAAGTCCCCTTTGGTGGAGTGTACAAAATAATTTCATACTTTTCAGAGCAAAAAGATGATACAGTTAGCAAGTAATTTGGCTAAGGCAACCTCAATCAATGATTTATACTTTTTCTATGTCACAAAAGACATGAACAGTTTATCTGTCTGCAAAAACTCCGTCTGGCAGGTAGCACAAAGGAGTAAGGCCTTAAATTGTTAATGAACTGCTTTCTGTAATCAAGAGTACAAGGTTTGATTCCTTATACCTCCATTTGTCTCCTATGTGACTCTAGGCAAGTCACTTGACCAGCCAGCACTCCTAGGTCACTCTTGAAAAGCGTCACTTACATCCAATGGGTTTATCCAGTTAACAAATGTATTACAAAAAATAAATAAATAAAAGAGCTCCTTCATCTTACCCAGACAGCACCAAATTGTACATCCATTTGGTGCATCATTCTTTTCCCTACTACTTTGTGGTATGGGAAAGGAGACAAGCAGCTGAATTGTTTGACTGATGGAATACTGCAGAACTACCTTTGGCATGAAAGAATGATTATTTCTAAGGCTGACCTTGTCCTTATGGAAAATTGTGAAGGGCTCTTTGCATATAAACACTTGCAATTCTGAAATTTTGTGAGCCAGAGTGACAGTAACAAAGCTGACTTCCATTACAAGAATGTCATTGGGACAGAGACTGCTGGTTCAGAGGGTTCTACAGTTAATTTTTCTAAGACAAAATTCTGGTCCAAAGGACGGATAGCCGTCCTTGGAAGACAGAGTTGTAAGATCCCCTTAAGGAACTGCTTCACTGGGAAATTCTTTGTTAATGTTGGACGCAACACGCACTTTAACATTAAAATACCAAATTTATGCTGCAAAAAAACTGTTGAATGCCACAACACAGAGGTAATTTACGAATGAATCCTATTTTTTCTGTTTGCATAACATAAAAAAGTCAGCCCAGGAAACAGTTCATATAGAAATTGACTAATCATATAATTATACATTCAAAGTACAGTTTTTCATGACACAGATTATGTTTCTGGTGCTTAAAACACGTAACAATTAAAACACACACCTTAAAATAATCAAGTAAAAATCACAGTATCAAGTTTATAAAACAGCATTGTACCCTCCTCGTTTAAATAAAGGTTTCAAGATGCATGTTTCATTAAGACATGCAAAAGTTTTAGCTGGTAATAAAGTCACCCATTTATACCCTACTAGTTCAGTTTGATGGACAATACTTAATCATGAAGAACTGCATGCACCAGGTGTGGTGCATGGAACTTAAAGCTATGACTGGAACCCATTGTATAACTGAGTTTAAACAGTACGTGATTGCTTTTCCCATTTCTAGCACCTGAACTGTGTTCAGTTATTTTGCCTTTTAATCAGCAGTTAGTTTTCTCAGCATAAAATGCACCACACACACACACACACACACACACACACACACACACACACAGACACAGACACACACGCACAGACACGCGCACGCGTGGATAGCTAGATAGATTCATCAAGTTGTGACTTATGGAAAGCATGTTCATAAACAGCTGTAAACAAAATGAATTTGCAGTTTGCACTGTTTGCATAGCAAAATATACTTTGGCACTCATAACCAAATTAGACAATATGGTTGCTATAACAAGGTTGACTTTTAAGGTTACTAGTGCTCTTAAAGGAAAATGAGGAGGCATGAACCGCAATATTTCAAATGTCACATACTTTACTAACAATGTTTCAGTTCCTTTTCACTTTATCACAGACTATACTGATATTCCTGCAGTATATTAAAGAAAATCTGCATTTAAAAGTATCATCAATGCTCAAATCAGCAGCATTTGCAGAGTTTAAAGTACATCTGCATTTTTATGCTCACTGCAAATAAAGTCTGAGGATGTCCTCATTTCATCATACGTCTATTCCCTCAATTTAAAAAAAATGCATAAATGTTACTTCGGCCTTAACTCATTCAATCCAACTGACCTCAGGAAGTTTGCACTGTAACTTCCAGTGGAAGGAGCCTAAGCCTTTTGACAGAATCAAATTATGTCCTTGCATTTCAAATAAATATTCATATCTTAGGAACCATAGGGTTTATGAAAAAAGTATAAATGGCAAACTCTTCATCACAAACTATTTTTACAGTGGTAGTATTATTTAGGCTCTAGGTCTTAAACTGAATTGTATAAGTCACAGTAAACACAGTAACTATTACACTTGCAATATTTTCTAAACAACTTAGAGTATCTCAGCAATCACTAAAATTACACACGTACTTGTCAGCAACATTTTACTCATCTAGCTGAGAGCTTTCTTTTGAGGCTACGGAGTTCAGTCTGCCTTACTTGGTTGTTGAGATATTTAGAAAAATGTGAAAATCATATCTTTATAAATTAATAGGATCATAGGAAGTTACTAGGCTATTGGCCCTGAGTTTAGCCCATGGTTAGACAAGTCAGCACCCAAAGCCCCTGTCCAGCAGGGACACAGGTGGAATCCCAGGGGTGTATTTTCTGTTTCCCATCCAGTTATCCAGGTTGCACTTAAAAAGGGATAATGAGGTACTCTGCTTGACATGGAGAGGGAGTCTATTCCACAGACTGGAGCACCTGCACTAGACAGAAGTCAAATATTAATGCAGTTGAATTTGCCATTGTGTAAGCTTTCAGATGAAATCTTTTAAAACCTTGTACATAGCTTTGGAATTATTGATGCAAATATGAACAACCAATATCTGATGCCTTGAGGTGTCAGTAGGAGTGAACTGCAGATGCACCTGGAGGTGTCACTCAGATGTAATGCGTTTTCTCACCTACAGTGAGTCTAGAGATCCTATACATTTGTTCATGCAGGGCATTGTAATGTGTATGCATGTCTGTGTATAAGTGTATATATTTACATTCTCCTGTGATACAAATACTTATACTGTCTAGTTCGCTATTTGAAAACCCAATATAAACAAACAAAGGGGAAGGAGGGAGGGATTCAATACTGCAGCAGCAATCAGTAGGACAAATGTATCTTGCTCTTAATGTCTTTAACAATATTAATGTTAAGTCCCTTGGCATTTGAAACTATAAAAATGTTGTGGTGTTATTATTTATTTTATTTTACATTTGTTAACCGGGAAGATCCGACTGGATACATATCCATTTTCAGTGGAGGCCCGGGGAGAAAAGCTCCAGCCATGACAAAAACTTTTAAAAGACACATAATCAAATACAATTCAAACCAGAACCAAATAAGTTATTCCATCATATTTATACAGAATGTTAGAAAACATAGCATAGGAAAATAGCCAGGTGCTTGGGAACTATGTTAAATAGAGAGTTAGCTAGCCCGGGTTTAGACAATGGCAAGTACGTATTGACCCCAGGTGTAGTTTTAGTTTAGTTTTAAATTGACTTAAATTGGAGAGAGAGGTAATATCAGGGGGAAGTTTGTTCCAAGTTCTCCCTGCAGAGTTGGTGAGAAGGGAGTCCCCAGCTGAGTTATTAGTTTTGCATGTCTGGATGAGGAGACGGTTGGATGACCTCAATGGTCGTGGGTTATTACAAAGGGCGACCAGCTTTTTGAGTGAGGGAGTGTAGTCGGGGTTGTATATTATTTTGTGGGTCAGGACTAGTAGGTTGTAAGAAATTAGGTTCAGTAGTTCAGTCCAGTTGAGCTTGGCTAAATTGGTACAATGATGGGTCCTATATGGTGACCCAGTAACAAACTTGGCGATATGATTGTAGCAGTTGGTGAGCTTGTTCATGACATTTTTACTAATGTTGTGAAGTAAAGGGGACGAGTACAAGAGTGTGGAGAGAAGGTGAGTTTGGGCAATGGCAGTTTTGGCTTGGGGGGTCAAGAAGCTTTTTATTCTATATAACGAGCCTAGCTTCTTATTGATGGTTTTAATCATTTGGTTTACATGTATATCAAATTTTAGATTGTTGTCTATGGTTACCCCTAATAATTTTGTCGAGAGGTCCGGAGAAATTATGGTCCCATCCTTGGCTTGGATCGTAAAGTTGATGGAGCTAGACCTTTTAGTCGGTGGAAACAACAACATTTTTGTTTTTTTAGGATTAAGTATCAAGCGACGACTAGAGAGCCAGTTTTCTATATTGCTAAAAGTAGACTGGGTTGATAATTGTAACTCTGAGGGGGTTGTTCCAGAGCATATCAGCGTGGAGTCGTCTGCATATTGAATACATCTGGCATTAGGTATGACTGTATGCAAGTCATTGATGAAGATGGAAAATAACAGTGGCCCTAAAATGGATCCTTGAGGGACTCCCAGAGTATTGGGTAGTAAAGTAGAGAGTTTAGTCTGCCATAAAACTGCCTGTTTTCTGCCATTTAGATAGAAACTAAACCATTGTATGGCAATAGTATCCAGACAGAGTGAATGCAGTGTGTTAATTAGAAGTTTATGATCCACCATATCGAAGGCTTTGGACAGATCCAAGAATATTGCAGAGGAGATATTATTATTATTTCGATAGGTGTTTATGGTATTAGAGAAGACAAGAAGGGCTGATGTAGTACTATGGAGAGGTCTGAAACCATGTTGGGTATCAGCCAATAGATGGTTGACGAGAAGATGTTGCATAAACTGTTTCTGAACACATTTTTCCATTATCTTTGCTAGAGGGGAAAGTATAGATATGGGCCTGTAGTTAGAGAGCTCTGTGGAAGTGCCACCTTTGTGGAGAGGGATTACATAGGATATCTTCCAGATATCAGGGATTTTGGCCTCTGCTAAGGAGCGATTGATGAGTATTGACACAGGGTAGGCAATGGCATCTGCTGTTTTTTTGCAAGTATTCAGCTGGGAGTTGATCAGCTGAGAGTGTGGAGGGTTTTAGTTTTTTGATTAATTTGCAGATGAACGAAGTTGCTACAGGTTGAAAGGTAAATAGGGGAAGATTTTTGTAGGTGGGAGTGTCTAGGCTATGGGAGCTGAGTGGCAGTTGATTAGAAAGGGTTTGGATTGTCTCGGTGAAGAAGCGGTTAAAGCTATTGGAGACTTCGTCAGAGGGTTTATCGATGAGTGTAGCAGGGACAGGGGTAGTAGAGCGACCAGGGTGAAGAAGATTATTTAGTCCAGCCCAGAATTTTTGTGGACAGTTTTGATGTTCTGTTTGCAGTTTACAATAGCATTGTCTTTTGTCAAGTAAGATTAGTCTTTTGGTTTCATTCCTAAGTTGTCTATAGTTAATTTGGTCAGGAGGGAGTTTAGTTGTCCGCCAAACAGACCAAGCTTTATTTCTGAGATTAATTTTCTGCCTGGTCTCTTTAGAAAGCCAAGGAACATCTACAGTTTTAGTTTTCTTTGAATGAATGGGAGCATGAAAATTAAGAATTTCTAGGAATTTTTTGTTGAAGTACTGCACTGCTTCATCTATGGGTAAATATTTTAGTATTGCCCAGTTACAAGAATTTAATTCTAGTTGAAGTCTGGTTGGGTCAAATTTCTTTTTATTTCTGACAGATCCTAGCATAGGTTGCTTTGGAATGGCTATTTTGTGCTTAATTATGTAGGTGAGATGGTGGTCACTTAGGCCATCAGTGAGGGAACCAGATGTATAAAGGTCAGGATGACTATTAATAAGCACCCAGTCAAGTATACTCTCTTTATGGTTAGATTTGCCTATCCTGGTGGGAGTATTAATAATTTGTGTGAAAGAGTGTAGATTAATGTGTTATTCAAATAATTAAAGTGTTCCAACTGTGCAGCATCCCTGGAACAAACCACAAACACATCATCAACAAAACTATCACAAAGTTTCATATTTATAACATGCAGCCTCTTTTTTACTGTCATTCCAAAGTATTGTGGAAAAGATGCTGTTCTAATCTGTGACAGTTAAATATTAATATTTTTTCTAATATTGCACATAGCCCTGGAAAATATCAGATTTTCACTTAATAGAAAGTTTTATTTACAAACTGCAGGTGTAATAATGGGAACATTGTTAATTATAACCTGTAGAATTGCAGTATTGTTGATCTGAGAAAATGAGTTTATGTTGTCTAAACATGCATTTTATGACTACAGTTCATTTTTGTATGCTTTGTCGACTATGTATTTCCCCACATTGAATAATTGGATTACTTTGTTAATTATTTGAATACCACAACCACATTTTCAAAAAACTTTTTATTGAATTATTAATATATGCATATTTACAATACAACAAGAACACAATAACCAAAATGAACATTGGATATAAGAGCATGGGAGTTCAAGTATAAATGCAAGACTATAACAATGTAAATGCAAGAACTCCAAACAGGACAACTATAACATAACTATATACAAAGTATGAATATGTTAAACCAGAGGCAACAAAGTATATAAGCCTGTATATAAAGGAGTATGCATGTAAATGTAAGTGAGAGAGAGCTAGGTTAATAAAACTATATAAAAAAAAAGATGTCAGAGATTATTAAACACTATCCAAGATGTGTAATACCTTTTCTAAGACTTTATTGTTAAGAGCTAACTTCTTTGGACTCTTCACCAGTAATTTCTAAGCTGAAATATAAGAGTAGGCTAAGGTTCTAAAGTTATTCCAATTTAGTTTGGTGCGATCTAACCAATTTTTAGTAATATAAAACTTAATGAGTGAACAAATATAAACTAACACATGTGTATCAAATTTTGATAGATGAATAATAGGAATATGGAGAATCGCTAATTCCCAGGATAGTGTGGATTTTTGGTATCCCATTTTTTTGTAATCTGATTTTAAGGGAGGTCCAAAGTTTATGTGAGTGCTGACAGGACCACAAAATATGTAAGAGATCAGCATTAAAAGAAGAACAGCAAGAACATGAGGAGGGAATTCTGGAGTCAAACTTGTTAAGTTTGGAAGGAGTATGATATGCATTATTAAATATCATTAACTGGGTATAAAAAAGCTTCTTGAATGGGGAATAGTCTAAAGTATCCTTGATGGCTGAAAGTTTCTGAGTTAAAGACAAATGGACATTCTGTTTATCCCAATAATAAGAAAATAGACAAGTATTATTATGTATTATCTGATTAACCAGATTATAAGATTTAGATAACATCTTCTGTGGTAATGTTAGAGCTTGTATAACAGTGGTAAGATTTGTAAAATCATTTATACTTACTTTAATGTGAGCAAATTTCACAATGATGCTATCTCTCAATTGACGTAGTATAGTAATGTAATTAATATTTGCTTTCAGCTTTATGCGTAGGTTAGTGAGAGATAAATCGTTATATTGTAGCAAGTCCCACACAGTGAAACTTTGAATAAGTGGAAATTTAGAAAGATTAAAAGGTACATTATTAAACTGGATATTAGGATTTAAGTGTAAAGGTTGTGTTAGTTGAAAAATGCTATCTAGATTTTTGTTTTAAGGGTTTGGAAATTTTCAGAATGTTAGCAGCTTCCTTAGAAAGGAAAGGAAGAGCAATCGGGTTAATATTTTTACTTGAAATGTATTGATGCCATAATTTGGTCCAAATGGGGTACTGCCTATACCTATCAGTTTTCAAGTTCACAATGGTGAGTAGTTTGTTAGCCAAAATAATTAAATAATACATGTAAAAGTTCGGAAGACCTAGGCCTCCTTTATTTTTAGGACACGTTAATTTAAGATATGATATTCTGACTGACTTAGGAGACCAGATAAATCTAACTAATTCCTTATTGACTTTTGTAAAGAAAGATTTAGGAATAATCTGGTCTATGGCATTAAACTGAAATAGGAGTCTAGGGAGTATATTCATTTTGACTATCGCTGCTTTGGATAAGAGTGATAAATTAAGTAATTCCCATCTATGTAAATATAAAACTATTAATGACCATACTCTGTGAATATTATTTTGAAATGTAGAAAGACCATTATGCTCAATTTGAGTACCTAGGTATTTAATTGCATAGGTGAAAGAAAAAGGGGAATCTGAAAATATGTGAGGTTTATGGGCAGATGGGTTTATAGGAAAGATGAAAGTTTTATGAGAATTCACCTGATAATCAGAGGCCTGTGAAAATTTATTAATAATATTGATTATTTTCACAAGGTCTGTACTAGGTGTTTGGAGGTATATCACCAAGTCATCTGCAAATGCAGAAAAGGGCACCTCAGTATTTAAAATTTTGGGAATCTTGTGAAAAGTGTTTTGTGTTATATATAATAACATTGGCTCTAAGTATAGATTAAAAAGAAAAGGAGATAATGGGCATCCCTGTCTCATATCATTAGTGATTTTTATAATCTTAGAGGCATTTCTATTGATATGAAGAAAGGTGCAAGAATCCTTATATAAAACTTTAATAAAATCAATAAAAGTATTAGGTATATTAAAGCAAGACATAGTACGAAAAAGAAAGTCCCAATTTACTCTGTCAAAAGCTTTCGAAGCGTCAAGGATCAGTGCATATATAGGATTTCTATTTTTTTTTTGCGAAGTGTATAAAGGCATCTAGAGATAAAGTATTGTCCCATACATGCCTGTGGGACATAAAGCCTGATTGATCTGGGGAAATTAATGATGTTAGAACTTTTTTCAATCTCTCAGCTAATAATGAGGCTAAAATTTTAATGTCAATATTAATTAAGGAGATAGGTCTATAATTATTAGGATCTGTTTTGTCTTTATTATTTTTTAGAATTAATATGGTTTTTGAGACATTCCAATGTAAATCTGATATACCATTTATTTTTATGTAGTTAAAAACTTTAAGAAGAAAAGGTACAAGAATTGACTTGTGAGTCTTATAAAATTCTGGTGTATATCCATCCGGACCTGGATTTATTATTTTTAATCTTGTCAATGGCTTCTGAAATTTCTTGAGATCTCAAAGGGGCCGATAGTGTTTTCCTTTGTTGATCATTCAGTAGTGGGAATTTAATGGAAGATATAAAACTTTCAATATGCTGTGTAGTCATAGGGTCAGGCTCTTTAGAGTATACATCTGAAAACAAGGTAGTGAAAAGATGCATAATTTCTAAGTCCGTATTATATATCTTGTTGTTATAGTGTATGGGTGCTATTCTAGGTAAGGACTGATTATTTTTAATTATTCTGGCGAGAACTTTAGAGGGGACTTGAGCCCATTCAGAATAAGTAGCTAAGAGCCTTTGTTCTATTATAGAGAGATTATGTTGGTGTAGTAGTAAAAGTTCTTTTTGGAATTCACAAATTTGTAGATATAAAAAAAAATCAGGATTCAATCTGTGCTGGTTTTCTAAAGTTTGGATTTTTAGTTTTAACGAGGATTCTTTATTTCTATACCGTTTTTTAAGATAAGAAGCCTTGCTAATTAACTCTCCTCTAAGGTTTGCCTTACAAGCAGCCCATTGAACATCATATGGAATGTCTGATGTATCAAGATTGGAAAACATTTCTTGTATAATCTCAGTAATTATAACATGGATATTCTTATTCAAGAGAAGGTTGTTGTTAAATGTCCATCTATTTTGTGAAAATATGCGTGGCCTCGTTATATCAAAGCTAATCTTAAGTGATATCCTTGAATGATCAGATAAAAATCTAGGCTCCATGAAGTATTCAATTTTTTGATGCATAAGAAAAACAGAAACAAGAAAAAAAATCTAGTCTTGACCATGCATTATAACATTTAGAATAATATGTATATCTATCTTTCCTGTCAGTATGTACATTGAGGGTAATGGGATCTATAAGGTTGAGGTCTAACATTAATTCTTCTAGGGCAATAGATGCTTGGTGATTATATGAAATTGATCTACTAGTACGATCGATATCAGGATTAATAACGGCATTCCAATCCCCACCCATAATAATATAATGATCCTTGAAAGATGAAAGAATATTACATATCTGAATAAAGAAAATATCTTGGTGGTCACAAGGACTATATAAATTAAAAAACAAGAGTGGTTTATCAATGTTAGAAAAATAAGAAGAGAAATAACACCATCTACCATCTGCGTCATAATTTATGTTTGTAATATTACCTAGGAAATTGTTTTTGACTAAAATTGCCACACCTCTTGAATTAGAGCAATCCCGGCTGCAATTATCATTTTAACGCATATCTTATTGTTTTCTATGTTCCAGTCATCTCTATGCATGTGTGTTTCCTGCAGAAAACAAATACTGGCCTGAGATTTGAACACTAAATGAAACAGTAGTGATCTCTTAGTTTTGTTCTGTAACCCTCTGACATTCCAAGAATCAATATATAAAGACATTACATTAGTTGCTTTAAGTCTATCTATCTACTTAAGTGTTTACTCAGTAAAATCTTAAATACTTTACTTAGTAAAATCCTAAAAAAATAGAAAATATTGAACCTAGTCTCACTGTATAAATTATATTGTATGTTACTGCCTCTCAAAAGTTCCAAAATCAAAACCAGTTCTCTCCATACTAACCCGGTGCCTACCCACCTGTCTACAACAAAAGAAGGAACATATGAATCATCACAAATAATAAAGTTAACTTTGGTTAACATAATAGAAATCATAACTGGAATAGTTCTATAAAGAGTCCTGAAAAGGACTATTATATCTTTAAACATAACTATACATATATACAAAAACATGGAAAACAAAATGTCTGTCATAGTAAAACCTCACCACACCAACTCTCCTTCTCACTGTAGTGTTTAAAATAAAATTAAATGTGTTGACAAGTTTGTGGTATCCGCTAGATGTAAGGTGTATATGATAGGTGTTGATAGGGATATGAACCTATTTGTGACTCTGGGATATTAGACTCAACTTTTATTAGTACCCATTTATCACCTGTTTATGTAGCTGTCATACTACATATATAAATATAAATGACGACTGTTTATATGACTTAAGAAGTGTTTAAGAAAGACAATTCTACACACAATCTTATTATTCCCTAAATATCATATTTCATTCACAAGCTTCACAAATTCTTGCATTCATTTTCCAATTATCCATGTAATCTATTGCAGAAATGCAGGGCAACTAGAAGTCATCCTAGCACTCATTGGGTGCAAGATGGAGAAAATAAAATCAGGATAGGATGCTAATCCATCACATGGTGCACATATGTACTTGTGTACTTGCAGGCAACATGATGAATTTCCAATTCACCTACAACAGTATTTTAGGACTGGAAAGGAAACTATGGTATCCAATCACCCCCCACATACACATATGTAGGGAGGACCTGAGGATTTTGTTGAGAATCAAAGTGGAGAATAAAGTGCTGTGGTATAGTGAAGCTATCTGCTTTGATACCGTACATACTGTACAAACACATACCTCACAACTAACATTGAAAGTTATTCCTGTGACACTGTTTTTGCATAAACAGACACAAACTATGTAATATTCTACTAAGTATAATTGAATAAAGTTAATGTAGCTGATGAAAGTCAAATTAAAAGCAACATTCTAACATAGAGAAAAGAAAAAAGCAATGCGTAAATGGAATATAAATGGTTCTTAGCAACTTTTCTCTTTTGAAAGCTAAACCTTGAGTGTGTCTTAATGTTCGTGTTAGGCACGACAGGCACGTCAAACCGAAGGTTTACCGGAATATAGAAAAAAGTGCTCTGCATGACTGAAGAGGCAACGTCATCTCTATGGGTCTCAGCGACGATCACAGAAGAAACCAATTGTGGCATTCCAATATACAAAACGAAACTAAAGGGTAAGCAGGATTACAATACAGAGAAAAGTCTCATCCAGCTACCATGTAAGTCGAAGACAATAAGTTATATACGTAGCTACAATCCATGTTAGGTGAGCGTGCCTTCATAAAGATAGATCGATGTGATACAGTCACTACAATTGTCATTGAACAAAAGTTCCTATTGGCATAAAGCACTAGTTTTAAATGTAGAATGCATGCGAAACATGAAAGATAGCTAGCCAAGATTGTCATCTCAACACAGTTTAGTACTTCACAATTCAGAGTAAAAGCGGCATAACAAATGCACAACATATGAATAAAACTAGATTAGCACAATGACTTATAAGCCACCAGAGATTGGCCAGTTCTTGTTAAGCTTCTCATGTTGTGGTGGGCACTACTTTAAAAAGCTTTAAAAAAGTGTCTTGCGCTTCTTGCACAGTATTCACTGACTGTCTCTTGTCTTTATAAGTAAATGTTAAAGCATTTGGGTATCGCATCTGAAATTTTATACCACGTTTGATTAGGTCAGCACAGTAAGGAGACAGCTTCTGTCTGTTTAACTTAATTTGATGAGGTAAATCCTGTGAGAAAGTGAGTTTGTGATTATTCCATACAAACTGTCTGTGTTTACGAGCTGTAACCAAAATCTTCTGGGCATCTTGAAAGTTCAAAATCTTGGTGTAGATCAGTCGGGGTACAGTGGTTACTTGACGAGAACGTATGGCTCTGCGTGCTCTTTCTACTACTAGGTTTTCAGAGTCGCTGTCTAAAGTGAGAAGTGCTGAAAAAATCTGTTTTGTGATTTTAAGTAAATCTTGGTTATCGTATGATTCTGGCAAACCTGAGATATATTCCAAATTTATTGAACCACAAAGACGTACACCACAGAATGAACGCCTTCACAATCACAGCGTTTTCGTCCAAATGGACTTCATCAGATGAAATGCCTTACTACTTTAAAATATTTTTTATATATAAAACCAATTTCCACAAACACCAATCATTTATCTATCGCATTATGAACCTACAAATCAACCTACAAGCTACTGAATAATTTAGTATTTCATCACTTCCTATTGCAACCATATTTGTTTCTTTATATATATAAATAAATAAATCCATAAATAAACTTTATTAAGTTTTATTTAAAACTTCCTGATAATGTGTTGACATATTATTAAAACTTTTAAATAACTATTAAAAATGTTCATTAAAAATTTTATTAAAAAATAATGTATTATTATACAAGTCAAACCTTCGTGTTTAAACATATATTACCTAAAATAGAGTAAGGGTGACACCTACTGACAAAATCTAGTAAATGCTTACTAAAATCACACCTTAGCTGATCTAATTTTCAGAAGGGGCAAAATGGAAATATATTCATTTAGCCCAGGTTTTTTATTTGCCTCCAGGGCCACTTGCCACCATAGTTCTTTATAGGCAATATTTTCTTCCCAAGGGCCACCTCTTATATTCCTTTTTATTTGATCTAAAACAAAGAATTGGAATTTGGCTCCCACACATGTTTTGGTATGCCTGTATATCGCATTTGTTTCTTTTCTTTTTTTAACATCATACATGTGTTCGTAAATGCATCTCTTTAATGTCCTTTCTGTCTTTCCTATGTAAAATGACGGACATTCCACACAAACAGCCAAATACACAAGTCCTATAGATTCACAATTGTAGTACCCCTTACTTTTTATGCACCTTCCCCTGCTGGTCAAAAAAATATTGTCTCTATTAATAATATGCTCACATTGTTTAAAAACACAACAAGTATAAAAGGAATTTTGGAAAACAATAATTATGGTAACAAGGGAACCCAAATAGGGACTAGGGGTAAAGTTGGAACCTTTAAATGTGGCAAATGCAAACAATGTGAGCATATTATTATTAATAGAGACAATATTTTTTTGACCAGCAGGGGAAGGTGCATAAAAAGTAAGGGGTACTACAATTGTGAATCTATATGACTTGTGTATTTGGCTGTTTGTGTGGAATGTCCATCATTTTACATAGGAAAGACAGAAAGGACATTAAAGAGACGCATTTACGAACACATGTATGATGTTAAAAAAGGAAAAGAAACAAATGCGATATACAGGCATACCAAAACATGTGTGGGAGCCAAATTCCAATTCTTTGTTTTAGATCAAATAAAAAGGAATAGAAGAGGTGGCCCTTGGGAAGAAAATATTGCCTATAAAGAACTATGGTGGCAAGTGGCCCTGGAGGCAAATAAAAAACCTGGGCTAAATGAATATATTTCCATTTTGCCCCTTCTGAAAATTAGATCAGCTAAGGTGTGATTTTAGTAAGCATTTACCAGATTTTGTCAGTAGGTGTCACCCTTACTCTATTTTAGGTAATATATGTTTAAACACGAAGGTTTGACTTGTATAATAATACATTATTTTTAATAAAATTTTTAATGAACATTTTTAATAGTTATTTAAAAGTTTTAATAATATGTCAACACATTATCAGGAAGTTTTAAATGAAACTTAATAAAGTTTATTTATGGATTTATTTATTTATATATATAAAGAAACAAATATGGTTGCAATAGGAAGTGATGAAATACTAAATTATTCAGTAGCTTGTAGGTTGATTTGTAGGTTCATAATGCGATGGATAAATGATTGGTGTTTGTGGAAACTGGTTTTATATATAAAAAATATTTTAAAGTAGTAAGGCATTTCATCTGATGAAGTCCATTTGGACGAAAACGCTGTGATTGTGAAGGCGTTCATTCTGTGGTGTACTACTTCGTGTCTTTGTGGTTCAATAAATTTGGAATATATCTCAGCCTGCATTGGTCCTCGCTTTCGTGCTTTTGCCTTGTTTTGTGGAGTTTGGAGGAGTATTTTCACTGTTTTCTTGGATTCTGGCAAACCTCTTATTAATATATTGTTGTGACGGCTTCTCGCTTCCAAGTCCAGGAGTTTATCTTGTATTTCAGTAAGCAGTGAATCTTTAGCACACAAGTCTTTATTTATTGAATCTATTTGGATTTCCATAGTATGATTTTTACCTTCAAGTGTGTCCATCCTATCTGTTATTTGTTTTAATGTTTTGCCAAAGTCTGTAAGCTGAGTAGAAAAACCTTGTATGGCTGAATGAATTGGTTGTAAAGCCATTTTTAAGTCTTCCATATGGAAATTTGAGTCAGGTTTTCTTTAGCATTTGTTTTGGAGTGTCACCTACTTGTTTATTGGTTCTGAGTCTTTAGAACTTGTATCTTTCTCCGGAGATGATAATGATAATGAAGAGAATTTGGCCTTGGTAGTTTGTGTTTCCATGGTGTCAGAGTTTCCAGCCATGCCTTAGATGAGAGTACTCCAGTAGGATACAGTCAAAGCTACAAACCCCTTGGATGCACGTGGCCCAGGCTACACAGGCTGAGAAAAGTTTAATTTTTTCCACAAAAGAGATTTGACTGGATTTTTTGATAGAAGAACGATCTTTTCTTAATGACCAGATACACAGTTATTTACTAGACCAAATCCTGTGAGAACACCACACTGAAAGTTGTTTAAATTGTCGTTTTTTAGCTGATTTGTGAGGAGCTTCGTGTGAAAGGTGTCAACTAGACGACCACCATCTTGGAATCTCAACCACAACCACATTTTCAGTTTTAAACAACAGCAGATCTCTACAAAATCAACTTTCTGGATTTTAATATTGTTAAAGATGGGAAAGGCAAGCTACAGATTTTTTTTTTGTTTGTTTTTACAAGCCAACAAGACAAAATATGTACTTGCACCATAGAAGTATGATACTGAGCCAGACGATATAGCAAACTAACTGGCAGACAAATTCAGCTCTAACTTTACCTTGCCCCTCAGGAAATACAATGAAATATAACTCCCCCTGCTATCACTGAGTAACAGGTCCTCAATGCTCTCTCTATGGCCAAGAACACTGCATGATGGGCCCTGGCATTATCCCAGGCTGCCTTCTAAATAGAATGAAATATGACCTACCAGGCTGTTTGGAATTACTATTTAACTGTAGCCTCCAAACAGACTCTATGCCTCAATAATGGAGAACAGCAACCATCATCCCTCTGAACAAAGGTGGGCTATACACAGGCCAGGGAAACTACAGACGAGTCTCACTAGTCTCATATGCAAAACCATAGAAAGAATTATCTTTGAAATGATCAGTGATGACATAAGAAACCTCCAGACACTGGACCCAACCCAGTTTGGTTTCATCAAGGGCAGGTCATACCTACTCAACTTGGTGGAGTTATTTGAGAAGGTCACGAAAGCAATAAATGAAGACAGAATGGTTCACCCTACCTACCTTGATCCGGCCAAGGCATCCAAAAAGGGTGACAAAGACAAATAACTGGTGTCAGAGCCATGGACTAATACTAAATGCCAAAAAATGCATAATAGTATCCTTTGGAAGACATCCACCCCAGGTACCTATCATACTGACCACACACGTCTAAGAGTTGACTCATTATTCACAGACATGCAGACAGTTATCTAGCACTTGATTACTGTGTGTTCACAGTGGTGAAGAAAACATTATATGTTGTGCAACTTATAAACAAAAGTAAGATATCTAAGCCCAAGGTGGCCATTGTTCCATTGTGTTTAGCATTCATCAGACCTATCATTGAGTACAATGCCCCCCTTTGGTATGTACCTAACTAGGCACATCCAATAACTGGAACATCCACAGGGGATCCAAACTAAAACAATACAGACCATAAATAACATGCCCTATGCAGACCACCTCAAAGCCCTATCCCCGTATTATTCTGTCTCCTACAGGCTGTTGAGGGGAGAGTTATGCCAGGCATACAAGACATCATCAGATTCCCCCTCTGATGGACCTCTTGCATATCTGCAAAACAAACAGCAGTGGAATTACCCACTCTAAATACTTAATCTTTACTCGTGTTATAAATAGGACCTGCTGGAGAGGCAGGTATTTATCCCCCTCCCTGGAACAGGCTCCCCATCAATGTGAAGCAGACCGTTTCCTTAACCAAACTCAACTGTAACTTGGACAACTGAATGGGAACAGGAATTTCATCCATGGTTTGCCACCTACATCTCTAATGGACAAAGGCAACCAGTAAATGTTTCACCTCCCAGACTCCTGCTTGCAAATGTTTCATCTTCCAAGACCCTGTTTACACTTACCAAGGGTACCAGATCTTATCAGAGATTTCAGATGGATGGCTAGGCTTAAAAAGGCCCCAGAGTTTGTTAGCCTATCTATGACAAGTATGTATCTGCACTATATACATGTTCTGTGTGAACACACTGGACAAATTTATAGTGTGTCTAGACTCAATATGGACGAGCGTTTACTCAAAGCTGAAATAGATAGCATTTCTGCAGATTTTATATTTAGGGGATATGCATACAATGAAGTGAAGGAAACTTCAGAATTTATCTCTACCTACAGTAAGCGTTAGACCAGTAATGGCGAACCTTTTGGGCTTGGCGTGTCAAAAATGCAGAAAATGTATATCTTGACTCTGTTGGCATGTCACCTACCCCAAACAAAAGAGAAACAATTCTTTACATATTCATTTATTTAAAAAAATAAAGTCCAGTCATGTGTGCTGCTATGTATTATAAAAGTAAAAGAAACATCAGTGACTTACAATAGAGAAAACGATATGTGCACTGACACATTTAAAATGACACAGTCATGCTATTAACGAATGTCATTTCACTTCTTACCTGCATTCTTCTTCCTCACTTATCATAGCAGGACTATACTGTATCCACTCCCAACCAGTTTCACTGCACCCTCACAGCAACTTCCTTCCAACACCCTCTCTACAACTACACTTCCCCAGCCACCAAAAACTACATCCCAATACACCCACTCAAATACCAAACATCCACAACATTTAAACAAAAAAAATCCTTAAAATATGACAAGTTCCTTACTATCTATACTAAACTAATATTTGCTTCCCTCCCTAACATAGCCCTCCGTGGCGACATCCACCCAAACCCTGGCCACACCACCTTAAACCCCACCTCAATCTCCCTTCAAAATATCTCCCCCTACTCTCTAATCACTACCAACAAAAAAACAGCTGACCTCCTCATCTTGTGTCTCCAACTACAGCATCCTCCACGCAGATCGACTATCCAAAAAAAGGGGGCGGTATAGTAATTATGCTTAAACACCACCTCAACATTCTAACTCTCAACAAATCAGGTCCACTGACTGGAAATGAAGAAAGCTTATATGCCAACCTCAAACTAAACCCAAATAAAACTATCAACATCATCAGCTGCTACTTCCCTTCAGGCCAAAATACACCTTCCCTAGAAAACCTCCTGAACTGGGCTAATTTTTCTCTACCTCAAGAAACCACAATCCTCGGTGACTTTAACATAAACTGGCTATCTTGTAGTAAGGACCACCTAACCATACACCTAAATTTATACGGTTTCTCTCAAGTAATACAATCACCCACTCGTATAAACAAAAACCCCAACAATCATACCATCCTCAATTGGATGGTAGTTAACAAAGATCCTCATTCCTACATAACTGGGTGTCTACTTGACAGCCTCAGTGACCACTCTCCTACATTCCTCCTAAAACACTATGTTAACAGTGTAAATCCCATCATCCATAGACAAATCCGTAACAAAGCTAAAAAATTCAACCCCCACTCTTTCATCTCTTCCCTCCAAAACTGTAACTTGACATCACTAAAATACCTCAATCTAGTTGAAGCTGTCCGCTTCTTTAATAGCCACCAAAACACGCAAACAGGAACCAGCTGGGAACAAATGTAGAACCCACCAGTACTTGGCAGTAAAAAAGCTTTATTATTTATATATTTAGTTTTTCTGATGTAAAAAGATAAAGAAGAAGAATATTTACATAAATAAAAAGAATATTCTGGAAACAAGCAAAGTACTAATTAATGGTCTTACGGTAAAGATTCTAGGGAAATATTATTACGACTCTGAGAAGGCTGTTTTACTGTCCTGTTTTTGTGAACAGTGTGCTTATTTTTACATTGGAAAAACTGAACAATCACTGAAACAGCATATAGGAGAACACATCATAAGTATTAGGGACAACCAAAAGTTGAATGCTTTCGCAAAACATAACATAGTGACCTGTGGACATGGTTTCAAATTTGTTGTACTGGAGTGTGTTCAGAAAAACAACTAGGGGTGGACCATGGCCAGTACTGCTGGAAAAAGCAGAGCTGTCTTGGCAACTTTAAATGCCAATTGCCGGCCTGGCTTAGATGAGTCTGTCTCAATTAATAGTATTTTGAAGTTAAAATCACTTGATAGTTGTTTTATGTATTTACAAGGTTCTATAACTTTTTATGCTTTAATATACTGCTACTGCTTTTTAGTAGTGGTATTCTGTCTTGCTATGGGTTTGTAAAAAAAGGGGGGGTGTACTACATATTACTTATTGATTGGTGCTCATTGTTTTAACCTTGATGATGTAAAAAAGGCACCGTTTTAGTTTACTATTTAAACATTAGTGTAATTGGTAGCTAAATCTGATGAAGTTCCTTGTAACTATATACAATTTTTGGAATGAAAGCGCTTATCTGCATTTTATTTGGATTTTACTGGATTTTTTCCAAGAATAAAGCTTTTTTACTGCCAAGTACTGGTGAGTTCTACATTTGTTCCCAGCTGGTTCCTGTTTGCATGTTTTGGTGGCTGTATAGTTGCTGCTTTCTCTTTGGTTTTGCACTTGTTTAATAGCACCTTACTCAACATCTTAAACACCCACACTCTCCTAAGATATGGCAGAGTCAAAGCTAAAAGCTCCCCTGGCTACAAAAAAAAAACACTTGAGCACCAATGAAAATCAGAGATAAACCCTGGGATCACTGGCGCCTGATAAAACCCCCCTCGCTAGGCAATCTTTCCTTGATTTGCTCAATAAGGTCAAACAACAAATAAAAACAGACAAAGCCATTTACTATCAGACCACCCTAAGCAATTCTGGTCCACAATAAACTCCATACTCCACCCAGGTAAAGTGGACATCCCCCCCACCTACCATCCCCTCCTCCTCCAGCAGTACTGATGACTCTTTCAACAAATATTTCACTGAAACCATTCTATCCTTAGCCAAACAACAAGTACCCTCATCCACCCCCCCACTTCCCAACCCTATTGCTCTACCTCCCCCTTTTGCATTTTCCTCAGTACCCACCTCCTATATTAGAAGACTCCTGACAAAACTTAAAACCACAAAACTCACAGCTGACAACCTTCCCTCAGAATACCTAAAAATTGCAGTTGATACCCTAGCCTACCCAATTTCCATATTAATTAACCGCTCCATATCAGAAAGCTATGTACCCTTTCGGTGGAAAATCTCGCACATCATTCCCCAACACAAAGGAAGCTCCTCCACTGACCTTTTCAATTACTGCCCTATTGGTATCCTCTCCCCACACTCTAAGAACCTTGAGAAATGCATTAGCTCTCAGGTATTAAACCACATCCTAGCTAACAATCTCCTGTCCAAAACCCAACATGGCTTCAGGCCATATCACAGGACTATTACTGCCTTGCTCTCTTTCACCAACACTATCCATCATAAAAACAATGGCTTGTTCCCCACCACTAAATTTCTGGATCTATCTAAGGCCTTTGACATGGTATCACACAAAATGCTACTCTCTGTTCTCACTAATCTTTCCTTTTCCCACTCAGCCACCAGCTGGTCCACAGTTATCTGACCGGCCGACAACAATCATTTCCCCATTACTCTTGGAGTCCCCCAAGGCTCGATCCTTAGTCTCCTACTATTTTCCCTATTCACCAACAACCTACATACCTCCACCAAGCATGCTTCTCTCATACAATATACAGATGACTCCACCCTCATCTGCTGTGCCCCCACTTTACCAGAACTTCAAAAGATCACATAAGAGTTATTCTCATCAGTAGAAAGCTGGCTATCCAATGCCCATCTTCTACTCAAGCCTACCAAGACCAAACTCCTTATCTTCCAACCCTCAAAATGCAACCAAACTCACAACCACTTCAATATTCTTGCCACAGACAATACCATCATCTCCCCATCAGATCACACCAAACTTCTTGGTGTGGAGATTGACAACAATCTTAAATTCGACTTCCACATATCTCTTACCATAAAAAAGTACACAAAAAACTTGGTGCACTGTATAGAAACAAACAATACCTAACCAAGGCAGCCAGCACTTCTATTGCCAATTCCCAACAAATATCCACCTTGCTCTATGCTTCTCCTATACTTACCAACCTTAAACAGTCTGAACTAAACAGGCTTGAATCCTGCTATAATAAAATCACAAAATTCACAATGGGCGCATCCTACCACTGCAACACACTTAGAGAACTAGACTGCCTGGAACTCCCACAACTTCTTCACCTGAATTAACTCTCATTCGCCCACAGACTAGTAAACCATCCTCCTAAAATCCCATCACTTCAAAACCTTCTCCACACTTACTGCTCCTCTAGACTCCTATGCTCTAACAGCAAAAATCTACTTCTTGTCACCACACCCAAAAACTCAGCAGGAGAAGCCTTATTCTTCTGTGCAATATCCAAGCTATGGAACACCCTCCCCCCCTCTATAACCACTTTACCATCCAGCAGTCAATTCAAGTCTCACCTAAAAATGCACTGGCTCTGTCCTTGCCCCAATCCCGAATAATATAGTTCTCTTTCTTATTACCTACTACTGAGCATGTTAAACCTTAGTACTACTTGCCTTTTCAGCTTAATTACTTAAGTTTTTTATTCTGTTTCTTCAAATTGTTACTACTGTTGTATTATGTATGTTTTTTACTATGGACCTATTTGGCTCTGTTATTATTGTATGTCATGTTCAATACTGTAACTCAATTTACTCTTGCTTGTGGAGCTTTTCTCCCCAAGCCGCTGCTGAAAAAGGACCTGTGTCCAGTCGGAATTCCCAGTAAACAAATGTAAATAAATACAAATAAATAAATGTGAATAATTGGGCTTAAAATAGTGCACCACAGAATTACCATACTTTTAATAGTAATTTTGAATTGCACTGAGAAAAATATGGAAAACATTGAAATTGATTTGATTCAATTAATGACTTTTTTTGTTGGAACTGCGGTGGTGGTGCTGCGGTAGCGTTGTCGCCTCACAGTTAGATGTTGCCCGTTCGATTCTCAGAGCGTCTTCTGTGTGGCGACATGCGTGAACGGGCATTCCTTCATTGAATGTTGTGCATTAGGTGCGGAAAGCCAGCACGTAAAACTCTACTGCCAATCATTAGCGGACCGGAGTTCCACTGTGGCGAACCCTAACCGGGAAAAGCCGAAAGACACAAACAAATGACTTTTTTTGTTGCTGAGTTTTAATAGATAACTCCAGGGTCACACATTTCTTGTATTTTTGTTCATTCCGTTTCTTTGGTTGCTCGGGTGTTGGTGAACTCTGGTGTGTCACCCAAAATGTCGTGGTCTGTCACCTTTGACACGCATGTCATAGGTTTGCCTTCACTATAGCTCTTGCCTATTAAGCTTCACAAATGCCACTGATCTGAATAGACATGATTCCCCTAAATGAAGACTTCCATTAACATACTGCAGAAATGCTAAAATGTCTGTGATACAATAGAAAGGACATGAAATTTTCTTACTTCAGCTTCAGAAATCAGAATTATTGGAGATGACACCCTTTCATTTTCATTTAAAAAATAGCAATCTTAAATGCTGGTTTTGTTATAATAAGTATGGTGAGAGAGGCCATGCAGGTGGTTGGTTTGACACAGCAAGATGCAGAGGACAGGAAGAAATGGAAACAGATGATCTGCTTAGGCAACCCCTAATGGGAGCAGTTGAAAGAAAAATAAGTTGCTGTTATAATAAGCATGATAAGTCCAACATGATCACATGTGAGGAAAGTACAGTTATGCAAGAACTTACTATAAAAGCAAATGTCCTATTGATCACTGTTACAGTACTCCAATATTAATGCATTATATTGCCAAGGTAACCCGACATCTCTCCAACATACCAAAACCAATGTCTGGTGAATGATCTCAACCCGTGGGCTTAGGGGTACATAAGCAAAAATAGGAGCATAAGTTCCTCAAACTATCTAAAGCCAGAGCCACTGGACAAGCCTGAAAAAAACATGTATGAAAAAAACGATGTCATCCAAAGACAGGGTAGAAGGAACTGCTCTCCTCTAAGTCCACAGCGTGTAAAAATAAACAAAACAGGGGAAAGGAAGGAGGGAAGCAATGCTGCTAACAGCAATCAGAAGGATATTTACTGTTATGTGAAGTTTTTTCACAACTTTACTATGTCCTTCCTTAGATCACTTCTGTAGTATTTCAATACTAATTAGTAATTTCCAAAACTGGGTGGATGGACCAGGGACAGGACAGTTGTCTACCAAATCCAAGAAGTACAGATCTAGCAAAAGAAATCCTTGATCTAGAAAAGGAATCCACTCTTTAATGTTTAGTGAAGGAGAACACAGAGGACCAGGTTGCTGCTTGCAGAAAGGCTTTGAAAACAACACCCTTGAAGGAAGCACCAGAGGAGAAGATTGCTCTGAGAAAATGTGCTTTCACTGGTGAAGAAAATGACTTGCAATGGTAGGAATAAAAGAAGGAAATAGACTTAGAAATCCAGGTGGAAACAGTCTGCTTAAAGACTGGCTTGCCCAATTTGCCTTCCAGGAAGAAGACAGAAATCTGGTCTGTTTTCTTAATGTCTCTGGTCTTATCAAGGTTGAATTCTAGTTGCCTGTGTACATCTAAGCAGTCAAGAAGTCTCATCTCTGCTCTGTGGGTTAGGAAAGAAGACAGGCTAATCTATAGCCTGATTGACAGACAATTCATTAATAACCTTGGGCATGAAAGAAAGATTACTACTAAGATAAATCCTATCCCTGTGAAAAATAAGA
Source organism: Protopterus annectens (assembly GCF_019279795.1). Lineage (NCBI taxonomy): Eukaryota > Metazoa > Chordata > Ceratodontiformes > Protopteridae > Protopterus > Protopterus annectens. Next base: position 931,866,965 of record NC_056730.1, on the reverse strand, counting down.
ATCATTCTGGAAGACATAAGGGCCACCAGCAAAAATAGTTTTCCAAGTACAAATCTTTAGGGATGCAGAGGCTGCAGGTTCAAGGGTTGCAAAGTAAGTTTTTTCCAAAATGAAACTGAGATCCCAGAGGGATGGAATAGTCCTCCTACAAGGATTCAAGTGAAGGATGTCCTTTAGAAACTACTAGACGTCAACTCTTGGAAGCAAGTGTAGATTAATTGGCAGGAAGGCTGAGATGGCAGATAAGTGTACCTTAATAGAAGAGTAGGCAAGTCCAGATTTCAGAAGTTCACACAAGTATGACATAATTGTTAAGGCACCCACCTGAAGGGGGTTCTCATTCTTTTTATGACACCAGATAAAAATCTCTTCCATTTGGAAATTTAAGACTTTCTATGGTAGGATTTTTCAACACTTCAAGCACATGAAGCATGTTTTCATAAAAATGATGGCTGAAAGGAATTAAAATCCTATCACCCACAGTGTGAAGTTGAAAGCCTATAAGGTTGGGATGAAACAGAGAGCCCTTTTTCTGTAAGTCCACTTCTTAGAGTAACCTGTAGTGATTGCCTCTGGTTAGGGAAAAATGAAGTGCTGCCTGGGCCAGAAGGAAGTCACTAGTAAGATTTTTGGTCTGCCCCATTGGATCTTTGGATCTTCAGTAGAATCTGTGGGATTAGGGGGGAGAGAAGGGAAGGCATAGAGGTACTTCACCTCCCAACAGAAAGACATGATGTCCATCCTCCAGGGCTGGGAACAAGGAGTCCTGGAACAAAACAGCTTGAGCTCTATGTTTAGAGTGGAGACCAACAAATCTATTTGAGAAATGCCCCATGGCTGGACTTTGTCCTGGAAGACATCCCTGATTAGCATCCAGTTATGAAGGTCTTCCATGGACCTGCTTAGATAATCTGTGAGTACACTGCCCTCTGATGGGATGTGCACCACCGGAAGGGCCATGCCCTTATAGTCTGATCCCATGCCAGAAGAGCTAGCCAGCATAGCTGGTATGAATTGGTATCCCCCCCCTGTTTTTGATATACCACATTGCTTTGGTGCTGCTGTGAAAAGCCTGAACAGGCCTGGTTCGATATTTGAGAAAACTCATGAAGGCCTTAATCAGTGCATTTATTTCTTTGACATCGATGTACTCCCTCCTTTATCTGGAGGACCACTGGCCCTGAAACTGAAGAAGAGCCTCTCCAGACTCCCTAAACTAGGTCTGAAACATCTGTGTGCAGTCAGTTCTTGGTTGGGTGAAATGTAAGGCCTGGATTCAGTTGCATCTGGTATATCTACCACTGTAACACTTTCTTCAGAAAATGTAAGAAAGTAATCTGGAAATCCACTGGATAACAATGCTGAGCCTATAGAGATTTGAGGTACCACTGGATCTTTCATGTGTAGTGTGGCAAATAATACTTGGAATGGTTGCTTCCTTACATCCTAGGGTTCTTAGAATCTCCTTTGCAGAAGTAGATTGAAGGGGGGAGGTGGGGCTGAAAGAAGTTAGAGTAACCAATCTTGACACAACATAACACCAAGCTTAGAAATTTAAAGGCAAACTCCTTCACAAAGTTACAGCCAGCATCAATAATAAAAAAGTAAGTAGTCTCAAGATTACATAATACTAGTGAAACATTAATATACTACTACTGTCTTTCGGCTTTTCCCGGTTAGGGGTCGCCACAGCGGAACTCCGGTCCGCTAATGATTGGCAGTAGATTTTTACGCACTGGCTTGCCGGGCCTAATGCACAGCCTTCAACAAAGGAATGCCCATTCATGCAAGTCGACACACAGAAGACGCTCTAACTGAGAATCGAATGTGCAACGTCTAACTGTGAGGCGACAACGCTACCGCAGCACCACCACCGCAGTACTTCGTGAAACATTAACATAGTATTTAAAAAATCGTTCTAACTCTCCTAGTATAACATACACAACTTAATACTTAACTAAACTAATTGACATGCTACTTAAATACATTACTACTACTAAATATAAAACATCACTTGAAAAAAGTGCTTAAAAAAGGTGAACTGTAGCTCACACATCTTACACATAATCATCTCTGTAAACTCTTCAGCTTTAAAATGCTGCTAATAGAACAAGCTTCATTTAACCCTGGAAAATTATAAGCATAAGTATGGTGCAAGTGTTGACCTTCTCCTCTTGACCAGCTATTCCGGTCTTGGCTGGAGAGTGCGTGGCTTCCAATTTGGATATATAAGTTTATCTCTCGCAAGTCTGAGTGAAGGTTGTCGGTGTACATGAGGCAGTTGCTACATTGCCTCAGGATGCCCAAGTTCACCAGGTTAATAGGAGAAAGCACAGGGAACTGACCTTTAGACATTCCTGGAGGGGTGGGCATTAATAAGTACTGGAGCTGTTCCCTTGTAGAATGTTTAGTGCTGGTAGCACTTTTGTGTGCTACAGTAATTGCTACAATAAGTCTGGTATGGTAAAGTGCTAGACTAATAAGCCAGTAAAAGTGTAGGAGAGGAGAGAACTACCAGATCTAAGGGAAAATATTGAAGAGCAGACTTTGGCACAGTCCTGGATAAAGCAAATCTGTATCTGGACTAGACTAGTGACAGGAAAGGCGGGAAACAAGCGTAATGCAGGCTTTTATACCAGAAAGTTGAAAGAGATGGAAAAACTGCCCAAACTGCCAATAAACTACAAATTCTGGGCCAGAAACCACTCCTCTTGTGGTAGATTTGCTACCTAGTGCTTACTTCTCTCACTGATAAATTATAAGGCTTCCCTCCAACACAGAAAGGCTTGGGGGGGGGGGTTCCAGAAGCTTACATGCAGTCCTGGATATAGCAGAAATCTTTTTCTGGGCTGTTTCCTGCCCTTCTGGGAGGGTTTTTGATTCCTGTGAAGAAAGGGAATGTGCTTAGCTGGGTCATTTCTTTGATATCTGTGCAATGAAGTGAGAAAATCTGTTCAAAGTCCTGCATCATTTGGCTCTTCTCCTGCACAGTCTTGAAAAGTTCTGCTGCAGAGTGTCCCAATAAAAGGACCCTGTTAAGGGGAGAATCCAAGAGCCTGGCCTTTACATCCCCAGGGAGGGACTGTATGCAAAGCCAAGTAAATCTTCTAATAACAGCGCCAGCAGTAGCAGTTCTGGAAGAAGTCGCTGTAGCATCACAGCTGTATTTAATAGAATGTCTAGCAACTTGAGTAGCTTGCACAAGCATGGAAATTGCTTACTGCTTAGTAACAAAAGCCTTAGGTTTAGCAATGGTCTTGTTAAGGTCTCCTAAAACTGACAAAAGCAATTTTGTCATTTAAGATTGGCAATTTAAAGTTCTAAAAGCAACAGTGGCAGAAGTATAAACCCTTTTATCATACCTGTCCATGGCCATATTATCTGTGCCAGATAGCAAAACATTAGCTGATCTGGTATAGACCTTATAAAACCTGTTAGGCTTCTCTGATGCTGGAAATGAGAAGTCAAAGTAGATGTAAAGGAATTCAGGAAGACCTTCAAGACTGGAGGGACAGCAGAAAGCATAGCAGCCCTTACTTCATGCAACTTACATTATCTTTGCTATGCATCAGAAACGTGTTTTGATTCCCAATCAAAGTGATGCATCATTTTAATTATAGTTTCCCCAAATGAAATTTCCTCAATAAGGGAGTCAGGGGACATGGTACCTTCATCAGAAGTAAGCTGACCAGGAGGATGGATTTGTGATGAATAAGCTAAGGAATCCTCGTCAGAATCAGACTCCTCCTCCACAGATGAAGATTCATGCAATCTCTTCTGAGGGTGGAGGGGAAGAGAAGGAGATGAAAGGAAAGGAATGAAGGGGGTTTCATAGAGAAGATGGCCTTATATAGGCTCTGTGAGAACTCCACTCATTTTCCTGAGACATCTGAACTGGAAAAACATTTTTAGTTTTATGTTTCTCCTGCCAGCTGACCTTACATCCTTAACGCTATTTAAACCAAGCTTAAAAAACACCTCCTTGGTCACCCTTGCTCTACTCCTGGCTGACAGCTACCTACTCACTCTCCACTGTCACCTCTCCAACTCTTCTCTACACTTATCACAATCTTACTTACAGTCCTTTTCCACCTCAAACCCCCTACTTTACAACCCTCGTCCACTTGATGTACCAATAAAATACTTAAGAAGAAAGTAGATCTATAACTCTTGCCTGTTCAATATTTTTTATAATGTTAAGTACCTTGTAAATATGGATTACTTCCGCGGTGGTGCAGCGGTAGCATTGTTGCCTTACAGCAAGAGGTTTTCCTGTTCGATTCTCAGCTGGAGTGCGGGGAGTGCCTTCTGTGTGAAGTCTGCATGTCCTCCCCGCAGCTGGGTGGGTATTCAAAAGACATGCGTAAATGGGCATGCCTTCACTGAAGGTTGAATGTCGAGCTGGCACCTCGGCATTCGTGAAAATCTACTGCCAATTATTAGCGGACCTGAGTTCCGCTGTGGCGACCCCTAACTGGGAAAAGCCGAAAGACAACAACCTTGTAAATATGGATTACTCACTGATGTCTGGATTCAAACTAAAACTCGCTATGTGATTTTTGCTATTACTATAATGTAAAACCTCTCTCTAAGAATCTATTTTCCTATAGCGTGTATAAAATTCCACAAATGTCGTGCTGTTAGTATAACATTAGGTTGCATATCACATTGCATACTACTGCTACTTATCCTTGTCGACTTGTACAGGTTACAGCTATGTTTTAGGCTCAAACTATTCCTACTACGCATTTTGTGACTTGTATTGTTACATTTATATTGCATATGTTTTGTATATCACTGTTCTAAGTGGAGCTTTTCTACCCAGGTCTCAGCTGAAAAAGGACATGTGTCCAGTCAGACTTTCCCAGTAAACAAATGTAAACTAAAATTAAAGAAATAAAATTCTCTTTCTCACGTGTGAGATCTGCTCTAATGAAGTGAGGCAGGTCAGATTTGAGGTGGACCTCAATTAAAGTATCAGACACTTTTTCCCACACAAGGATTAGAGGAATGACCTCTGGTCCCTCTGAAACAATCACTCTTGGTACCCCCTTCTCAACCATTTTCCTACAGTCTTGCTGAACATATGAAAGTTGGACACCATACTTGCCTCAGCCAGAATCACAGGAGCAGATGCCTGCAAAGGAGTTGGATATACCATGGATTCCTGCAGCATTTCAATGGGTGTGTCCAAATCAGACTGGGCAGCAGAGGATTAATGCCTAGCCTTTTTGAACTTCTTTTTTGGTGCAAGCGGGATGTCTTGAGACCGAAGGTTTCACCATCCTGGATTGGGTGAGGCAATTCAAATGTTGGGTTTTTAATTAAGTGTTTAATGAGGACAGATGAGTACAGAGGTTTTTATGAACAAATGATTAACAGATCCGTCAGCTTCTGTAATCATGTTATCATGTAATCATAGACCAAATAAGCACTGGGACTGGAGGTCCTTATAATGTATTTGCTTACCACAGTCACACTTCACTTCTTAGATGACATTAACAAATCTTTCAATGAAAAATACAAGAAAAAGAAGGCACCCTAATGGGACACAACTCTGAATAAGTGTAGGCAATGATAACAGTCACCAACAATGCGGAAAGCAGACCAATGGGGGGGGGAGATTAAGAGTTTGGCTCAAAATAGTCTGAGGATATTATGCTCTTCTGTCCACCTATGTACCATTACACCCACGGGCTTAGGTCATACACTAGATGTATGAGTGTATAGATGTTTTTTGGCTTTGGTACACAGGCTGGACTTCAAGTTACCTTAGCAACATAACCCAAAAGTGCTGGAATACTGCAACAGTGACCTAAGGAAGGGCATCAAGATAAATTTTGCTGCAGAAACTGTAGCTGTAAATTCATTTTGACATCTGCTTATGAACATCCTATATCTAAGAGACTGTTTAAATTTTATATAGACTGCAAAAGTCACAACCTCATATGTGTTGCTAAATGAACTGCTTATAGTGAATTTTATATTGGCAAAACTAACCACAAATGAAAGGACACAAAAGCACAACACAGTTCAAACCTTAGGATTAGGAACCACAATACTGCACTGTTTAAATACATTTAAGCAATACACACACACACACACACACACACACACACACACACACACAAATATTTCAAGCATGGGCATTAATGCCCTTCTAGACTGCCAATATACCAAAATACTTGTTCCCATAATAAGTGTCCAGGCTGCTCTTAAAATAACTAAACTAGTACTTACTTTAATATAACTTGGTAGCCTGTTCCATGCATCAGCTGCTTTCTTCAGATAACCAATTAGTACACTTCTCATTCCTATAGAATCTTCACCACAGGCTGTCTGATTCCCTACTACTTTTTGATAACCCTCAAAGATTCCCAGCAGCAGTTCTTTAAATGCCCTATGTACCTGAATATGATCTCCTCTTAAATATCGATAACAGACACTGTACAAGTGCAGATATTTTAGTCTTTCATAATAACGTAACATTTCAAATGGACTGATGCCCTTGGTACATTTCTGCTGTATCTGTCCAGTTTACTCATGCTTGTTTTCGGGTCTACATTATATAGTCGAAGTTTCAAAACTTCGAACCTCATATGAGTGAAGTTCGAAACATCGACTACATAATAAAATAAAAAAAAGCAAACAAAAAAAAAAAACCCCTACTTAAATATATCAACTCCGAGAACGTACTTTCCCATTCTGCACGTAAAATGTCGTTGACTTTCACCTTCGACGTTTGATCATATGATGTCGACCATCTATGATTCGAACATCAGAATGGTCGCTCATCTAATATAGACCCTTGTTTTCTTATAAGGTTTCCATATTGTTATTCCATACTCAAGTTTGGGTCTAATGTAACTAACAAACAATGACCTCATCATTTCTGATTTCCTAGACTTTATAAATGTTTTACGCAACCTATAGTTCTATAACTATCATTAACTAATTGGTTGATATGATTAGAAAAACTCAAAAATGGATTTACCCATATACTCAGGTTCTTAAATAAATCTAGTTTCAATCACTGTGTGCTGTATTAAATATTCACCTTTCAGTTTATGTCTCACAAATCTCATATGCTTGGTTCTCGATGTATTTATCAGCATATAATTCTCTTGTGCTCAAATGGTCAATTTAGTCAAGTTCTTTTGCAGACTTGCCTTATCTGTTACACATGTACTCAGTTTACCCAATTTCAGGTCATCTGCATATAGACTACAGAGCACCTCGGATGAAAAAGTTAGGTCTGAAAGATACAAGTAAAGGCCTAGGACAAAGCCCTGAGGGACACCCTGACTGTAACTAAGAATTTCACCTGTCTTAACTGCTGTATGGTACTTGCCATGCAGCTATCCATCTTATCACCAGTGCATCGATACCTAGTTGCTCTAATTTATTGATCAGTGTTTTGTGCATGACCCTGTCGAATGCTGAAGTTAAATTGACAGAAATTACATCAACACAATTTTTCATTTATAGCTATTATATTTTTATAGAACGTCATTATAAGTGGTAACAGATTGATTTTCAACATATTTATGCTGATATATGATTTCAATTCCCAGCCTAACCAAATCTGACAATAACTTATCCAACATGAAAGCAGACTTAAGGGTCTGTGTGACTCTGGTTTTGTCCTATTCCCCTCTCCCTTAAAGACAGGTTTAATAAATGCATATCTCCAATCTTGAGGAATCTCCCCATATTTACATGACCTAGTAAATAGATATAATGGTACTATAAGTTCTTGCTGAAGTGTTACTAATTCTGTCTCCTCCCTGTGATTTGTTTGGATCCAGTTTGCGCAGTTTTTTTCAGTATAATCTGATTTGGTTCCAGTATCTGAGGTTACCTGGATGTCACCAGGACAACTAATCATCCCTGCTGTGGAGCCAAACTGTTTTGCATCTAGACTCACGCTATGCTTAATTTGTTTGTCCAGCTTGTTTATTTCAGATTTCAACATTGTAGTTCAACCTATCTTCCATTTCTTATATATTTTTGTCTCTCATCTTAATTACAGCTATAAGCTCCATGCCATGCATTTGGTACAGGTGAGTCTATGTGATGGTAGCATCATCCAAACTGAACTAATACAAATAGATAACTTTATTTAAACAAACATTTTTCCAGGTCTTAACGAAACATATAGCTTGAAATCTGCATTACAATGTATGAGGTTAAGATACTGACTATTTATCTACTTTTTTTACTTTTAAGTTTGATAATTTAATTTCTAATAAATTTTTATTGGGCATGCTTTAATTTTTGGTAGTTTTACGCACCTAAGGAAGGACGCTTAAAGTGAAAGCTTATGCATACCTCTCAAATGTACCTGATTCTTGTTCACAGTTTTGCTGTGTCACCCCTAAACCTGGTATTTTTTTTTTTTTTTTTTAAGAAAAGGTGGTGCATTGCACTCAGTAAATAAAATAATTGTTTTGACAGATCTTTGCTTCAGAAAATACATTTTAATTCATGACTTTTATGCTGTCGTTTTCCAAGTTAATACAAATATTTAAAATATATCATTTCTATGAGGCCTTTGTCTGATACTATTTATTTATTTATTCATTTATTTTTTTGCTTTGTCCCCAATACTGGAACTAAAACGTTGAAAGCTATGAGTTTATATGCTTTTTTCTTTGTATTAGATAATTATCAAATTACTATAAATACCAACCTGAAGTGTTTCCTGGATTTTTTTTGCTCTTGGACAATTCTATTTGTTGTAAGTCTGGACTTATCCACCAAGTCTTTTTTTGTTGTCTTTTTGTTTGCAACAGATTGAGAATCTTCTCTGTTTCTCCATATAATACTGTTTCCTGTCTTCCCTTATCATTTTGAGCACATTCCCTGATAAAAGGAGTTTGAGATGAATCAGTGCCAGATCATCCAAACAGACAGTACATAAGTCTGGGTGTCCCAGAGTACCACATACCTACATGGGAAGGTCAGTGGCCATTGGGAGGCTCAGTGGTGGTTTCTTTGCCAGCTAGGCGACCAAGGAAAATCACTGCTGTCTGGGCCATGGTGGGGGGGGGGGTAAAAAAAAGCAGTTATGGCCTTTCCATCCTCCCCTTTTGCAGAGGTGTGACAGAGTAGGTCTATAGAAAAATGTCCTGAGGGAAGGAGAAGGTATCTGCTGCTCAATCATCGCTGCATGGAAGCCTCATGCAGCAGGAGAGAAGAAGGTGGCTCTCTGGGAAGGCGAACGGGTCTGTATCTAATAACCGCAATTTGTAAATTAGGAGCTTGAATGCTGCTGTTATTAGGTACGTTCTGTGGCAGCTGGTCACAGTCCTACTGACTGTGTCTGCTGACTGGTTAAGAACATTTAGGATGCAGATCATTTAGTGGACCAAGCCTGCTTGAGTTGTCATTTTGTAGGTTCATAGGCAAGTTTATTAGCAATGGTATCCTCCCTCTATTTCACCTGATAGCAGTGGTGCTGGCCACTCTTCATAAAAATTGCCCCCCCCCCGCCCAAGCTGGCCACTGGTGCTTCTCCTCAAGCATTCTGGGAAATACAAAGTTATGGCATAAATACACCCCCCCCCAGGTGGTAATATGACAGTGCATGGGGATATTTTGATCTTCTCACCAGCCCAGAACATGGATTGCAGTATGTCCAGGTAAGACAGGAGATCCCGCTAGGTCTGGTGGATGAGGAGAGGATAATAATGACTTTGAGATGGAAAAAAAAGAAACAGCTGTGGCCTAATATCATGTGATTGGAGAATTAACATCCCTTGGACAGTTAAAAAATGGTTCGACTGCAATGAAAAAAAGATTTCACTGCCTTTTTTGGTGAACTAACCTCATTTGAAAGTATTAGATTCTTGTAGAGTCAAGTCCTTCCAAGACTGAGCTGGTCAGGGTTCAAGTCTTTCATTGTTTTGACCATCTGTATAATCAAGTACAAGTACCAGCATGATTGGACATCTGAGCGTGTCTGCGGGAGTGGTAAGTTATGAAAGCTATGCCAGAAGAGATATTGTTTTCAGTTTAAACAATTGGTATGTTGATTATGTCCACTGGTATAGTGATGCGTTTATTCTTTTGTGCTGCATGCTTTCTCTGGATGCACCAGTTGAAAAAAGGTCCAGATCCTGAAAGTAAAAACATTAGCTCTACCAATTCTATAACACTTGACCAAAGTCCCAGGTGGTAAATGACAAAACCGTGATAGCAAAATCTCAAAACTGAAAAAAAAAATAAAAAGACCAAAAGCTGTAAACAAGAAACCCAGGTTCATGACAGCATAACTTCATATTGTAGAACTGTCACCTGTTTAAGTATGAAACAGCATAAGGAAATATTGTTAAGCAAGTCTTATGTGACATTCTTCCATTGTACTGCAGTGCTTAATACCTGAAAATGAGGGGTTTTATCTTCAGGATGGTGTACGCTAGATGTGTGTTTACAAAGTGTGTAGTGGAAGCATATTTTAAACTTCAATAAAATTCTTACCACTTTAAAAGTTTTTAAAACAGTCAGAATTAAATTAGCAATGAGAGAAGTTGCAATCATATAACCTAAAACTAGTGCCATGAATGTTACTCTGGAAGACTATGAATCTGAACTATTAAACTATTACACCTGCTGTATTCGAAATGTGAGTGGGTGTAGGGGGTATACCCCCTGTACTTACATCTTCCAATTCCAAGGTCACAACAATATCACACCCAGATGGGAGGATTCCACCCACTATTAAGTCTGGCATTAACAGGGTTTAAATCCCACAGCTGCCAGCAAAGGGTGAAGTATTACAAAAAAAAGCGTACTCAAGTCTATTTCAATAACTAATTTACAAAATACAACCTTACCCCAAAAGCATAAAGGGAATGTGCACCGCTGTGCTGGGTATGGGTTTACAACCTCAACACCCAGACTGGACTGTACACAGGCCACTTACAGAGCTGGGTCTTTGATCAAGCACTCCTAGGCCCCTACCTCATCATTCTCTCTGTGGACCAGTGCCCTTTATCAAAGGCAATTGTCTTTCAAACAAATTCATTTTTACACACACACACACACACACACACACACACACACACACACACACACACACACACACAACTTTCTTCCTGCCATGGTAGTACTGCTACCACTCTATGTTTACGGCCAGAGACTCCCAATTACCTGGCTGCTCTTAACAAGCTAAATATAAACACGTTACACTTACAGAATCCCAATCCCTCTAAGCCACATGCTCCAGGAACCTAAACCTTGTCACCAAAATAAACAAAACATGCTGGAGGGAATAGGTTCCTGTCCCAGAGACTCCCCATACTTTGGAACAGACTGCCCATTTATGTCAAGCAGAGCACCTCATTAGCCCTCCTTAAGAAAAATCTTGAAGACTGGATGGGAGATAGGAACTGCACCCCGGGGATCACTTCTGTAGCTCTGCTCAACAGGGACACAGGAAAATAATTTTTGGGTGGCGAAAGCCAGGGAATCTTTATGGCTAGGCTTGTACAGCCTCTAGGGCCGATAGCCTAGTATCTACTTATTAACCTATGAACATCACTCTATGTCTCTTTACCAGTAGTATGCCTAACCAGTCTAATGGGAAGTGTGCACCACACATCTTGTTAACACACACAGTAAATAGTTGTTACTCGTCTCAGATAAATAATGAAGCATGAATATAATACATGAATAAATGCCAGCCACAAGTGTTTAAAGGTTAACAAGTTAACTTTACTGATAAAAAAACAGAGCAAATAAAGATTAAAATATACATAGGTTATTTTTCCCTGTGGCACAGCAGAATAAAGTCCTTACTCCACCCCAGACAATCTGCATTCAACTAGTGGCACAGATGCTGAAGTGGATGGGTGGGTGTTAGAAGCCAATTTCAGCTGACCCTTCCTGGGGGGAGGGAGTCAGCCTATGCTCACTGCAAAAGCGGCATTAACAGTGTGGCAAGCTCTAGGTGCAAGTGGTTGGTCTGGAGATTGTGCAAGCACTGAAGTGTACATGTACATCTTGATGAGTAGCTTGAAAGGTATGCTGATGTATTCAGGAATACAGTATTAAGGAACTTGATTTAATTGTTTGGCACTTTAACATTTATATTTATATTTATATTAATATATATTTAATATTTATAAATACATTTACATTATATATTTTTACATTGCGTTTCATGTAGCGGCTTTTATAGGTTTTTATAGACAATTATAAGCATGTTTATAAAGACCATTGTATAGGCTTTCAACATTCAATTTTTTAACATTTTTTAACATTTTTTAACAACAAAACAATTTTTAACAATATTCAATATGTTATTATACATTGTATCTATGCATTGGATGAGTTATTATTAAATAGGCCACAACTATGTTATCACAATATAGATATTTTACACATTATATATTTTAACATTTATTGGGGTATCGGTTGCTATTTTGCAATATTACATCTATTTGGATCAGTAGCATTTTAATATACAACATTCATTTATTTTTTCAGACACATTTTTATATGTTTACATATATATTCATCACTTATATATTTATATATTTATACATATAACTAATTTTTCTTGTTAGACAATGTTAGTTTAATGTTTTTTATTTAATATTGTGAGTATTTAACAGTTGTTTGTGTTTAATGGTTTAAATAGAGTGTTTTAACCTCGGATATATTTTTAATTAGAACATTAACTTGACTTCTTACATAATCAAGTGACTTGATGGATGATTCAATTTATTAATTAACTATGTGATTAACTTGATTATATAAGCATTCAGTATTGTATGCTACAGTGTTCTGATGAAGTCTGAGGATTCGGACGAAACCTAGGTCAGTCAGTTTATTCTTTGGATACAGCATTCCTACTTTGACCAGTGCCTTCATCTCCTCTAATCATTGTTGTGGTTTTGCTCTCTAGAGTTATCAAAAATAGTTGCTTCGCAGCAGCCATTCTAAACTTGTGTATAATAACCAAATACTGCCTTGTTTTCCAATTAGCACTCTGCAGTTGTTCCCATTACTGTTATGTGAGATTAACCTTCTTCTGTAATACTTTAACCTTTTTCAACCCCACTGAATAATTCCTATTACTTCTTTCCCATTTCTTATTTCCACCACATTTTTAAACTCAATTTTTACCTTATCCCACCCACTAGGTATCCCTTTTGAAGTAATTTTTATCTACCCTAATAACTCCTGAATCATATTCATTACCTGTTCTTTAAATTCCTCACTTTTAACAAAAAAAAAAAAAAAGAAGGAAAATTCTAACAGAAAATAGAAAAGTTTGGTGCCAAATTTAGGGAGCCAATAACAAGAAAATCGACCAGATATCCTGTACAGGTATTACTGATATTTTGGACATTTTATGACCATTTTTATAAAGCAAATAAATGGGGAAATCAAGAAAAATCACTTACATATGCTACAGTTGGAGGCAGATGAGGCTGAACAGTTAAGACAGGAGGAGGAGAGGAGATAAAAACTGTGATGTATAATCAATCTACAAGAAAGTCCCCAGGAATAGATTGTACTCCTGTGGAGGCTTGGAAGCTAGGAGGAAAGAAAACTAATAAAGATCTGAAAGATTTTGTTTGATAGTATTTTAAAAGGAGGGGAGTAAGCACCCTGGAAAAAAAAGCTTGTGGTGCCTTTAATACTTACAGATGGTAAAGCTCTACCTGATGCAGTTTAATACAGGCCCATTTCAATTTTAAACCATGATTATAAAGTGTTTAAATCTATAATGTCTAAAGGAATGGCAAATGTGATGCATAAAGACTGATGTGGTTTTGTGGAGGGGAGGCAAACATTTAAAAACATCAACAGCACAACGATGATCCACAGGGAAGCAGAATGTAAGAAAAAAAAACTGCTGTTATTAGTGGGCCTTCATGCAGATAAAGTATTCATCAGAGTAAGACAGGATTTTATGAATAGGGCAATGGAAGCATTTGCATTTCCTGAAAAAATAATAAGGTTAATTAGAAGGATATATTAAGGATACGAGGCAAAAATCTAAGTGGGAGGGTTCCTCTCTAATAAGATTTGTCTAAACAGAGGGACCAGGGCAGGGATGTCCTCTTTCTCCTAGGGTATTTGCTTTATATTTAGAACTATTGGCAAAGAAAATGCCTGATGGAACTAGAAAAGGACATCTCAGCATTTGGGGACATCCTGAGACAGTTCTGTTTTTTTCGGGGGGGGGGGTATAAAATTAATGAAGATGAAACAAAAGCTACATGTATAAACTACATGCCCAAACATGAATTGGTTCGGCAATACCAATATTTATGGGGACATCACAAAATGAAGTATTTAGGAGGATGGATTAAAAATGATTCTGTTATGATAGCTAAGGATATGTGGGAAGAGACTAAATAAAAGATAATACAAAAACTGACTGACTGAAAGCTCTTGCTTATGGATATGGATAGTGAACTACAAGCAGTAAAATATTTTAATCCCTTTAGTTTTATACACAAGTCAGGCATATTTTTATCAACCCAAGGAGAAGTTGAGGGCAGTAATTAATAAAGAGGTAAAGGATTTTATGTGGAGGGGGAAGAGGGCAAGAGTCAAATGAGATAAGTTGATCGTCCCAATAAAATAAGGAGGTTTAGGATTACCCGATTTGAAGGGATATTTTAGATCTACACAGTTAAGACTCTTATACATAACACAAGCAGAAAGCTACAATTCAAAATGGAAAGGGATGATGATGATGATGAAGGGAGTAATTCAATAATTAAGGAAAGAGTGGGATTTTAGATGCAGATCCTTAAGGAGAATAACAACAGTCATACAGAATATTAAAAATTACCTCTCTTAGTCTAGCAGAAGTAAATCAGCAGGAATGGAAATCAAGCCAGAAGTAGATAAAAATCAGGCAGCAACTGAATGTGTCAAAAAAACCCCAAAAGAATAAATTTAAGGTGAAGGACCAGATGAGAAGGCAAGAACTGTGGAAAATGCATAAGTATAGTTGCAAGTATAGAAAACTTCTGGAAGAACCTCATGTTGATCAGGACCGAACCGCAGGAATGGTTAAGGACAGACAAATTCAAATCAAGAGATGAAAGGTTAGCATTGGCAGCACCAGGTAGTGGGCTACGTACAGACTGGTTTACAAAGTCCATTGAACATGTGGGAGAAACAGACAAATGTAGGTTATGTAAAACAGAATTGGAATCAGTTGCATACCTCGTTGCTGGTAGTGACATACTAATGGCAGAAGGACTGCATACTGAAATGCATAATAATGTGGCAAGACTTGCACTGGTGATTGTGCAAACATTATGGAACTGAAGTGGCCGAAAAACACTGGAAACATGGCCCACAAAGCACCATAGAAAATGATGAAGTCTACATCACATGGGATCACCCATTACCAACAGTTCAAAAGATAGAGTCTAGAAAAATGGATATAGTGGTCTATGAAAAGAAGACAAAAGTAGCATTGATCATTGAAATTGCCACACCCAATGACTACAGTGTTGTCATAAAATCAAGACAAAGTCATAAAATATCAAGATTTACAGGCAGAAATGAGAGCAATGTGGAAGAAAGATATCCAGACAGTTCCAATAGTAGCAGGAGCAACAGGTCTTATAAAAAAGAATCTACAATCGTATTTAGATATGTTACCAAAACATGTAACCCCATACAAACTGCAAGAGAAGTCATTACTGGGCGCATTACAGGTGCTGCGAAGAGCACTTCTGGCTGACATCAAAGACTGAAACAATACTAATTTCATGAATTTAATTGTACTTTGACTTAGGAATGGGGTGCATTCCCATCATGGTATTAGAAACCCAAAAGACTTGGAGAAATTAAAAAAAGGAAAAATATTATATTCATAAAGTAGCAGAAAGAATACTAGGAACTAAGCCAACACAGGAATGGGAAAGAAGATTTTTCTGATAGAGAATAGAGATGACTGCAATTAGTGATACACAGAATATATGAGAGAGGGCTGGAATTTACTGGAGGAAGTGGCAAAGAAGCCAAGCTATTAGCAGCAAATAATTAGACAGAGAAAGGTTATGGAATGGGAAGAGGCCAAGAAGACATTTGGATTGTAGGTTAGTGACTGCCTTCCTTATCAGGGATTTATATTAAGAGTACAGACAAAGAGAAAGGAATAGGGGAACCCTAAATGAAAGACCTGCACTGGCTGAGTTTTTTAGAACAGAAGCTGCTGTTAAAAAAGGGATCATTATTAATAGATATAAAATATACTGCATGATAACCATAGGAATCAATCAGAAGAGGTCAGAAAAGATTGGGAAGCGAGATTAGATATATAATTTACAAAGAAACATGAGGGGAGGCATGCAGGGTTGCAAAATATGCAATAAACTCTAGAAGATTTAGATTTTTGCCTGGAAGTGCTTGCATAGATACATTTATACCCCTAACAGACTCCAAATATTTTTTCCTCAAGTAGATGGCAAATGCTGGAGGTGTGATAGGAAGAAAGATGTAAGAGGAACATATATTTCAGGAATTCAGGAGTTGGCATAATTTAAAAATTCCCTACAGAGTACTCTGTCTGGAGTACTGGGTGAGTAAATGAGTGTCAAAGTATGGAAATTATTTTTTGAACTGGAATACACAATCTATTGCCTAGACATAGAAAGGGCTGTTAAGTTTAATTCTGGTGGGTGCCAAAAAAGCAATTACTAGAAAAGGGAAATCAAAATCTAAACCAACCGACTATTCTTGAAGTAGTGAATTTTGTAACAGTGATAAAAGAATAGGAACTGGGATCTTCAGAAAAAGAGTAGGAGCAAATTACATAGAAAAAAAATGAATTTTGTGGGAACAGTGCATGCATAAAAATGTTTTGCAGGAAGAATGAGTTTTATGATAAAGCAGGGATCCAGTAATTTACGTAATGCTGCTTAGGTTAAATGATATGTAACAATATATGTGACGTATAATGTTTGCAAATCTGAACTTATTGTTATGGTTTGATTACTTTTATATAATGAAGGCTTGTCTATGTCCCAACTGACAATTCAATAGAGGGTGTTTACAATAGAAGAAAAATGCTAATGTCTCATGTTTACATCCTTACCTTGCATCTTTATATTAGTTTTTAATGATGAATGATCTGACTTGGCTATTGGATGGGCCTCACAGCATTCAATTAAATGCATGTTTCTGTAAAATTTCATTTCTTTACAATCTAGCCCAGCTGTCGTATACTGGAGCATAATATGTAAATTGTCAGACTTCTTGCTACTAAATTCACATCTTCCATTCCAACTGTTCTCAAACAGTTCTTCTGAAATCTACCACTTTTGTTACATTTCATTTCTAGGTATTACTGACACATCCTCTCTTTTGCAAGTCAGGGTCTTGTAACCATCCACAAATAATATTGCCTGCTGAAACATTATTTATCCAAACAATTATCATAATCTCTATTATAGTAGTTTTAGGTGGAACATAAATACTTAATGCTCTTGCCCTGCCAGTAACCCCTTACTACAATAAATCTACCATTACTGTGTTTTCCTCTGCATTTACTACTGCAGCTCCTCTCACAGATAATAGTATCACTACCCTTAGCCTTTGTCCCTGATACTCTGCTGAATATCTATCCTGAAATTATCTCTTTTTCAGATTCACATGCTCATTTCGATCCAAATGCATCTCATGTGACACTGCTATTTGCACCCTGCACTTACTAACACAGGCCAAAGGAGATTACTAGGCTATCGACTCGGAGGACACTTTAAGCCTAGCCATTTCAATTCATTTAAATACTGTAGAGGTAGTAATCAATACCCAAGACTGCATTTAGTGATGACTACCCATGCCCAGGAGGGTTGTAAGCACTATCTTCAGTAAGAATTTATGGTGCCCCATCCACTCATCCAGGTTCCTCTTGAACACTGTCAGAGGTGCTCTGTTTCACATGAATTGGTAGCCTGTTCCAGAAACGTGGCAGTCACTGTGTAATAAATCTGTCCCTCCAGCATGCCCTATTTAAGTCACAGGCCATTTTTAAGTCCCTGGAACAGGTAGCCCTAGACCCATTTGATTTATGGATATGCAGTAAAGTCATTAGGTTTGGGTCTTTGGTTGCTCTGTAGGCCAGGCATAAAGCTCCCCTAAGAAGGCTATACGATATGAGGTATAGTGACAGGGATTTTATAATGTCTGTGGAAGGCACATGCTGGAGGCCTTTGATCTTTTTTGTTAGAAATTTCTGAGGTCTCTCTAATTGCTGTAGGTGCTTAGTACAGAATATACCGAATGGAACGTTATACTCAATTATGGGCCAGATAAATGCTGAGTATTGGGGGGTTATAACTTCTTTTACTCTTCAGGCAATGCCTTTACTAATCAAGTGAGATACATGGAAAGCTTTCCATACAATGGTAGACACACAGTGGTTGAAGTTAAGGTTGTGGTCAACCTGTGATCCCAGGTCCCTTACCACTTCATGGGTACTTAGGGTATTGTTAGTGATTTTATAGTGTGAAGGGACATTATTTGCGCTGAAGGGAATGATGATGCATTTAATTGCATTCAGTTTGAGACTGTGACTAATACACTAGTCATTGGTCTATGTGGGACCATCCTGAGAATACTGACATCATTAGGGATTAAATGAATGCACCTAGTTTGCGGTAGTCTGCAAACATGGTCAGCCACAACCTTTTAGTTTTGACCTGAACTTCTGAGAAGTATATACCAAACAGCAGGGGGCCCAGCAATGACCCCTGTGGCACCCCGCTGGTAACAGGTCTGCTGGTTGATGTGAAGTCACTCACATTGATAGTGTGTATGACTGGTTTGTGAGCCAGTTGGCAACCCATCTTACAACAAAGGGGTTTACATTCAGTTTGCTATGTTTTTCGGTAATGCCTGAATGTGGAATTGTGTTGAAAGCCTTTGCCAAGTCAAGGTATGCTGTATGCACAACTCCACCCTCATCAATGGGCTTGGTCATGTTTTCAAAGAAATCCACCTGATTTAACAGACAGGATCTTCCCTTCACAAAGTCGAATTGGGTAGGATCCAGGGTTTGGTGGTCACCTATGTCTTTATTTATGAGGTCCATAATGATAGGTTTCATGGCCTTACAGATAAGGCTGGTCAGTCTTATGGGTCTGTAATTCCCAGGGTCTGTTGCTAGGCCACCTTTGTGGAGGAGAATAACTTTAGCTGTTCTCCATTCCACATGAACAAAGCCTGTGGTTAGGCTATGACAAAAAGCGTACTTAGTGGTGATGGTAGCTCATGTTTTAGCTTGTTTGGAAGACAGCCTGGGATTTCATCTGGTCCGATACAGGCTGTGTTCTTTGCCTTGGACAAGGCTTTGAGGACCTGCTCTTCAGACATGTAAGGTGGTGGAGGGTTTGTTGCAAGCTAGGAGGCGATAATGGAGTGAAATTTTTGCCCAGCCTATCCACTAGCAGGTTCACTATCTCTGTGGGGTTAGTGTGTGCGACACCGTTGGTCACCAGTTCTGCACATGCTTGGGTTCTACCCTTTAGGTTACGTACATAGCTGTAAAAGGCCTTATGGTTATCCTTGGCAGTACTTGCTGAGTTTCTCTCAAAGGAGCTCTTGGAGGATTTGAAAGCTGTCTTTATTTGCCTGTTAAGGCTGAGGAGGGTGCTTTTCCATTGTTGGGTCCTTGTCTTTGTTTTCTTGGATAGCAACTTTTTGCATTTATTGTAGAGTTTGTTGATTCTGGAAGTCCACCATGGCAGCTTGATTTAACTTGGGGCTCTGCCTTTGATTCTATCTGGTACAGCTGAGTCTACACACTTATGCAAGTGACTGTACAGAGCTTTAATGCACATTTTGGCATAGTTACCACTTTAAGCTTGGGGTGGGGATTGAAATGCATTTTTACCTTCACCTAGGAGGATACAGTTTACCTTGATGATGTTTTTTATAGTCTGATTTCACCATTTGTGAGTTCTGGTGTTGGTGTCAGTTCGAAGGTGACTGATTTGTGGTCAGTTTTAACTAATGAGTGTCCAACAGTTGCAGTGGTGCACCTGTTTGACATGTTGGTGAGGACCACATATAGAATATTTGTTCCTCTTTTCGGGGTATGGACAATTTGCACTAGGGTACTTGAAGTCACAAAGTCAAGGAACTTTTGTGCTAGCAAGTTTGGGATACAGTAGGTTTCCCAGTTGATGGTAGAATAATTGAAATCCCACATAACCAGTGTGTTTGCTAAAATTTGGATTGTCTTCAGTTTGGTAAAGTAGGCTTCATGGGTGTTGTGACCCATGGAGGGGGATCTATAACTGGCAAGGACTTGAATAGGGGGGTCTTACCCACTGTAACTTGGAACTGGAGTAACTCCATGGAGGTGTCCAGTCCCAACTAGATATGAGGTGAATTTATCTCTAATATAGATTGAAACACGGCCTCCTGTAATTTTCACACATTCATTTTGATGTCTAAAGGTGTGGAAGGCATTGTAGCCTTACAGAGCTGGGGTACTCTCCAAGGACTTATACCAGGTTTCTGTGACTGCACAGACATCTACATCTTCTAGTGACAAAAGTGCTTCCACGGGGTGCAGTTTTTGGTTTAAGCTCCCAACATTTAGCAGCATGACCCTTACTTTGTTGTGACTGGTTAATTTCACGTTGGTAATCTTGCTTTTGAGATCTTGCCTAAAAAGGCACTATGCAGGAGGCAAGAGCCTTTGCCAGCAGCTGAAAGCCTATGGGTGCCCGGTGCAAACAGTCTCTGACAAAGCAGTGAGGTTTGTCGCCCATGGCTTCCCAGGCAGATAGAAGTGGATCCCCTTGGGAAGACACCAAAAACTAAGCCAATTATTGAAATCAGTCATTTTTTTGTTTATACTGTGCATCATTCTAGGTGAAGGGAGTATGTGTGCTCAAGGCTAGGGACATACTTGCCTGGGAGACATACTCAGAGAACTCGACCATGTCTCTCTTCAT
Organism: Protopterus annectens; assembly: GCF_019279795.1. Classification (NCBI taxonomy): domain Eukaryota; kingdom Metazoa; phylum Chordata; order Ceratodontiformes; family Protopteridae; genus Protopterus; species Protopterus annectens. The sequence continues at coordinate 931,846,014 of NC_056730.1, read as the reverse complement.
ATACTCCAGTGAGGTACATCTCAGGTCATTCACACCAACATGAGCTATGACAGAATCATAACGGCAGTTGTTACTGAGAGACCTGAGAGCATGGGAGATTTGGCGAATCCTGGCACTGGACAGACAGCTGACTGGCACTTTCTCCTTGTCCAACCTGCTGAGTGGAACATCTGTGTGTCTCACTATATTGAGTCTCCAATGACAAGAAAACGTGTTTTTTGAGTGTTACGTCTTACGGGCTTGAAGGGTGAGACACTGGTGTTGCTGTGTGTCATGGGTGCTGTGGAGACTGTGTTGGCTGTAGCAGACTTGTGTTTTGGAGCTCTCTGGTGTTTCAGTAAGTTTTCTAAGAGAACCTCTGTGTATCTGGATTTACGTGTTTGAGGCGTACTATGTATATGAGTAGTGGTATTATGTGAATATGCTGTGGCGAGTGAGTTGACAACTTTCTCTGTGTTACTGTTTTGACTGAGAGAGAGCATGGATTCTAGATTTTTGGTGTAAATACATCTCCCGCACTGTGTACTTGACTGTGTTATTAGTTAAGGGTTGTCTGTGTACAAAAGGCAATTGGTACACTGTCTCAAGAAACCCGGCAACAAGATTGGCAGGAGAAACAAAGGTAGTCCAACAGTCCATAATGTTAGGCTGAAGACTTATCACTAAGGGTGGCTTTTCAGAAACAATCACTGAGGAGTTCGACAAATGGATATTTCTGCCTGGGATTTAAGGGAAAGTTTGTTGAATTTAACTGCCTGGCTTTGGTGCACAATTGCGCAGTACTGCACAATGTGCAAAAGTACAGTTGTGTACACTTACCATAAATGTAGATGTTCGAGTGTATTCACTGTTGCATTCATTACATTTGGGTTATCTACTTGCAGGTAGCCCTCAGTCAGCCTGATTAACAAAGTCTTGGGTCCTGCGTTGGTTGCTGTCCCTTCTTCCATGACGTCAGGTCGTCAGGGGGTATAAAACATGCAGCCGATGCCATTACATCAGTTTTTCTTGCCCCAGATGTCAGGTGCCCCCCTAATGGGAAGCAATTAAATATAAAAACACAAAGATATACCTCCAACAAAAAAGAAAATACACCAAAAAGGCTTTTAAGCATAGTAAAGGAAAGTAGAGGTATAGTCAAAAGAAGTTAGGGGGCTGGAGGGAGGGTAACCAGGACTGCAACAGTGAATACAATCGAACATCTACATTTAAGGTAAGTACACAACTGTACCATGTTCTTCGTGTTTCACTGTTGCAGTCATTGCATTTGGATAGATTCCCAAAGCTATAGTTGGGAGGAGGAATTTAGATAGCATTAGGGCCAGCTATAAGGCCCTGCAAGACTGCAGTGGCAAAACCAGCTCTGGATTTAGAGAAAACTGGCAAATGATAATGCTTCATGAAAGTATGTACATAACTCCAGGTAGCAGCTTCTAGGATGTCCCTGGTAGGGACGCCTCTGAAAAAGGCTGTAGAGGTAGATGCAGCCCTGGCGGAGTGAGGTCTGATCCCCCTGGGGAATAAGTTTTCCATGGTGCTTATAGCAGAAATGAATGCAATGGCTTAGAAATTGTTTGCTTTGAAATAGCCTTCACCTCTGCCCCTGCAGCAAATGCCACCAGCAGTTGTTCAGATTTCCTTTGAGGTTTAGTCCTGTCCAAGTAGAATCTACGTTGTCTGTGCACATCTAAGGAATGCAGTATCCATTCCCCTTTATTCTGTGGACTGGGAAAGAAGGTTGGCAAATGAATGGACTGATTAAGCGCCACACTGGATACCACCTTGGGCATGAAGGATGACACCCTGTCCGCATGAAAGATGATGAAAGGCTCCACTGCCATAAGGGCCTGTAATTCAGATACCCTTCTAGCTGAAGTGATTGCTAAAAGGAAAGCTGTTTTCCAAGAAAGAAATTTTAAGTCTGCAGTAGCAGCTGGCTCGAAAGGAGGTAGAGTGAGTTTCTCTAAGACAAAGTTAAGGTCCCAGGCTGGGATTGGAGCTCTCCTGTGTGGTCTCAAAATTTTGGCCCCAATGAGGAACTGCTTGAACAGTGGATGAGAGAAGAGGGGAGGTTCTGTGTTATAATGAGCTGAAATGGCTGAGGCGTGGATTTTAATGGAGGAAAAAAACAAGCCCTTGTGAAGCATCTCAGTTAAGTATTGTAAAATCTGAGGTAAATTGGGTGCTGCTGTGCTCATCCCTTGAGATTGGTTCCAGGCACAGAATCTTTTCCATTTTTCAGCATAAGATTTTCTAGTACTAGGCCTCCTTGCCTATAAAATGATATCCATCACAGGTTTGCTGAGGGATGGTAAAGGAGAGATTAAGTAATTAGCCAGGTTGCAAGGTTCAGTGTTAGAAGCTGAGGGTGCAGAATCTGGTTCTCCTGCTGAGACAGCAGGGAAGGAGTCTGAGGCAGGTGCCATGGGGATAACCGTGACACACTGCGCAGGAGGGGATACCAGTGATGGAGCGGCCAGTCTGGAGCAATCAAAATCATCCTTGGTTTGTCCTGTTTGATTTTTAGTAGTACTTTGGAGAGCAGAGGCAGAGGGGGGGAAGGCATAGACTGATAGGTTTTTCCAGCTGAAGGACAGAGCATCCACATTCCAGGCTTGTTTGTGGGGTGTCCTTGTGCAAAATTTGTCCAATTGGTAGTTCTGGGGAGAGGCAAACAGGTTTATATCTGGGCTCCTCCATTTGCTTGTCAACATGTTGAAAATCCTTGGTTCCAGTTTTCAGTCATGTGGGTCCATGAGGTTTCTGCTTAGTCAGTCTGCCAGTGTATTTAATTTTCCTGGCAGGAATTGAGCTTGTAGGTGCACTTGGTAGCTCAAGGCTGTGTTCCACAATGCCATGGCTAGTCTGCAGAGGGGGTAAGAATGTGTACCCCCCTGCTTGTTTATGTACCACATAACAGTGGTGTTGTCCATCTTTACCATTAGTTGTCCTGGAAGAATGTGGTCCTTGAAGGCTGTCAGAGCATTCTGTACAGCTAACATTTCTTTTTGATTGATATGCAGGTGCATTTGACTTGGGTTCCATTTGCCCTGAATGCACTTCCCTGCCAGGTGAGCCCCCGATGGATAGTCTGATGCATCTGTTGTTAGGGTTTGGGCGGCAGGGGGTGGTGTGAAAGGTAGTACCTTGTTTTGGTGGCAGGCCTCTGCCCACCAAAGGAACTCTAGGCGTAGGCAAGGTATGATAGGAATCATTGTTTCTAGGTCTTGAGAATGTTGACACCATAGGCTTTTTAGATACCACTGTAGTTTCCTCATATGCAGTCTTGCATATGGAATTAGAAGAATGCAGGAGGCCATGAACCCCAAGGCTTGCAGTATTTGTCATGCAGATAGCAGGGTTTTTGGGGCCACTTGTTTGAAGTAGGTTGTCAAATTAATTTGTTTCTCTGGCGTGAGGTAAGCCATCTGTATTCAAGCTTGCTCCCAGGAATATAATTTGTTGACAGGGTACCAGGTGTGATTTCTTTTCGTTTATGGTGTACCCCAGACAAGTCAGAACCCTTTGTACAAAGGCCAGATGATTAAAAAGCATGTCCTGGCTTTCTGCCTGAATTAGACAATTGTCCAGGTATGGGTATATTTGAATATTTCTTTGCCTGCAAAATGCAGTAACTGGAGCTTGGCACTTTGTGAATACCCTGGGTGCAGTAGATAAGCCAAAGGGCAGTGCAGAGAACTGATAGTTCGTGTAGCCTGCTTTGAAGCATAGGTATCTTCTGCAAGATTCCCTGATTGGGATGTGCAGGTATGCTTCTTTTAAATCTAGCATTGCCAACCAGGCATCTTTGCCTAGCATAGAAAATAACTGGTGAAGAGTCAGCATCTTGAATTTTGGAATCGCCAGAAAGGTGTTTAGAGTAGACAGATCCAGGATAGGACACCATGAATTGTCTTTTCTGGGTACCAGGAAAAGTCTTGAGTAGAAACCTTCTCCCTTTTCCTCTTCTGGTACCAGCTGAATAGCCCCCATGTTTAAGAGAGAAAATAGTTGTTTTTAGGCCTCTACCCACTGATTTGGGGGTAGGTCCGGCCACCCGCCTGGTGTTGGCAATGTGTGGAAGTGAAATCTGTATCCCTGGGACAGTATATTTAAAACCCATTTGTCCTGGGTAATGAGCTCTCAGTTCTTTGCATAAAGAGCAATCTTTCCCCCCAAAGGGGCAGTCAGTTGATAAGTGCTTGGAAATTTTAAAAGGAAGTCATTGAGACAGTTTACCATAGGGGGGAGTCTTATTATTCTCAGATTTGGAAGTGGAGGCCCCCAACTGTTTAGTTCTGTGTGTCCCCTGGGACTGAAACCTGGGGTTTTTGTTGTGTCTGGGTTTGGCTTGAGAAGACCTGGAAGGGGCTGGAAAGAACCAATTCTTAGAGGGCCAGTGCCTACTAAATCTAGGAGGCTGAACTTGTAAAAAATCTTTAACAGTTTGCATAGATTTAGCTTTATCTTCCATCTTTTTAAGAACTTCCTCAGCCTTGTTGCCAAACAGGCAGTCCTGATTTAAAGGAACATCCAACAATTTAGCTTTAACATGATCAGGCAAAGATTGCTCCTTAAGCCAAGCATGCCATCTGAGCACAGACCCAGTAACAGCAGCCCTGCAAGAGGCTTCTAATGAATCAAAACCACATTGCAAAGTATGTTTTCCAACTTGTTCAGCAGAATGCATTAAATTCTGTAATTCTTTATTTTCCACACAGTCCGGAATTAACATAATTTTCTGTTTAAGCAGTCCAATAACATGTTGCTGATACTTTAACATATGAAACTAGCAGTTTAAAACCCTAATGGCCAAGGTTGCAGAAGTGTAAACCTTCTTACCCCATCTATCCAGCGCCCTGGAGTCTCTATCAGAAGGGGTAGGATTTTTAGCAGTAGAAGCCTTAATGCCCTTGGGCCCCAGTGAAATAGTCTCTGGATCTGCAATAGGATTTTTAAAAAGGAACTTGTGGGACTCAGGGACCCTGTAGTATCTGTCAGGTTTTCTGGGAGCAGGAGGCAGGGACTCAGGGGCCAAACTGGATTCCAAAAAAGCATCATCAACAATGTCTAGTACAGGAGGAATAGCTAAAGGCCTATACTGAGGTAGGAGAAAGAAATCCCTAAGCCTCTTTTTTGAATCAGAAAAATCCTGGCTTTCCCAGCGGAAATGCTCCCTTAGAGTATGTAAGGTTTCCCCAAAAGAAAAATCCTCAGAATGGGAAGTAGAGGGGATGGAGTCCTCTGCATCAGAATCTTCACAAGTAGATAAGGGCAAATTCAGATCATCAGAAGAATCAGAAAAAAACAGAATCCTGATCAGAAGATTCATAATCAACTTCAGTCCTAGGCCTCTTAGAAGGGGGGGGGGTTGGCTACCCCTGATTAGAGTTATTAGACTTTCAGCCACTCTTATCATTTGCTTTTTAGGCATAGAGGCCTGAGCATGTGGCCCGAGCGTCGTTTTTTTAGGCATGGATCGAGATTTAGGCCTAAGTAAAGAAAAAGGCGTCAGTTTAATATGCAAGTCCGTAGGCCTGAATACACCCTCAGAAGCCGGTGCCTGCACAGCAGCTCCGGACCCATCCAAGGTAGAGACATCCATGGGTTCCATAGCTGAAGCATTTCGCGGCATATCGAACTCCGAATGGGTCTCAGTGGAGGCCTGTGAATCAGAAGTAGCCGGTATCAGGGGCTGCGAAAGCACCTCACTGAGTAACGGCGAACTGGCAACTGGCTTAGGAGAAGCGTCATCAGCAGTTTTGGACCTCGGCAGCCTGTCTCTGTCTTTATCTTTGCGTTTTTTCGGAATCCCGGTAGTCGGATGACTAACCGACGACATTTCTGGATAATTAAACTGAGAACCGAAATATTTAGAGGCAAAAATATACTGATGACAGATAGTGCACTGATTAAATAAAGCACAAAACCGACAGCAAGGTACATCATGGTCACGGCCTAGGCAAGGAATACAGTACGAATGAAAATCTTTATGAGGTATTTGCTTTCCACAAGTAATGCAATTATTAAGTTTTACTGACTTCGGTAAGGAGCAAGAAAAAGTTTCCCCAACGGAGTACTTAGCTTTAGTTGAAGACTTCGGTTCTGAAACTCGAAAATGAAAATTTCAGGAATCGGCCGACCGGCACTTGCGAACTTCTTCTACTTCGGGCACCGCACGGCAAGAAAGACTGATGTAATGGCATCAGCTGCATGTTTTATACCCCTGACGACTTGACGTCATGGAAGAAGGGACAGCAACTGACGCAGGACCCAAGACTTTGTTAATCAGGCCGACTGAGGGCTACCTGCAAGCAGATAACCCAGATATAATGACTGCAACAGTGAAACACGAAGAACATCAAGCAGAAACCTGTTCACATGCAAGATTTAAATACCAGAAGCTAAAACCTGAAAAAAACTCTAACAAAATTCAAGGGGACCAATGAGGATGCTTATTCCCAGCTTATACCAGCCTCCCTTTACCAGTCAGGTGCCAAGCAAACATAATTTTCTCACAAAAGTGCAGATAGGCCCCTTCCAATGCAAGATGGCCTGGAAAACGTGATCAGAACAAACAAACCACTACAAACAGTTCCAGAAGCAACAGGCCTGGATCTGGACTATGCTACAACTACTAGCTACCCCAGTTTCAGCTGGAAACACTAGAGAATATTTAACATAGCAGAATGGCAGTGAGACAATGAAACAATGTTTAAAATAGCAGAAAATCAGCCAGAAGGCTCTAAAGAATGGTTTAAACAGTTAACAGATCAGCTAATTACTGCTTGATGGGAAAACCAGAGCAGGCAGAACAGATAGCCTTAAAACAGTGAGAAAATACCAGTAAATACTTAATAAACAGTGGATCAGCAGAAAGCTTGGTAAACAGTGAAAAAAGCAATAAAATTAGATTTTACAGGCACAGTGTAGCAGGCAATTGCAGTATAATAGTGTAGATTAGTACACAGTAAATAAATTCAGTATAAAGGTAGGTGGCAGGCAATAAAAAAGTGCAGTAAATAGTATAAATAAGCAAAAAAAAAAAAAAAAAAAAAAACAAGCAACATATGTTTTTTTTTGGAAGCTCAGAAGCCTCAAGTTGTCTGGTATCTTAGCTCGGAGTTGTGGCTGGTAGCCCACCTCAGTTCAGCTCGGTACAAACAAGCAGAAACCAGGGCCTAAATACCAGAAGCTAAAACTTGAAAACTCTTGACATTTTACATATGACATCATTCAGAAGGGAAATGCCAAAACAAAGGTCACAGGAGAAGTAGAAAAAGTCGACCATAACAAGGGTCACAGCCGCAAGAGTTTCTGGGGTGGGGCGGAAGTACATAGCCAAATAAAAGCACTTAATGCAGACTGCATAGAGAAAATATTGAACAGCTTTCCCAAAAAATGTCACAGGTCAGCAGTAAGTGCATCAGGAATTCATAAACACATTAGACAGAAGACAGATGACCTGTACTTGATAATGAAACATAAAAGATCAGCACTAATCCAAAAAGTAAGCAACCAGACATAAAGGGTGGCCTCTGTACTCTTTTTGATAGTAGATTCCACATGCCTGTTTCATCTGTATTTAAAAAGAAACTAGAGAGCAAATCATCGGAATAGCTGGAGGTTTAAGCCCTCCTTATGATCTGCAAGTACAGACTGCACATTGCTATGAATGTCAAGGAAACTACTGGCAGCTAAGGGCAATGAGCAATAAACCCGTTTTAGTAACCATGAGTGATTTGGCCCAGCAAAGGCATCCATAGCTATTTCAGACTATATCTCAGTATGAACATTAATTCTCTGGAGCGGAGTGCTGATATGGCACACAAAACTCCGCATTTTGAATTGGACAGACAGCTGTAGTAGAAGCAATGAAAAATAAAGATTCCATATGAGAATTCCAAAGAGCAGGTGGTAATGAAATAAGAGAGGACTCGCATTGGTTAGATCAGTTAAAGGTACGAGCAGAAAATGTAGGGAAGGAAACTTTAACAGCTCAGAAGGAAGAAAGAAAGAAACAGAAAAATGTGTGCAGGAACCTGTAACAATTTCCAAAGACTAAACTGAGTGCAGGTTTTATTCTTACAGGAAGAAGCATGCAAAGACCCTGAATAAATCCCTTGGTTTTTCTAAAATGTCACACAACACAAGATCACCTCTGGTATTAGTTAACTTGACTTTGTTTCCGAAAACTATACCCATGGCAGAACTTGCAGAAGGGGTAGCAGTGTTAACTTACAAAATCACTAGACTACCACCACAACAGATTTGTCTGGGTCATAAATTAACCATCATGTTCTATAACAGTGACTCTGGACTAGTGTCTTACCCAAGTGTCTGTTTACAACTGTAGCAAATAGGAAAGAGAAGTGATTCCTTGCTGGTGCTAGCAATCACACACTCAGCAAGGTTGGTTCGAAACACATTAAAGACTCCCAAGACCTAGCCCACCAAAGTACATGTGTAGCAGTAAGCATGGAGCAGACAAGTTCGCTGTCTCCTTCTGCTATTAAATCAGCGTAATTGAAAAGGAAGTCAAAACAACACACATAGCTGACTAGAGTGACATATGGTGATGTGAAGGATATAACTTCCTTCTTTCTTCCACTAGTACTGTTGCGGAGTCAGCATTTCTAGCAAGAAGAGATGTTAGTGAATAGAATTAATAAATTATTAACAAATGAGTTCTATAAAATCGTAACAAGAATAGCAGTGGAGGTACTTTGCACACTTTAGACGTTCTATGCTGGTAATCCGGGTAAAACATGCTAAACACTACAAGTAAAAGCCTGTTGTTACCCACAGTATGGTGGTGTCATTCCCTGCAGCACAAACACATTCTCAAGTGGTTACACACAAGGGGCAACTCCATCTGATGATACATGAGAATGCCACCAGAGCTGTTTATTTGAGAACCAAGAAAGTATTAAAAAACAATAGGTAGATCAAGTGTAAGCATTTCTATATTTGCTTGTCAGTGGCGATTCTTGCAACCTCATTTGTAGACACGCATTAGTGTTGTATATTAGCAAGACTTGCTTGCTATGGGTATGTTCTATTTTATCTGCTCAGGTACAACACTCCTTCTTCTGTAACAGTCACAGGATAATCCACAGTATACCCCGGAGGCATTTGATTTGTTTAAGTCACACAAACATTAACCATGCCTATTCTTTTTATATTACAACACACCAAGTAAAGGAAGTTAATGTCAAAAATAAGGATATATTTTTCTGAATCTGAACAAAAGGTACGAGTGGGCACTTCCATTTACTGGAGAATATGAACAGTCTATTTACATGGCATGCTGCATACCTCTTAGTGCAAGAAATTTGGACAAAACCTGAAATAATGTGGGAACAATGGCCCACAAATAAGGATAGATTTTAAATATTGCTCTTATACACTTAGAAAGTCATTAGAACTAGAGGATTTGTGTTTGCCTCCACTTTCTGAAGAATATGGAGTCTGAAACTGAAATGTATGTCATTATTTAGTGACTTCAATCCTTGGATCATTGTAGTGATTTTCCAGAAACCACAAATTTTATGAGGTACAGACCAAAAATGTGAGGCAGAAATCTGGACAGTTGAGAGCTATGTGCCATGGTGCTGTCTGTAGTGCAGATATTTCAGCTCAGTGTAACTGCCAAGTAGCAGTTAATGATGTCATGAGCATTATGTCATAAACTTAAGAGCAGATTTTCAGTGCTCCACGTTTACAAAACAGAAAGGTATTAGCATTACATGTGGTTTTTACCCTCTAAATATTCAAAATTCTCCTGCTGAAGGCATCCAACAACAGCATAATAGTGGTTGTGGTTTTCTATGAAAATCATTACACTATCAATGATTAAGATAAAAGAAAAACATAGATCAAGTTACAGTGAAATCATCAGACAACATAAGTGAAAACCTCAAACTGCATCAGAGTGTGATGAATGTGTCATTTGTCAAACGTTGCTTGTTTGATGTCTTTGCATAAACAGCCATTTGTCAAGAGATTTTCCAGTAGAGGAATATGCAGCATTCCAATGGAATGACATTTACAGACTGAATGCATGCACAGATAAACTGTTGGACCTCTCATACCCCTTCCAGATTTTCACTGAATTCAAGGAGGCTGAAAATCTACAGTTAGCAACAAGTTATACTGCTTTTCCACATTTTGCTTCACTTTAAAGAGTTATAGCAATACCAAGTAAGGTATGTCCATGCTAGGCAGGCTTTTGCAATTACAAGGCCCAGTATGGACCATGTTGGTTCCCCCCAATTGACCACCCGGACTTAAGATTATTTCAAATTAGGTATCACACATACATGCTATTACTTAAAATGTATTAAAAAGAAACAAAGAATATGCATATTTCTTAGCTTATATCTTAACTTAAAACATGTTCATAGTCCATAGGTTCATATTTATATAATAGGCTAATAATCACCAGGGACTTTATATGCCCAATCGTGCAATCCAGCTCAACTGCATACTTATGTATCATCAACACTTATTAGGAGAGGGTATATTAGGATGTTTCTAGAGGTTATGTGCAGGAGGGATGTTAGTTTGGGCATTAATGTCTGTCTCTGTCTATCAGAGACATGGAGGCTAGACCCGAGGTTTCCCATCCATTGGTCAAAGGATACGATTAAATAGAGTTAGGGATGGACTTTGCTTCACAAAGATGAGGAGCCTGTTCCTGAGCATGGGGATCCTCTGGGACACATATCTTTCTCTCCAACATCTCTTATTTATGTCACAAGCAAAATTTAATTCCTTAAATCTAGTGGATTTGATACAGTTTATTTTGTGGATGCGCAAAAAGTCTATCAGAGCTGGATCCAGGGATGCCTTTTATGTCAGGCATAGATTGCCTCTCTGTAACTGTAGGAGAGAAGAGCATAAAGACAGGGATTTAAGGTATATAGGACAATGTGTTTATACCTGGATTCTGCTGGCCTTTGTGGTCATTCCAACTGTTGCATGTGTCTGGACAGATACATGCAAAAGGGGTAATTACAGTCAATGATGGGTCTGATAAGAGCCAAATAAAGTGGTACTACAATTTCCTTGAACCTGGATGTCATGCCCTTTCATATAAGCTGGGTAACATTGAATGATTTTCTTACTACCTTGGCCACATATTGGTCAGAGGTCAGATTACTGTCTACATATGTTCCCAGATCCCTGACTAATGACAATTCTTAGAGGTGTCTAATTGATGGAATAAATAAAGTGGGTGGGAATTTTCCCAAAAGGCACAATAACGCATTTATAGGCTTTGAGGTTTAGTCAGTGATTTTGGCACCACTCATTTGTTTGTGTTAAACCTTCTTCAAAGATTTTTGTGTCAGAGAGAGAAAGATGTCAGCTCTCAGCTTGCAGTCATCTATGAAACTGGTCAGCCAAAGGCCCTTAACATTAGCCTTTACCTCTGAGAAGTAGATGCCAAATAGAAGCAATCACAGTATGGAGCCCTGTGGTACCCAGCTGGTGACTGGTCTCTTAGTGGAGGTAGTATCATCAATCCTGACTTCCTGGGTTCTGTCTGTAAGACAGCTGGCAATCCAGTGAGTTATGTAGGGGCATCTCCCATCTGCAGGGTTGTGACAGTGAAGAAAAGAATGCACTCAAGCAGCAGCTCCAAGACCTACTACATAAACCAGGACAACATCAGCTGCTGTTGATAAACAAGGGAACAGAATGCACAAATCATTACAGACATAACATGATATGAGGACTGCCTTGGTCCACATGATTGGGCCAACAGTAATAAAGAAGGAGAGGCCATCATAGATTTCTGTCTAGCAAATTGCTTGATGGTGGCCAACATATAGTTCAGTAAGAAACGATCACAAGATCACATACCAGAGTAGCCAACATGCTACTCAGGTAGACTTCCTCCTAGTAAGGAAACACGACTGGAGTAGAATCAAAGACTGCAACCTCAAAATGCACTCTCTCGAGGCACTCCTACAAATGGAGAACATCGATATCTGTGCAGTAAGTGAGACCTGGTTCAAATCTCCAGAGAGCACCCCTGCAATGCCAGGCTACAACTCTTACCACACTTTTCGGCCACCAAACCAGGACCAAAATACTAAAGGTGGAGGAGTGTCCATATTCACCAAGGATATTCACAACAGCAGGCTAGCTACCTAACACAATGTGTCTGAAATTCTCCAGGTGCAACTAACACTAGGTAAGACTGCAATACAAATTGTAGCTTGCTACAGATCCCCCACCATGCCCCAAGATTCTCACTACAGCTTTCTAGATATACTGGAAAATATTAAGATGCAACCAAGCACCCTAATACTGGGTGATTTCAACTACCCTGCCATTAACTGGGAAAACTACTCATATACCAACACCTTTGCCCAGTGGTTCTTAGAATTCATAAATTCCATTGCCCTGGAACAACTAATCCTTAGTCCCACCAGGAGCTCCAATTTCCTAGACCTGGTCATTACCAACATGGGAAATCGATGCTCCACACCTATGGTCACCCCCTCGTTGGTCACGTCTGACCATAAGCTAATTACCCTTGACATCCACATCCCACCGCTGCCCCCCCCCCCCCCCCCAGTAAGGAAACCACCATAAAAAACTTCTCCAAAGCCAACTTCATGCTACTCAAGTCAGAAGTGACAAACTTCATGACACCCATACAGATGGGAACTGAAAGTTCGACTGCTGAATCCTATACTAAGGCACTGTACGAGAACATCCACTTGTGCATGAATTGTGCCATCCCCAATAGAACCAAAATGCTCTCCTCCAAACAAAGGAAGCCAATCTGGTGGTCCCTTGCCATAAACAAACTTTACAATGAAAGTAAGAAACTATTGCAGAAAAGAGGAAAATCCCAGGATGCAAAAAACTCCCTTACCAGCCTCAGTAAGAAGCTGAGATCCCTCATAAAATCCTCCAAAGCTAGTTACGAAAATAAAATTGCCAAAGATTCTAAAGACAACCACAAGGCATTCTATAGCTATGTCAAGAATCTAAATGTTAATGCTCAGATCTGCTCTGAGCTACAACATAATGGCATTAAATATGCTGACCCCAAGGATATTGCCAATATCCTGGCAGATCGATTCAGTGCAAACTTCACCCCCTCTCACCCCCTAAAGAGCCCATCTCAATACCGAAAGATTGCCAAATTCTGGTAATAACGGCTACACAGGTAAAAAACGCACTCTTCAAAGCTAAGAATACATCATACATGGGACCAGACGACATCCCAGGCTGTGTACTACATGAACTACAAAATGAACTGGCACTTCACCCAAGTGTCATGTTTAATCATAGCCTCACCACAGGCTTTGTGCCCCCTGAGTGGCATACAGCTACAGTTATCCCACTCCACAAGGGGGGATCCACCTTGGATCCCAGGAACTACCACCCCTTCAGTCTAATGAGCCTGATCTGCAAGGCCATGGAACTTATAAACAAAGACACTGGCAACCTTCAAACACTGGATCCCATGCAATTTGGGTTTATGAAGGGCCGAACTTGTCTCTTGAACCTGACTGACTTCTTCGAATCAGTCTCCAGAGCCGTGGGCAAGGGTAAGGTGGACTGCATAGCCTATCTGGACCTCACCAAGGCCTTCGACGCCACCCCAACTCTGGAATCATAGATAAACTTACTAAGCTGGGCATTAATTCCTACATCACTCAATGGGTTGCCAACTGGCTTACTGACAGAACCCACACTGTAAAAGTAGCAGACTCCAAATCCAGCTCCAGACAAGTGACAAGTGGAGTACCTCAGGGTTCAGTCCTGGGACTGGCCTTAATTGGCATCTACTTCTCTGAAGTACAGGCCAACACTAAGGGACTCTGGCTTACAAAGTTTGCAGATGACTGCAAACTGGGAGCCATTATTGCATCCCCAAAGATGTGGATATTCTACAAAAGGGCCTTACAGAAACAGATGCTTGGTGCCAGAGCCATGGGCTCAAGCTCAATGCCAAGAAATGTATAGTTATCCCCTTTGAGAAAAAACAAGTACCCATGAATTACCACACAGGTGGCAGTACACTAAACACCGAAAGTGTGATATGAGACTTAGGGACACAGGTGGACAGTGGTCTCATCCTCGATAACCACATCGCCACAACAGTCAGGAAATCCTTCTATGTGGCACACCTCATCACTAAGGGCTTTTCATCCAGAAAAAAGGAAGCCATTGTCCCACTGTACTAATCCCTCATTAGACCCATTATAGAATACAATGCCCCATTTGGTATGTACCTCTCAAGACATCTGCAACAACTGGAAAGGCTGCAGAAATACCTCACTAAAAGAATCACAGGCCTAAAGCAGATGCCCTATGCTGACCGTCTAAAAAAAACTCTACCTATATTCTGTCGCATATCGTCTACTCAGAGGCGATCTCTGCTTAACGTACAAGGCCATGTCAAACCCAGAGCTGTTGGAAATGCTACACTTAAAGAAATCCCAATTCCTCAGAGATGCATGCTCCGGGGATCTAAATCTTGTCATCACAATGAACAAAACATGCTGGAGAGATAGGCTTCTGACCCAGAGACTCCCCAGACTCTGGAATAGATTGCCCATACACGTCGAGCAGAGCGCCTCTTTGGCCCTCTTCAAAAGGAACCTTGATGATTAGATGGGAGATGGGAAATTCACCCTGGGGATCACGTCAGTCACCCTGCTAGACAGGGGTCCAGGGAAGTAAATACTGTGGGAAGAAATAGCCAGCAAATTGTTATGGCTAGGCTTGTATAGGGCCCTAGGGCCAATAGCCTAGTGCTAACCTATGAACCTATAAGTCATCCCCAGTGAAACACTCCTCTCAAAGCATAAACCACTGCTTATCACAATCAGCTGCAAGCACTAGTCAGAGAAAGCTATAAGGTCTATAGAGACTTGGCTGAAGTCCTGGAAGTCGATTGGAGAAAAAGCACAAGAATTAAAGAAATTATTCAGGGCTCTAGCACCTCAGGAAGAAGAAATAATAGGTGGAGCTGAAGAAGAATGGCAGCACCTCAAAACACCATGTGTGATGACTGTAGAACATGTATACGGCCGAGCCTGGTATGGAAATAAGGTATATGTGGAAAGCTGGTGGTGGAATGCAAATGTCCAGGAAGTCATCAAAAGAAAGCAGTAGTGCAAGAAAAAGTGGGAGACAGAAAAGACAGACCAGACTAAGAAGGAATACTGGTTGGCTAACAAACAAGCTAAGAGAGGAGTTACAATAGCAAAGAGCAAGTCATTAGAGGTATACTACAGTGACTCAGTGGATAACACAAAGAAACTATCAGCTTGCAAGGCAAAGACAGAAAGATAAAGAAGACAGTCAGAGATCTTTTGTAATGAATGACAGTAACAACCTGCTCACCAGCCCACAAAAAATCAAAGGCAGATGGAATGTGTACTTTCAGCAGTGTCTTGAATGATGAAAACCCCACAGAAGCAGCATTGCCCCAGACGCAACCCATTACAAAAAGAGACAAGATCACACTAGTAGAAACAAGAAAAGCAATAACAAAAACTAAGTTAGGGAATTCACAGCAGATATGATCAAGATGCTGGATGAGACAGGGGAGAAATGGTTCCTGAGGGTACTCACAGCAGTATGGAGAGAAAGGTGCATCCCAGATGACTGTAGAATAAGCATACAAGTGACGGTGTACAAAGAAAGTACAGCTGTAACAGTAGATAGCTTTCTCTTCACTGTTGCAGTATTCTTTACTATAGGGATCTCCTGCCTAGGACAGCATGATGTTCAGCTAGTATACCAAACCCTTATAATCTTGTATTCATGGTACATCAAACATATACTCCCTGCATAGGACATAGGGCATAAAAGTAATGTTTGGACGCTGTTACCCAGAACTGAATGGCCATAAGGGCTGAAGCTCAAAAACTCTCCAAGCAGAAGTAAGAGCAGGCAACAAGACAGTTTGCCCAAGCACAATGCTGCAAAGAAGCAGAATCTGCAGGATCAAAAGGAGCTTAAGTCAATTTTTCAAAACAAAACTGAGGTCCCAAGGAGGAGGCAAAGGTTTTCTTGGAGGCCTAAGATGCAGGACACCTTTAAGAAATTGTTTCACCTCAAAACAAGAAGCCAAGGGAGGATTCAAGAACAGACCTGCAGAAATATTTGACAAATGGGCCATCACAAAAGAATAGACCATCCCAGACTGGAGAAGCTCACACAAATAAGAGAGGACCAAAGCACCCCTACTGAAAAAGGGTCCTGGTTATGAGCATGGCACCAGACAGAAAATCTTTTCCATTTGGACATGTAAGATTTTTTGGATGAAGGTTTCCTTGTCTTCTGTAAAACTTTGAACATGTCCCCAGAAAAGAGGTGCCTGAAAGGGATCAAAACCCTATCACTCACAGTGTCAGTTGAAGAGTGGATAAGTGAGGCTGGATGAGAAACCCCATGTCCTGTATGGGGGGATCCAACCTGTAGTGATTGCCCCTGGCCAGATACATTAAGAGGGGGAACCAGTGCTGTCATGGCCAAAAAGAAGTCACTAGCAAG
Organism: Protopterus annectens; assembly: GCF_019279795.1. Classification (NCBI taxonomy): domain Eukaryota; kingdom Metazoa; phylum Chordata; order Ceratodontiformes; family Protopteridae; genus Protopterus; species Protopterus annectens. The sequence goes on along the minus strand of NC_056730.1, from coordinate 931,829,481 downwards.
ACTTTTGGTGTGTCCAGCTGAATCTTCTGCAGGACACCTGGAAGTAGGAGAAGAGGAGGGAAAGCATAAAGAAACATCCCCTTCCAAGGAAAAGAAAGGGTGATGTCCTTCCATGGTGCTCTGGAAGAGGAGAGAGAGAGAGCTGTCTATTCATAGGTGAGACAAAAAGATCTGTCTGAGGAATATCCCCAGCTAGACAATGTCCTTAAGCACGTATATGTGCAGCATCCATCTGTGAGCCTGTGTTCTGGACCTGCTCAAAGAGTCTACCACTAGATTGTGCCCTGAAGGAATGTCTGCTACCTGAAGAGTTAACTGATAATGGACAGTCACCTCCCAGGCCTGAACAGCCATCCTGCAGAGGAGGTAAGATTTTGTGGCTCTTTGCTTGTTGACATACCACATCACTGTAGCGTTGTCTGCGTACATCTTCAAGGGGCCTGGAGAGAATATGGGGTGAAAAGCTTGAAGGGCCAGAGCTGTCAACTCATTGATGTTGTTATGGTCTAAATTCTGATGGGGGGGGCCAGAGACCCTGAACTTTCAGGTGACCACATGAAGCCCTCCGCCCCATTTTTGAGACATCGGTGAACAGTTCCTAAGGAGAGAATGGAGGCTGAAATGGCAGGTTTGAGATAGCAAACTGCTGAATCCACCACTCAAAGTCCTTTTTTAGGTAAAGGAGGTGAAGTACATTGAAATCCAGAGGGTGGCAATGCTGCAGCCAAATTGACTTGAGGTACCACTGAAGCTTCCGCATATGTAGTCTGCTAAAAGGGCGCGGTAGAATAGAAGAGGCCATGAATCCCAGGGCCCAAAGAAACTCTTTGGCTGGAATGGTACTGAGAGGAAGAAGAAAGTGAAAGAAGGCTGTCGATGACAAAACTTTTGGAGGTGAAAGAGAGGCCAGCATTGGCGCTGTCTGAGTCCTGCATCGCAAAAACAGATGATCCTTAGAGGGAATCAGGATGGACATTTGGATGTTGATAGTGAACTCCAGACACTGAAGAAGAGAGATGGTGAGCTTCAAATCCTGTAACAGGCAACTGGGAGAAGATGCCTGAAGCAACAGATCATTAACAGGAAAAATCTGAATGCCTTGGAGCCTATAGAAAGCAGTCACAGGAGCTAGGCATTTTGTGAATACCCTTGGGGCAGAAGACATGCTGAAGGGCAAAGCAGAGAACTGAAAATGAGAGGAAGAAAGAGAAAAGTGTAAAAACTTCCCGAAAAGTGGGTGAATAAGGATATGAAGGTAAGCATCCTTCAGATGCAAAGATACCAGAAAACCCTAAGGTAGTAAAAGAGGAAATAGGGGTTGAAGAGTAAGCATCTGAAAAGAGTAGACCTTAAGAAAGGTGTTGAGCAGGAAGAGATCCAAAATAGGTCTCCAAATGCCCTTCTTTTGAGGAACCAAAAACATCCTGCAATAAAAACACTTTCCCACTTGGGAACAGGGAACAGGCTAAATGGTTCCTTAGTTCACCAGGGAACCTAGGACCTCCAGGAAATGAGGATGTTGCTCTAGAGGATTTTCAGAAATCCCTGAAAAGGAGGAAGAGACTTCCATACCATGAGGTATCCCTGACAGATGCTAGAGACAATCCAAGAGTCTGCAGTGATGAGATGCCAATTTGGAAGACAAAGGGAAAGCAAAGGGACAAAGGAAACAGGTCTAAGAGTGCGGTGAGGGAAATGTCAAAGAGAAGAAGACTTATCAGATAAAGAAGGCTTCTTGGCCACTGAGAAGCCTTAGCAGAGGAGGCTCTCCAACCACTCTTCCTGCCCTTGGAGGCCTGGTGGGGCTGCCTGCAGAGAAAAGCAGACCTAAAATAATAATTCCTCTGGAAGATGGTGACAGGAGAGACAAAAATATGTTCAAGGTATTGTAAGGCTTTGCCTTTCTCTTGAACAAAGGGCTCAGCAGCAGCATTCTCACAAAGATGTTTGTTATCCAAAGGAGCATACAACAACTTGGCCTTAATCTCCTCAGGCAATGACTGAAGATCTAGCCAAGAATAATGCCTCATGACAGACCCAAAAGTCGCAGCCCTGGAAGTGGCATCATAGCTACCCTTGATAGAGTAGTGAGCTACTTGAGAAGTATAACCTAAAATATATAAGGAAAAAGATTTGCCTTCAGAATCAAAGAGGTCAGAATAACCTGACAAGTCTGAGCAATCAAAGCCAGAGCATATCTGGTGTATTGCCTAATGAGCAGGATTCAAAATAATTCACTACACACTACAGAAATGATCTATTAACAAACTTTATTTCTACTTTCTACTTTTGAACAGAAAGTCTACTTCAAAAGTGTATTTCAGCTAACAAAACTAGTGGCATAAAACTGTAACTAAATAGAATTAATAGTTCAAAACAGCACTCTAGCCATGCAGTTCAACAATTCTTTAAAGCATAAGGAAAAAAAAGTGGTTAATACATCACTGGTTGGCACTTCATCGCAGCTGCCTCATTGACTGGGGAGCCCAAAACAGTCTGGTATCTGGTGGGAGATTCCAACCGGGAACAGGCCCGGGCAATGCATCCATTCCATGGAGAACTCCAAACCAGACCCCTGTGAGACCCCATCTTATATAGGCTGTTTGTTTACTCAAAAGTCAAACATGTCCTATAACTAGAATGTTCCCTTCTCACAGGAAAAGTACAGACTACGTGGCAGCAAACAGGGGTGGTGGCCAGTCACCCACAGATGCTTCAGTAAGCCTGCCAAGTTCCCGTGATCATACTCCCTAATATATATAAACAACTCTAAAATATGTAAACAGAATGTTCTATCAAATTAGCAAAGGTGTGAAGACAAGATATCAAGCCGAGCCATCACAACAACTTGTATTGCCAAGTTATGATGACTCAGCTTAACATCTTGTACTGCCAAGCTTCTTCTGACCTCTTCCCTAAACACATAGAAGAGTGTAGAAAAGGAAAATCTTAAGCTGAATATTAACCCATTAATAGCGGTGTGTCAGTAATCAGGCCTACACATAGTCAATAGACAATTAGCCTACACATAGTCAATAAGCTTACACATAGTCAATAGTCAATTTAGCCATATTTGTATTACACCTGGTCACATGGGTATGGGAATTAATAGCCCTAAAGGCCAAAGCACAAGCAGTATAAACCTTCTTACCAATCCTCTCCATTGCCCTACTATCCTTATCAGAAGGCAAACGTTTGGAAGAGAGCAAGAGCTTGGAAGGTTTGTCAGAAGAGTCTTAGACAATCTTCAGGCACCTTATAGAACCTAAAAAGTTTCTTAGGAGCAGGAGCCTGAGAATCAGTAAACTTGGAAGCAGCAATGAACGTGTCTAACAAGGCAGCAAACACAGAAGGAACTGCATAGGTTTAGAGATATCCACCGGAAGCAACTCATAATATCTCCTCTGAATATCAAACACACAGTATTCCATCATCCTAGCAACTGGGTGCCCAAAGGACAATTCCTCAAAGGGAGACTCAGGACTAATAGACTCCTCCTCATCAGAACCATAAGCCAAAGGTGAAAGCATCTGTGAAGAAAAGGACAAGGACCCCTCATCCAAGGAATCTGGTTCCTTAGACCAATTACAAGGGGTAGAGGTCCAAGAAGGTGCAGGCACCAAAACCCCTTGAGGAGGCTTCAGGGCCATCAAGGCAAAAATCAAGCCCTGAGTAAACTCTTGACATTCCCTCTGATGATCCTTATGACAAACCAAAACATGCTTCATTTTTTGTCTTCTCTTGGAAGGGACATCAGGCCTAACAAATACTGGAGATTCAGATTTTTGGCGAGATTCATTAAGAGTACCTGGAACCTCCTACTTGCTGTGGTTCCCTCCTCGATGTCTAGTGCAGACACTTATAGACCTTCAGAGGGCATGCAAAAAGATGGACCCATGCCTGCCTCCAACATGGTCACGGCAGAGGAATCCAATGTAGAACCCAAACAGCCTACAGAGCTATTACCCGCTTTTAGGGGGACATCTGGTGGAGGCTGGACAGCTAAAGAATTTGTCCAAGACTTCTTGGTTTTCTTATTACCTAGCAGGAATATCTCAGGGTTAATGAATTCTGCCATGCAACCCTGAGCTAACTGTTTAAGCTGCTGGTTTTCAAGACAAATGGTCAGGGAAGACAAATGGTTTCTGTGTGTCTTGGGTACAAACACCTTACAGATACTACAAAAGATATGGTCATGGGAAGCACCCAATCAAAAGACACACTGTCCATGATGATCCTTATGAGGAATCTGCCTCCCACACTGACATTTTCCCTTCTTGGATAGCATGAATTCTAGGTAAAAAAATAAATAAATAAAAAACAAGACCAAAGGAAAGAAAAAAAAAACAATCCCCACAGGGCACTTATCTGACAGCTAGGTATCCAACACAGCAACAAGGCATTCAGACCAACAAGTGATGATGGTGTTTGGACTGGCAGCAAAGAAGTTCTAGTTAACTGTTTCTGTATGTCACTTTTATGCTCTACATCCTGCATGGAGCATGTTTGAGACATATGGCACATGCCAGATCATAAAACGTTGGTGTAATGGCCAAATGTTGGGCTGTTCTAGATGTGAGATCCCTATAGTAAAGAATACTGGAACAGTGACACAGAAAGACATCAAAGGGGCCATCCATAACTGTGGGTAGTACAGAGATATCAAAACTCCTGTCAAATTACATGAAAGTTCTGGACAGGTAGATTGATAAATGAATATGCAGAGTAGTAGAAAGTAAGATGGGAGATAAGTAGTTCTGATCAGGATGCAGCACAGCCGACCCCAGCTTTGCAGTGAAAAACACAGTTGAGAAGACGTTAGAGATGAGGAAGGAGTTCAACTTGGCATTTCTAGACTCAAGTACGAACAGTGTTCTGTCTTACACAGGGTTTCCCAGTGGGAGTAGGTGTGCATCAAGGATCAGCTCAGAGCCCATGGCTGTTCATACTAGTGATGGACTATCATCAGCAAAGTTTCTGTATGCAGATAATTTGCATTACAGGCAGAGTCTGAGCAAGAACTTCAGCAAAGGATGGGGGATGAAATGCAAAACTGAAGGCAGACTGGATGAAACTGAGTAGAATTGAGAGAAGGTAAAATAGTGCAACAGGTTAACAGCTTTAAGCAGCTGGGAGGGGTGATGGAGAAGGGAAGCCTTAATGAGGAAGTCAAAGCTAGAATCAGAGGTACTGCAGCCAAATGGCACCGTGTAAGGGGTAGTGTATGACAGAAGAATGCCAAAGAAGCTAAAAAGTAAAGTGTATAAAATGGTGGTGTAACCAGTACAACTGTATGGCACAGAAGCCTAGGCAGTAAAAGTAGAGCAGCTGAAGAAGCTAGGCATGATGGAGATGAATTGCTTGAGATGTGTGGAGGTGGGGACAGATGAAGAAATGAGGACATCAGAGCAGAAGTCAAAGTACCACCAATTGCAGAGAAGGTCAAACAAAATAAAATACAGTGGTTTTTGCACGTGTGCTGAAAATAGAAGACAATCTGATGAAGATGATTTGGGACAGACAGGAAGAAGACAAGGGGAAACAAGGGTGTCCAGCAAAGAGATTGATGGACTGTGTGAGAGAAGGCCTGTGACAGTCAGGCATGACTGTTGAAGAAGGTAGGAGAGGAGCACTGAATCGAGAGAGATGGAGACAGTTGATATGACACTCTGACCTCATATAGAAAATGGGAAAAAGAGGATTGATGATGATGTTACTTAGAACATGTTTACTGTTGGCCCCTGTCTATAAGAGACATTGGGCCAGCTCATGGATACATTTATGATTTTCCAACCAATGGTCAAGGTTATATTTGAAGAGGATTAGGGATAGAGTCTGCTTCACATGGATGGGGAGCCTATTCAAGAGCACTAGGATCCTTTGAGACACATATCTGCTGCACCTGCATGTGCTATTCATGTTCAAGCAAAATTTAAATCACTGGATCTAGTGTTTCTGATGCTGTTCATTTAGCAGATGTACAAAAGCTCCATCAGGCCTGGATCCAAGGATGCCTTACATGCTAAGTACAGATTGCCTCTCTACAACCTATAGAATACTGAGTACAGAGACAGTACTCTAAGGCAATATGTACAGGACAATGTAATAATACCTTGGATTTTCTTGGTGAGGAACCTCTGTGGGCATTCCAACTGTTGTATATGCATAGTCAGGAGTACATCAAAGACGGCACTGTACTCAATCATGGGTCTACTAAGGGCTGAGTGCAGTGGTCCAGTAACTTCCTTAGGTACTGGATGCCATACTCTTACTTATAAGTTGAGTGACATACAATGATTTTCTTACCACATTGGCTATGTGTTAGTCAAAGGTCAGATTACTATCTACACATTCCCACATTTCCATCAAGTCAAATCTTAGGGGTGCCTTATCAATGGAGTAATTTGCCTGGGTGTATGTTTTCCCAAAATGCACTATAATGCACTTCTTTGCAATGAGTTTTAATCCATGGCTTTGGTTTCAGTCATCTGTCTGAATTAAACCCTCTTGAAGGATGTTGGTGTAATGGGGGGTCAATTATGATAACTCCTAATTTGCAGCCACCTACAAACTTAGAGAATCAGAGCCCCTTGACATTAGCCTTGACTTCCAAGAAGTAGAAGCCAAACAGGAGTGGCCCAGCATGGAGCCTTGTAGTACTTCACTGGTGACATCCCTCTTGCTGAAGGTGATCTCACCAATCCTGATTACTTGGGTCCTATTGGTGAGACAGCTGGCAATCCACAAGTTATATATGGGTTTATGCCTAGTTTGGTGGGTTTCTCCACGAGTTATGTATGGGTTTATGCCTAGTTTGGCGAATTTCTCAATACCTAAGTCAGCTATTGTACTGAATACCTTAGCCAGATTTAGGTAGGTGCTATACACCATCTTCCCTTCATCTGTTGCCTTGGTTACCTTCTCAAAGAAATCTAACAGGTAGAATAGGCATGACCTTCCCTTGGCAAAACCAAACTGAGATGGGTCCATTATCTGTAGGTTGTTAATATCTTCACTGGTCATTTCCATGATAAGTCATTGCATGGCTTTGCATATCAGACTAGTCAGACTGAGTCTGTAGGTTTCAGGGCCAATTGATGGTCCAAACCTTGTCAAGGGGGATAACTGTTGCCTTCCTCCATTTGCTTGGTATACAGCCTGTTTTGAGGCTGTAGTTGAAAAGTGACTTAATCCGTCCTGATAGGTAATGTTTTAGGTTAATTAAGAGACAGCCTGGAATACTGTTGAGTACCACTGAGGCTGTGTTTTTGGTCTTAGTGAGTGCTGCCATGACCTGCTCCCTGGTAATAGTTGGGGGTTATGATGTTAGAGTTTTCCTGGGGATGGCGGGGGGGGGGGGGTGAAGTATGAGATGAATTTGTCAGACAGCAGGTTTTCAATCTCACTGCTTTGTCTGTGTGGCTGATGGTCTAAATATGTGGGAAGCACTGTACCCTTGCACTGCTGGAGTACTTTCTGCAGCTTTAAACTATGTCTCAGTAATGGTACAGATGTCTATTTTTTGTAGACTAAGGAGAACTTGTAGGGTATGAAATTTCTTGTTAAGGCTCCTGGCATTGTGTAGTAACACCTAGAGTTTCCTTTGTTTTTTGTTTTTTTTTATTGAGTAGTAACACCTAGAGGTTCCTTTATTTATTTTTTTTTGTTTGTTTTTTTGCTATGTCAGTAGGTTTGCCACTTTGGCATAACCTAATAAAGGATCTAAAGGGGTGGATAAAGTTTTATCCAAAGTCTCGAAGCCCAGGGGTACAGATACAGGCGATCTTTGGCAAAGCAACATGGTCTGTTGACCATGTTCTCCCAAGATGACAGATATTGAATCCCCCCTGAACTGACACCAGAGACTAAAGCCAATCATTTTTTGTTCATACTGTGGCATCATCCATGGAGAAGGTAGAATGCTGCTCAATGCAAGGCACACACCACAAGTCCATGATGTCTCAGGTCTTTTATGCCCACAAGGACAATGACAGAATTATTCTGGTACGCGTGGTGCAAAGACTTGAGTGCATGTGTAACTTGGAGATTCTGGCTATAGATATGCAACCATGGACATCAGAATACTTTGAGACTAACAGCCTTTCAACAGGACTCTTTCAACACCTATGAGAAGAGACTAAATGTACTGGTCTTGATAGAGGTTAAATGAGCACATTTCTGCAACAGATGCCTACCGCTACTCAGCTATTGGTAGAACCTCACTTTAAAACAACAGCAACGGTGCAGAATAATATCACTGTAAAACCATGTGTAAGCATATAAATACTTCACCAAATCCTAGCACTGAAACGTACCTTGATTTATCTGCTTTTACAATTTATACCCTATCCATTACTATATATTTGCAAGAAAATCATAATAATGTGTGCCAAATCCATAACTGTATACATGCATGCAGTTTTGTGTACTAAATTAACTAATTTTACGTACACTACTTATATCATGCATGTTTAGCTAACATAATGGATACTATTATTCTTTATTTTTTATCTGATACAAAATGTCTCACTAAAACATGCTAAAAGTACTACTCTGTCTCTTAAAGCTGCAGCATAAATGCTGTCTTGCCCAGACTTACATCATTGCAAAGCAACCCCAGCAGAAACTGAGATTGTCTACCAAGTTCTGGGTCACACACCTACTTTGGATTCTTGTTTTGAGAGGGAAATATTTTAGATCAGCACTAGACAAAATGTTCCACAGTGGTGTCTTCTAAGTATGCATTTCGCTTGGCCACATTGCAGCAGTTAAGATTCTTTGTCTTCGTCATTTCAGCTCCCATCAACCATCTGCTCTGAATCAAGGGTATAGTTAGGCTTACTCTTTGTACTCTACAATTTTCTATGCATCATATAGAAACATTGTGGATTTTTTCATGTCATATTATATCTGCAACAGTCTAAATGAATGCCTCCAGCAGCAGATGCATAGCTTGCTTACAGAGAAGCTTGCTAAGCTAAAAACAGAAGCTTTAATGATTTTTGAGGAACAGATAAAAATGCTGCATACATTTGCTAAGTGCATGAGGGGAGCAGCATTTTAAAATATGTCCATTTTTTAAATGCCAGATGAGCTGGTCATGGGGGTGCAGCAACAAGAGTTTATGAGTACAAATGGAAATGTCTGGCTGCATCCCTGCTCTGGAGAAAAGCCCAACAGCATCCCTTTCCTCATTCTCTCCTTTAATTTAGGTGCACTCAACTCAGCACAACATACACCTGGAAGGTGAAATCCTCATCCTACATATGAGGAGCTTAAGACACCCTGTGACTTCCTATAGCTGAGGTTCTGTTTTCATTCAGAAGACCCTCAGACAAACAGCAGAGAAAGCCAAAGTACTTAAACCAGATAACAGGATGAATTTTGCAGCATTATGCCAGCTCTATCCTGAAACTATGCTGAGTGTCAAATATATTATGATGTTCAGTAAAAGGGAAAACTTAACTACAAACCAGCATCTGCTAAACCAAATTAAAGAAATACCTAAAACATTTTTCTATAATTTCCATTGACATGTTTGTAGTGCATAGAACAGTGTGATTATGCTCCAATACTGAGAAAAACAACCTCATTAAGCACTACTCTAGATCGAGACCCAATATTAACAGCGCTTAGAAAGGTGCTTAACTGACAGTGCTCGCTAAGGGCTTTGCTTGCTTTTTTATGTAACCAGCAGTATATGGAGAATTACGATCCGGTTTCTAATCATACATTTTAAGTATTCTTGACATCAATGCCAAGATTCACCTCTTGAAATTCACTCTTGAAGTGAATTCCTCATAACACACAATAATATGGTTATGATCAGAGACCCAATCATAATGGTCTATATTACCACTCTTACAAAAGAAATTACAATAATCCATTGCATTAAAAAACTAGAATCATAATATCAGAAATATTTTTTTAAGATACAAGCTAATGTTTGAACAATAACCTTACAAAATATATAAATATAAAATTATATATAAAAGGAAGCCTGATAGCAGACAGTGCAATATGATGTCATTTAACACTGTCAGGAAGCCTTTTCAACAATAACTAGTCTTAACAGTAAAGAAATGCCACATGCAATACTCACTGGAAGCAAACATCTGTGTTTTTAGTTATGCATTACATAATATAAAGGAACAAAACAAGACGCTTCCTTGTCAAAGTATTTGTAAAGTACATTTATTGCAAAAAAAAACAATAATAAAATCAGTGTGGGTGCTTTTATTCTGATGAAATTAGAACATTTTCAGACCAGATAACTTTAAAACATCACACACTAGTTTTACTATTTTTACAACAGAAATATCTTCTGAATGCTCAGGAGAATGGTCTTGCTCTGTTTCTTTTTAGATTCCACTTCCACACTATGCATGAAGCTGTGTTTTGTTGACTATTTAATGTATTGTAACAGAGCTACTCACAGGCTTAACTACAAATGGTTATTACATTTGTTTCAATTATCTGATCGCGTTACTAAAAACTATACCTTTTTTTAAAGATACATATTATATAGCTACATTAAGGACATCGACTGCTTGTTGCCAAGTTACTTACTAACTTCAAAGTGGAGCTCCGTGAACCCAAACCAGGTGTGCTACGACTAGTTTCTACTATTTCAAGCAACTTCTAAAAACACTTCGTCAAACTGACAGCTGCTAAAAACAGTAGGATCATTTATGAGACCTGATACTTGTATATTACCTGTCCTAAATTAGCGAGTAACACATGCCAGCATACCTGTAAATTACTCCCTTCTTCCCTCATTCTTTCCTTTTTTCTTCTATCTTCTGCCCTTCCTTTTGACCTCCATCCTCCCTGTCGAATTATTCGCTGTTGATCACCTGGCTTCCTGATCCTTTTCTCATTTCGTCCCCTTAATTGGCTTACAGATTCTATTTTCCTGCCTTCTTTATACTGTACCTGTGTGTATTCCTGAAATCTGAGGTTATATGAGGGTAGCGATCTCTCAGGAATCTCTAGTGTGTGAATGGTGAGAAGCTTTGTTCAATGACCAGTTTGAATAAAAGACAGCCTAAAAGACGTACTGCTCTTTCAGGATGGGAAGCCACCCTTTTTTGGGAAAAGGAAGGTAAGTTGACTAATGTTAGTAGTGGATTGAAAGGATGATTTTTTTTCTGTGATGATGTTGATGTGAGAGTGAGCCCATATTCCAGTTAAGGAAATGGGACTACTTAACCAACTGCAGCCCTGGTGGCAGGACTGAGGAAGTGAAATATTTTTTGTTGATCAAAAGAGCAGTTTGTTAACTTTGAATTTAGTGATTTAAATACGGTGATAGTAGTCAAGTTCTAGGTATAACCACTAGATGCCTATCATGGTGTTTTGACCTTGGCATACTGTACAGTTGGAGTAGTGTTTTGAGAGCTTGTATGGAGTGCCAAAAAAGCACAGATTTTGTTTCAAGTTAAGGGTTAGGCTGTGAGAATCTAACCAGCTATTTAAAGGAAAGAGGTCTTGTTCTCAGAGGAGGAAATAAAATTATTTAGAGAGTGTGAATGTTGTAGGGCAGACTATTTACAAACAGGGAGAATAGAATACAAGACTGGATGGACCCTTGCAAGAGCCCTACAGTAACATCAGCTGTGAGTGAGGAGGAAGAGGAGCAGATCTGTACCTTAATGACTTTGTCAAAAAGTCTTTGAACCAGATCACCTGGGGTTAATGCAGACAGAGTTAAGTGAGTTAAACAGGATGGAGTAGTCAACTAAGGTAATCTAAACCCGGTCTTCAAACAAAGCACCTGTTAGATGCCTCTGCCTCTGTTAATCTGAATGTCATGTTTAATTGTATACAGGGCAGTCTTTGTGCTTCGTCCTGTGCAGTATCTGTGTTAGTGGGGAGAAATTATCCTATAGGCTTGAAGGTAAAATGCTAGCTAGCTAGTAGTATCTTAGTTTTTCCTTAATCTTTCCCATGATGGGAAGAATGATGTTGGTCCGGAGATTTATGGAATTAGCTATTTTACACTGGTGTGTCATCATTATTTTTGGTGATGTATAAGACAGATGTTAAATGGTTGAATATGTTCCTTACAAAGGTAGATAAGCCTAGATGGATGTCGATATATTACAGGAAGAGCATCAGAATGGATTCTGTCTAGAACAAGTGACAAATCTTTGGTAGTAGAAGGGAGGGAAATCTGAGTGGAGTTGAGTGAGACTGTAGGATTGGAACAGTCACTGGGCTTGATTGTGGACACAGATATGAATTCCCTCAAGAAACTGTATATTTTGATTGTGTCTTTATACAGTGAGTTAATGGGCAGGGCACAACAAATTCTGTACCTGCATTCTGAAACGCTGGTACAGAAATAAACACCAGTACTGCACTACTGACTAATCACACCCCCTAACTCTCTGAGCCCAGGGTGACTGCCCCATTTCCTCACCATAGCCACACATCTGGTCACAGCACCAGAACCACAATTAGCAACAGTCAATCTCAAATTAGTCACCTGCTGTTTGATCCAAAAGTAGTTAAGACAAAGCATTTAACAAAATCCAGTTAACAAATGAGGTCTTAAGGCTTTCTGAGAAGACTGTTCACAAACAGAATAATTCAGATTTGACATTTGAATGAAACAAGTTAAAACCAACATAATAGCAGACAGTTCAACGTAGTTGGTCATTTAATTTGAAGTCCCTTTGGTATTGGCCGAGTATTATCTGAGACCTAAAGATTTTAATAAGCAGAAGAAAAAGTTGAACTCTGGAAATAACACTGCATTTTCTTGAGTGGTGATATGGCAATAAAAACAATGGGGATGGAAAATAAAGATATACTTAAACTACAGGCTGACTAATGTTTATGTCTTTTGTTCAGGGAAATTTTCCTATTACAAATTACAAGACTCACACAGACCCAAACAGACAGACACACACATACGCAATAAAAGACTGGCGTTGTGATTTGCATTTCTCTATGGCTGTGATCAGGTACTGAACAATTAAAACTATAATCAGATATCAGAATTATATTTATTAACTTCTTAAGAAAAAAAACAATGCGGTGTGCATAACAAACAATGGAGTGCAAACAGAAAATTATGACAATCTTTACTTTACTGCCAAACACAGATTCAGACACTTGGTCAGCTGTGTTGTATACATTCCAGTTTAATCAATTCTGCAGCTGGCTGAAATGTGCTGTAGTTGACTTGAGTTTGGATAATTATAGCAGTTTAACCTGTGACTCACTGTGGTTTTAGCTGAGTAACCACAGAATTTGTATCTGTATAAGTAAAGGGGTGTGGCGAACAAAACCCATCCCATGTAAATGCTTGTTGTGTGCTGGGTTCCTATGCTGTCCCTCCTAAGACTAATGAGGCGCAGCTTTTAAAGATCTGACCTTTTTATGCATTTTTCTGTTTGAGGTGAGATATTATTTTTACTTTATTCAGCACTGAGAAGATCTATGGCTTGTTTTGACAAATATATTGTCCTGAAGTCTGGCAAAGTGTTAAAAGGTATCGAATTAAACCTGCCCATATTACATTTGCAGCAATATACAACAATTATATGTCGTTACACTGGTAGCATACAATGATAGTTGCATGTGTAAAGTATTTCTCTCTGTTTTGGGGGGGGGGGGTGTAAGCTTTCTGCTGTTTGAAGTTTCATTGTGCTACAGTTTTCAAGGTGGGAGATACTAGATTTTTTTTCACAAATCTGCTCAACAGCAACTAGCAACATATTAAAACTGAATACAAAATAAATAAATAAAAATTCACATTTCCATTTACTTTCTTCTCCAACTCATTGATACTGGCTTAAATGCTAATAATACCATTTTAGCATGGGTAGCTTATATGCAGACAATAACATTTGCCAACAGGTGTGCAGCTAGGAATTTACAGACTGCAGACACTGAAGCAGTAATGCACCTCCTCAATCACCTCCACCAAACTGTATAGGTTATTCTAGTGCACTGAATTATATGGTAAAAACAATACTGAGCCCTCCCATTAAAATGCATAGGCTATGAACTGGTACTACAGTACATCACTTTGGCCACATCACACAGTATGTCTTTTGCTCACAATTCTGCACTGCAACAGGTTTCTGTAGAACAGATAGAAGACTTCACTTACAAGGTAGTATTAGGACAAGCCTGTATGCATCATGGCAGACACCTCCAGTGATGTCTACTGACAACAGTGATGACATTCAGTACCAAGCATTTGTACCACATCACAGTAGCCAGTCCCAGAGGTCTGACCACAACAGTTGAGTGTTTGGCGCCAAACCTTAGTACTACATCATGGCAACTAGTCCCACATATTCATTCACACAGATAATATGCAGCACAAACCAGTGTCTGCACCACAAAATGGAAAGTGGTCCACAAACAATCATTCATCCTCTTTACTCAGTCAAGCTAGTCCAGCACATACAGTGTACTCATAGCACTCTACCCATGGCCATAGTAACAACTTTAAGTCATCTAAAATTACCACAATGAGCACCTCTGAAACAACCTTACCAGAACTATATGACAAACTCTCAAAATTCAAATACAATATTTTCAGACCCCATGCAGCCTCAGCTGTCATTTATGACAACAAATTTTACTCCGATCTATGAAAGAGCATAAATCAAGCTCTCCAAATCAGCAGCAGATATATAGGGGAATGTTAAAATAAACAGTCTTAGTTAAATGCACCATTAATAAGCTACACAATAAAAGACAAAAAGCTAATTAAGGACTATAAGAAATCAATCTCTAGCCACATTAAAGACTCTGTTAAAAAGCTCTTCAAAAATCTGAAAGTTACTATAAGGAAGATCATAATGGAACACGTATTATCATAATATTTGTTAATCGTCTGATGCAGGTAAAGAAGAACACTTAGCAATGCCTGAATTTATACATAAGGGTGCTACCTACTCTGATACAGAGATACTGCTAATATATTTGGAGATAAATTTGCACCGACTAATTCAAAGCCACAGCTAGTGTGGGGCAAAGATGGAGGTTGCTTCAGGTCCAAGATGTTAGGCAACATTATCAACACTTCAGAAGACATGAGAATTGGTCCTTGTGAGTCAGTAATCACTTTTATGGGGTAGCTGGTCATGATAAAAGTGTCCAAAGTCAATGAAGCAGCCATTACTGAAATCATTGCCATTCAAAATGATTTGGGTGTGTGTGTGTGTGTGTGTGTGTGTGTGTGTGTGTGTGAGCGCGCACGTGCTAGGAACGTGTGAAAGATTTTTAGACAGATGAGAGCTATTGTGCTGAGTCATGCTAATTCTTTGACCAAAGGGTGTTTTTTTTTTTTTTTTGGTCCTTATCCCTGCAACTTTGATGGCAAGGCCACCAATTGGAAGGGGAGGTGTTCAGGGTACCAGCTGACCTAGGAACAGCACTGCTAAAATACAGTTATAGAAGTCACATAAATCCCTGAGTTCCTTCCTCTCACCAAGATTATTATGGAACAAATCTTAAATGCACTCTTCATAGCTTAAAATACCATCTCTATGGGCCCCTATAATATACCTGATTAATTAACTCATTACAGCAGAGTGTGCCTCCAGGCGTTCCTCCAGTTACCCCCTACTGTGCCTATAGATGTCAAATATTGCTTGTTCATATTTGCATTAATAATTCCAAAATCGTGCTATATACAAGGTATCAGAATATTTTATCTTGAAGCATACATGATGGCAAACACAATGGTATTGATATTTGACCTCCGTGAATGAGCATTTTTTAGAAATGTAAGGTGATAACTTAACTTTTTTAAAAGCTCAAGCCACACCCACTGGGAGTTAAAGGTACACACTAAAAGAGCTGTACTGGAGGAAATGAGTTAACCAACAGCATCAGACATGGCTTCTCTCATCCCATCCTAAAACTATTCAACTTAAGGACAGGCACAGATATACTCGAGTTATAGAAAATGAGTATCCTTATGCCCTTTATAAAGGGGCCCCCACCTCAAAGCTCATGGTACTATACACTTATCAACCTAACAAATGCATAATTTGCAAAGCCATGCAATGTATTAATTTATATCTACTTTCGTAAGATTGGCTATAAAAATATCAATGCTCTAGTCCTGCAACAATATGGTTTTGTCAAAAGGAGATCATGTCTATTTAACTTAGTAAATTTCTTTGAAAAAATCAATGAAGCTCTAGATAGCAGTTGTGCAGTTCATGCACCACACCTGGATCTAGCAAGACCTTTAACACTGTATCCCACGCTGGAATAGCAAATACGTTTAAATGTCTATACATAGACCCTTATGGTGCAGGACAGATGTCAAACTGACTGATAGAAAGAAGTCATGTAAAAGGTGATCAGAGGCATTCCTCAGGGGTTCAGTACTGGTATCCCTTCTTTTCAGTATCTACTTGTTGGATCGCCAAACCATGACCTACAAGTATTTCTAACTAAATTTGTCAATGACTACAAGCTGGGTGTTGTTATTCACTCAGCTAATACCACATTACCGCAACAAGGGCTAAAACATACAAATTAAATGTAGTTTAGGAAAAATGCTTAAGTTAAATGCAAAGACCTTTTGTAGACAATGACAGCAGCTAACATTATAGGACAACACCCACTCCACAAACATATGGTCATCAGAGATCTCAAGACCCTTCTATCCTCTGGCACCATGTAGCAACAGTAGTAAGCAAATTAGTCTGTCTAGCCCAATTAATAAGTTGAGTTCCTCACCCAAGTAAAAATAAGTTATTTTTCCTTTGCACTCTACCCAGATTGACCAGACCGATTACAGAATATAATGCTCCTTTTTGTATGCATCTATCCAAACATATCACACAACTATAAAGACCCTAGACTAGAGGTTCAAAACGAAAAAGATTATCAGAGTAAAAACCATCAGTCACCAAGACAGACTAGAATCTCTATCCATATACTTTGTATAACATAGACTCCTATGCTTTTACTTACATCTAGCATTCTGTGATATTCATTATTCAAATCTTCTTTGATCTCCTATACCTCCTACAAAACAAATAGTTACAAATTGTGACATCCTGCTCTGGGCCAGTAATCAAGGAGCCATAATCCTCACCACTGACACCAGTGAGGGATGTTCACTTAGAATAAAAACAGATACACACAGTATTTAGAGATGCAGCTCAGTTTCCCCTAAGAAACTGAGTTCCCTTAGGAGCACACAGGGAACACATTCCCATCCTGGGGCTGTGTTTTCTCTCTATCACCAGGCCTCAAATATGATCCCACATTGACCACAGCTGTAGAACTGAGTCCTCAGGCAAGTGTTCCAAGCCAGGTCCTCCTCCACCCTTCCCTTTCTGTGAAACCAGTGCTCTGTGTCCCTACATACACTCTTTGAAATTTTATTTACACACACACACACACACACACACACACACACACACACACACACACACACACACACACACACACACACACACACCTGGGAAAAGCTGGCACAGATTTACCAGCTATGCCCCCTTTTCCCAGCCTATAAGGTAGACACTGCCACCAGAACACTCCAAAGCTAGCTACTCTAAGCCTCTTACAAGGGTACCCAATTATACTGAGTAAAATTAATACTAATACAGATGGTAGTGTTTGATCAATGCAGCAAGGCTTTCAGGAATGGCCACAGTTTCACCAAATAAATATAAGTACTCTCAAACTTTAAAATATTCTCTGAAAGACCAGCCACAATGAAAAGTTTAAATACATTTAATAATAAAAGAACATGAGAATACTAAATATCTATTTAGAATAAACACCAGAGTTTCAATCACAGGAAATATTACCAATAACACAGAGGGAAGGAGTCACACAGATAAAGAAATCAATACTTAACTGATCTCACTATATTTTCCTGACTGATCTAAATAATTACGGTTTCCTACTTACTTAATAAAGTAAGGCAGGATGAAGTGGGCAAGTGATCCTTCTTTGTCAGGTTTCAAAAACAGACTGTTGAGAGCTAAGTCACATCTCTCACTAATATCTAAATATCATTTCAGTGCTGACTATAAAATTACATCATATTGGGTTATCTGACTGTGGTTCCCACATTACCCCCTTTACTAGCAAATGAATCAGAATCTAGGACATGTGTGTCATAATACACTCACACAGAGCTTTGCTAAGATGTGTTATAGCATCTGGAAGCTAAAAAAAATATTTCAAAAGCATCCATCTGTCCAGGGTAGCAATTAATTCACCCCTAAGGACAATACAGTAGGAGTCCTACTCCTGTTTTTCACAGTCATTTTGTCTCTGCCTGCAATCAGAACTGCAAGATACAATCATTATGGCCTAAACTACATAATTTAATTTCACACTATTTTTCAAAGTTAGCTGGACTGAGATTAACCTCTTCTCTTCCAGTATCGTCTGTTACAATATATTCATTTCAACAGTTACAATACAGTCTGACATATAGGTGCATTTCTTTTCTGCCCAGCAGGACCCACTCTTGGTACATTTTTAACACAAGCAGCTTTACAAATACATTTTCAACACAAATCAGTTTGATACACAAATGACACATAATTCTTTACAAAAACTCCAGCTAGCTATGCTAGCATATGTTACACATCCACTGCCCTACCTCTCCTAGCATAGTTAACACCACCTCACATCGTCACACAAATACTCAAACAAAAGACTTGACTCTCCAAAAAAACAAGATATGCTTGGAGGGATAAATTTATTCTCAATGCTCCCACTGTCACTGAAATATGTTACATAAACAGTACAGTGATATTCTCACTTGTTCTAAGGTAAACCTTGATGATTACATGGACACTGTAAATTCATCCCTATCCTGACTTGTTTTTCAACCCTAGAGGCAGAAGATGCCCTATGATGGTGGGTATTGACAAGGACAACTCTGCCACATATACTCTATTAATCTGTGAATTTAGAAATGTGTGCAGTGACCAGCAATTTATTTTTTTCTGATCAAAGTAACAGTAACTATATTACATAGTAATAGGACACAGGCAGCGAATCCAAGTGCCGGTGATTGTTTGCCCTTCACAGTACTACATCAGCAATTTCTAGTCATATATTACTGTAACTAGAAACTACAGAGAACTGTGCAGTCTAAGCACCGATGATCAATTACCTTTGGCAACTGATCGCAGTGCTTTCCCCGAAAATCTATAGTCAGCTAGTCAGATGACTACAGCCTGTCAGGAATTTTAGAGATGTGGACCTTCAGAGATGGTCTCCTTTTATAGGTGTATTTTTTACCTTGTTAGGAAACAAGATAAAACTTTGAGCATTGGTAACAGTGGAGATCACCCACACCAAAATATACATGCTTTTTTTTAATTCACTTTTACTATGATCAATATTGGGGGAGGAGTCCCTGCACACACCTCACAACTTTTTTGCCCAAGAGTTATGGACATAGTTAAAATAATAGGGGAGAGAAAATTGAGGGCATTTTTTAAATATTACTCTTACTTCATTAAATAAGATATGCTTTGCATCAAATTGCATTTTCTGAACAGTAAGAAGTCTGAAACTCTAATGTGTGTCATTACTGGTTGTTTATAATCCTCAGTGACATTTACAAGAAAATCAGGGGCAGGACAAAAAACAGGAGGTGCAATCAGAGATGTTCTGTAAAATCAAGGACAGCTGAAAGATATGGTTCTCTGCATATCTCACATCTTCTTTACTCATGAATTTGGGATACAGCCAAAAAATGGTGGGGGGGCAAAAATCAGACACATTTTTACACATTGCATTAATTAACTTTAAAAAAAGTTGAGAAAAGCAGCGACTTTTGCATCAACATGCATTTTCTGAACAGCACTAGGTATGTATCTTTATGTCTGGCATTACTGACTTGTCAATGGTCAGAAAATCAAAAATTTTAAAAAGGACAGCTAAATCATTAGCTGTTGTTTGTCTTTTCAGCTTTTCCCGGTAAGGTTGTTTATTGTGCCGAGTTGTCAGCCCGACGCCCAACCTTCAGCGAAGGCATGCCCATTCATTGTAATACACTTAAAAATTAATCAAATGACAGGTTTTGCATCAATGTGCATTTCTGAAAAATAAGAAAAGTGAAACTCCAATATCTGGCACTGCTGACTTGTCTGTAATCCTCAGTGATTTATCAGAAAATCAGGAATGTTTGCAAAACAGAAGATAGTTGAGCGGTATTATTCCCTGCATACCTCTCAAATTCTTTGCTCAGAAATTCTGGACTTAAGTCAAAAATAACGAGGGACAAAAATCAGGGAGAATTTTCAAACTAACTAGTTATTTTGCTGTTTCTGTAGCTGTGGTTTCTTTCTTTCTTTTTTTTTTTTTTTTTTTTTTTTTTTTGTGGTGTAGTATAATTTTCAAAATATTCACCTAATTCAAAAAAAAAAAAACAAGAACACTGCATCAGTGGGCCCAGACAGTATCCCAGGATGCCTTCTAAATAGCATGAAACATGACCTATCAGGGCCTCTGGAACTACTGTTTAACTATAGCCTCCAAACAGGTTTTGTGCCTCATGAATGGAGAAAGGCAACAGTCATCCCTCTGCACAAAGCTGGGCCATCTACAGACCCTGGAAACTAAAGACCCGTAAGTCTCACTACTCTTACATGTAAAGCCATGGAAATAATTATCATGGAGATGATCAAGAGATATATAGTAAAGCTCCAGACACTGGACCCAACCCAGTTTGGTTTCATCAAGGGCAGATCATGCCTACTCAAACTGGTAGACTTCTTTGTGAAGGTCACCAAAGCAATGGATGAGGGCAAAATTGTTCACAATGCCTACCTTGACCTGGCCAAGGCATTTGACACAATACCCCACTCGAGCACTGTTGACAAACTCAAGAGGTTAGGTACAAACCCATGTGTCACCTGGTGGATAGCCAATTGGCTCACAGACAGGACCCAGGAAGTTAGAATTGGGGACTCCACCTCTACAAAGAGGCTAGTCACAAGTAGAGTCCCTCAGGGATCAGTCCTTGGACCGGTCATTTTTGGCATTTACTTCTCAGACGTCAAGGCCAATGTCAATGGTCTCTGGCTGATTAAATGTGCAGATGAAAGCAAATTAGGAAAGTACAGTTGTGTACACTTACCATAAATGTAGATGTTCGAGTGTATTCACTGTTGCAGTCATTACATTTGGGGTAATCTGCTGGCAGGTTGCCCTCAGTCAGCCTGAATAACAAAGTCTTGGGTCCTGCATTGGTTGCAGTCTCCACTTCCATGACGTCAGGTCGTCAGGAGTATAAAACATGCAGCCGACGCCATTTTATTCAGTTTTTCTTGCCCCAGATGTCAGGTGCCCCCCAAATGAGGAGCAAAAATATATAAATAAACAGAAATATATATAAATGCACTTTTAGCAACATAAACTTTACCTTCATCTAAAAGCAAATACACCACAAAGGCTTTAGTGTATAGTGAAGGAAAGAAAAGTTATAGAAAGGGGGAAGGTGGGTGGGTAACCCGGACTGCAACAGTGAATACACTCGAACATCTACATTTATGGTAAGTGTACACAACTGTAGTATGTTCTTCATGTTTCACTGTTGCAGTCATTACATTTGGGTAGAATCCCAAAGCTATGGATGGGAGGATGGAGCTAAACAGCATTAGGAGTAGCTATAAGGCCCTGCAGAACTGCAGTGGCAAAGCCTGCCCTGGATTTGGAAAAGAGAGGCAAATGATAATGCTTTGTGAATTTATGAACAGAGCCCCAAGTAGCAGCCTCTAGAATGTCTTTGGTTGGAACCTCTCTGAGAAAAGCTGATGAAGTAGAGGCAGCCCTGGTGGAATGAGATCTAATCCCCTTGGCCACAGGTTTACCATGGTGCAGGTAGCAGAAACGAATGCAGTGGCTTATCCACTTAGAAATATTCTGCTTTGATATAGCCTTCTCCTCTGACCCTGCAGCAAATGCTACCAGTAGTTGCTCAGACTTTCTTAGAGATTTGGTCCTAAGTAGAATCTTAGTTGTCTGTATATGTCCAATGAATGTAGAATCCGCTCCCCCTTGTTCTGCGGATTTGGGTAAAAAGTTGGCAGGTAAATTGTCTGGTTAAGAGCCACACTGGATACTACCTTAGGCATAAAAGAAGGATTGGTCCTGAGGGACACCCTGTCCGGGTAAAATGTAATAAAAGGCTCCACAGCCATGACCGCCTGTAGTTCTGAAACCCTTCTTGCTGAATTGACTGCCAAGAGAAAAGCTTTTTTCCAAGATAGAAATTTTATATCCACAGTAGCTGCTGGTTCAAAAAGAGGCAGAGTGAGTTTTTCCAGGACAAAATTGAGGTCCCATGCAGGAGTTGGTGATCTTCTGGGAGGCCTTCAATTTTTGGCCCCTCTAAGATACTGTTTAAGCAGAGGATGAGAAAAGAGGGAGGCTCTGTGTTGTAATGAGCCAAGATGGCAGAGGCATGGATTTTTATTGAAGAAAAAGATAGGCTCTTGTCAAGCATCTCAGCCAAATATTGTAAAATCTGAGGAATATTGGGCTTTGCTGTATCTGTTCCTTATGCTTGGTTCCAAGCACATAATAGATTTTCTAGTACTAGGCCTTCTGGCTTCCAAAATGACATCCATTACAGATTTACTGAGAGGTGTTGTTTGAATAATTAAATGATCAGCCATGCTGCAAGGTTCAGAGTTTGGAGCTGAGTGTGCAGAATTGGATTGTTCTGCTGAGACATTAGATGAAGTATTTGAGGCAAATACCAAGGGGGAAGTTGAGACATATTCCTTAGAAGTGGGTACCAGTGTTGTCGAGGCCAGTCTGGAGCAACTAGGATAATTTTTGTTTTTTCCTATCTGACGTTTAGTAAGACCTTGGAGAGACGAGGCAGAGGGGGAAAGGCATAGACTAATAGGTTTTTCCAATTGAAGGATAGGGCATCCACTTTCCTTGCATTTTTGTGATGAATTCTTGTGCAGAATTTGTCCAGCTGATAATTTTGGGGAGAGGCAAATAGATGTCTGGGCTCCCCCATTTCCGTGTTAACATGCTGAAGATTTGTGGATCCAGTTTCCATTTGTGGGGGTCCATAAGATTTCTGCTTAGGTCGTCTGCCAGAGTATTTTGTTTTCCTGGCAGGAATTGAGCTTGAAGATGTATTTGATAAGTCAAAGCTGTGTTCTACAATGTGTTCCACAATGCCATGGCTAGTCTGCAAAGGGGGTAGAAATGTGTACCCCCCCCTGTTTGTTTATGTACCACATAACTGTGGTGTTGTCCATCTTTATCAGTAGTTGTCCTGGATGAAGTAAGTCCTTGAAGGCTGTCAGAGCATTCTGAACAGCTGGCATCTCTTTCTGGTTGATATGCACATGCATTTGTTTTGGGCTCCATTTGCCCTGAATGCATCTCCCCACCAGGTGGGCCCCCCAAGCATAGTCTGATGCATCTGTAGTTAGGGTTTGGGTGGCAGGGGGTAAAGTGAAGGACAGTCCCTTGTTTTGGTGACATGTCTCCACCCACCAAAGAAACTCCTGTTGTAGGCAGGGAATGAGAGAAATCATTGTCCTGTTGTAGGCAGGGAATGAGAGAAATCATTGTTTGCAGACTGTGACAATGTTGGCTCCATAAACTTTTTAGGCACCATTGAAGTTTCCTCATATGTAGTCTTGCATATGGAATTAGTAGAATGCAGGATGCCATGAACCCCAAAGCCTGCAGAATTTGTCTTGCAGATAATTGGGTCTTTGTTGAAGTATATTGTCAGTTGCCTCTGTTTGTCTGGTGTAAGGTAAGCCATCTGGGCAGTTGTATTCAAGCTTGTACCCAGGAATGTAAATATTTGAGAGGGTACCAGCTGGGATTTCTTTTCGTTTATTGTGTACCCTAGGCATGTTAGAAGCCTTTTTACAAATGCCAGATGTTGAAGAAGAGTGTCCTTGTCCTCTGCTTGAATGAGAAAGTCGTCCAGATAAGGATAAATTTGTATGCCTCTGTCTGCAGAATGTAATTACTGGTGCCCAAGGGCTCTTGCAGGAGTGTGTAGGGGTGCACTTGCACCCCCCTGGAACCGGATGGCTGAAAATGCAATTTTATTTTAATTAAAAAAAAAAAAAAAAAACTTTTTTTCGTTTTTGTTCGCTTTAAGAATGCCCTTTGCATCGTTCCCCTTAAGAATGCCCTTTGCATCCTTTCGGTTGCACAGGCAACAGGTCTTCGCGACCCGTTTTCATCTTCTGTGTGTGCGATCATTGGTTTACGTCTTTTACCGGGATTTGAATTGCAGAGGATGTTTGGATTACCAGATGAATGTAGAAGGGAGAGGTAGGTGTGTGTATATATACATATTCAGTCATGCAAGATCTGATAATTAGAAAATTAGAAATTAGAAGTGAGTATAAAATGTATTTTAACTTGTACAAAGCTGCACTGTAAGACAGCAAAGGAACACAATTTTGGAAATTTTAACACAACAAAAGAGACTTTGAATGTTGTAAAGAAAGGCAATAATTTTCATTTTGTAAAAATGGTACCGCTTCGAATAAAAGATTCACACATTTTATGTAAGTACTCATTTCAGCTGCTTTAAGATGTGCCATAGAAAATATAAATATGGACACTCAGACAGGTGGTAGTGAGTTTTATACAGATGACCAAAAAGAATGAAACCCTTCAAATTTTCACATATTTTTCAAAGTTTTCAAAAGTACAGATGTAAACAATATTGCTCCAAGAGTGACTCTCCCAAAAAGAATGATGCAGATTAGACAATGCAATTCTTAATTAACCCAATTTATTTAGTTAATTAGTGCTTTTAATGAGGAAGTAAATGAAATCCTTTCACAATCAAGGTAATGAATGAAAGTGTCATGACCACTACTACTTATACAAATATCATGCTTGAGTTAGGAATACATGAATATTCTGAATTATACAGTGACTGGCCATTAACATTCAGAAACAAGCACTGATTGGACAGCCCAACCAGTGTGCCCATTGTAAATTGAGCATATACTAACAGCAAAAGTCCAGTTGAGTGGTCAGACTTTTTTTTTTAATTGCTATCTCTTAGACAAGCACTAGTCTGAATGAAGGACTCTGAAATTAAAAGCATGTCATTATTTTTTGACTTTGTTTCTCATAAAATGTATTTTTTTCTGACAAATCATTGAGGAACAGTCACGAAATAATGACAGGCATTCAGTTTCAGACTTTCTTTCCATCAGACAATGGACACGTATTCACATTTTTCCAAATAAGAGGTACATACAAGGCCAGAGAAAACAAGTACAAGTATCCTATTTTTGTTTATTTTTACTGGTTATTTATAGCACTTCTATTGTCTGCTGCATACTTTTCTAGCTAGTTTCACTGTGTGTGAGGTATTAACTGGAATTTTTCTATATTTGTTAAACACCTGTTTGGGTTTGTTTGTTCTGATTTTGTATCTTCTGCTCCTCCTTATTCCCTTTCCACTTTACCAAAAAATGTTTAAACTTGTTTCCTGCCTTTCCTTGTAGTCTAGTCCAGATACAGATTTGCTGTATCCAGGACTGTTTGTAAGCTTCTGAGCCCGCCCCGCTTAGCTAGGGTTAAACTATTCGCCAAAGTCTGCTCCTCAAATTTTCTCTTAGAACTAGCCAGTTTTTTAGTTGTAGCACTCAAATCTGTTTCTTTGAGCTCAGCACTTGTTCAGAACTCATTGTAAGCACTAAATAAGCTACAATTTACTACAGCACTCAACTTTCCTCACTTGTCTAGAGGAAAACAAGTTTTAGTACTTAATAAATAAGCACCTATCCAGGCATGTCCAAGGGTCAGCTACCGGTGTTTTCTCCTATCTACCTGATGAATCTGGGCATCCTGGGGCAATGCAGCAATTGCCTCATATACACAGACAACCCTCTCCTCCTACCACCCAACACTATAACCTGTGAGAGATGCTCTTATATAGCCAAACTGGAACCAAAGCTCTCTTCAACCAAGACTGGACTAGACAGTCAAGAGGAGAGGGTAAACACTTGCACCACACCACACTCATCACATGGTCTCTCAAACCTACACCAACAAAACACACACATAGAAACACAAAACACACACCTACATTCATGGAGGCTCTCAATAAAATCTGCCCAAGCAACAGGGACTTCCAAAGCAGCAATGCAAGCAACCTCCAGGCCCGCAACACGACCCAAATGACACATAGCTCACAAGCTCAGTGTGTCACTCACCCACAGCCCATAAGTCATAACAACATATCCAACACTCTAGTCATTGGTGACTCTATAGTCAGCACACTGATGTTCCACTCCTCAGGCTAAACAAGGAGAAAGTTACTATCAGCTGCCTGTTGGTGCCAGGACCCCCCAGATAATGCACAAACTCAAGTCACTCCACAACAAGTTCAAATATGGATTTATATTTATGCACATACATAGTATATATGCTTGTTTTCATATATTTTGTTTAATGGTATTATATTAACTTTATATATATTTTGTCGGAGATTATTAATATTTTATTTTATTTTGTTTTATAATGTTTTCATTCTATATTTAGTTCATGTTCATAGATTTGTAGCGGTGAGAAATGACTATGCATTATCTAGTGTGCTCAAACCCATAGCGAATATAATGTATACTTGTAGGTTGCAATTGTAGCTAGAGTTCAGGTTTAATTACTGAGGGTATCTAAGCAATTGTGACTTTAAGTAGCTATTGGATTAATTGATTGATTGTTAAATTGAAAGTATGGTATTTCCTCTGTATTTGTATAAAAGGAAGTGTAGAATGGATGCATTTTAAGATCTGTTCTTCATAAAATCTGTGGTTTCTGTATTTTTGTGCCCTTGCAAAGCCAGTAGTGCATTGATGCAGTGGTAGCAGTGTTGCCTGACAGCTACATGTTCTTTGGTTTGATTCTTGGCTGGGGTGCCTTACCTACTAAAAGTTAGCTTTTGTTCCAAGTCAGACGTTCCTGGTTAACAAATGTTAAAAATGACACATTTGAATATCAGACTTCATATTCTTCAGAAAGTGCATGGTAACACAAAAGCTTTTATTCTAGCAATTTTCTAAGTGTATAAGATGGTTATTTGAAATTTGTCCCTATTTTTGGGACTGTATTCCCCCATTATTGGCTTCATCCAGGTTTTGTGCTAAGGTTGAGAGCTATGGTAAGAACTGAATATGTTTGGGGGCAGGGGGCTATATTCCCCCATTACTAGCTTTGTCCGGTTGTTTTGCTAAGAGATTGATGAGAGCTATGGTGAGAACTGAATTCACTGAATGTTTGGGGCTGTATTCACCCATTATTGGCTTTGTTCAGGTGTTTTGTGCTAAGAGGTTGACAGCTGTGCTATGGTGAGAACTGAATTCACTAGATGGTAGCCATTTAAGTTTCCATCTTCCTCTTTCACAAAACAGCTTATTTGGCATAATGGTATGTTGCTCTGTTTTGCACAGGGTCCCCTGGGTTCAAGAAATATATGGTGGTAATGCAGCATTTTATTCTAGCAACTTTCCAACATTATACAAACAATGTTTAAAATGTGTCCCTGGTTTTGCCCCCAATAAATTTTGGCTTTTTCCAGATTTCTTGTGCTGCAAAGTTCAGAGATACAGCTGAGTGTTAAGTAGATTTTACAAGGAGCTGAGAGCTGCAGGGGAACAAAAGTTTAGTGCTGCTTATGCTTAGTCTGCTTGCATTGTTAATAGCACAACAGCTAGTGTATTTGCTTTTGATGCTCAAGGTTGTGGGTTCTACTCCCACAGTAGATAGATGCATTGCTGATATTGTACTGTGTTATGAAAGGGGTGGATGCTGCAGTCGTTTTGGCAAAGATACCTAGTAACTATGAACCTGTTATCAGTTTGCTATCCATTCCCTATTGTGGTATTACTAGCTTATTTTTTAATGCATGCAACATAGGCAATTTATTCTTCAAGGGCAACAGGCACTTTATTGTAGATGAAACAATGACATATAAAGTTGTTTGCTAGCAGCAACCTCTTTATTAGTTACAGATGTCTTTAATGTGGATTTTACTACTACAGAGATTGTGCATATTTACTGATACTGGTGGACTATAGAAGGTTGAGTAGACTTTTATGATGGAAATGTTCTGAATTGGGCAGTTTTGTCATTTGGTGTATGCATTTTGTTTCATTGTTTACTGGAAAAATGCTTAAAACAATAAATTTAAACTATATTGTACAAAGAATATAATGTAATGCAGTCGGAAGGTGTATCAAAGAGCATGTATGTTTCATGTTCAAGGGGCCTATGATTTTGAAAATAGCCCAAAGTTAATATTTATCTGCCACTGGCAAAATGTATTTTCTTTGAATGTGGGTTTCAATGCTGTTTCAATGCATGTGAGTTTCAAAGGCAGAAAAGTTTTAATGCTAAGTCTATTTTCATTGTGAGACTGCATTGCTTTGTTTAACAGATATCTATTAGGGTTTGTGCTGTAAAATGCAAAATAAAACTTTCAAATGAAATCTAAATCATCGCAGAAGTAAAGCAGTATGTACATTACAGTGCTTATGGTAACTGGGGCAAAATAACCAAGGAATGCAGCATTGGAATGGCTGCAGGGGCATTCGACCATGATTTTGTGAGGGGGGTAGGAATGTCAGACAGCCGGGATTGAACTGTAGCTCTCAGTTGCCCATATTTTTGTAGAATGAATAGATATTTGCTTCTTATTTTTGGTTTGTTCATCATACAATTTGTGATTTGCAAATAATTTAGGAATGAAGTCACTAAATGATGGACATTGAGTTTCAGATGTCATAACCTTCAGAAAAATGTATGCTAATGCAAGACCTGCTATTCTATCACTTGTCTTAAGTTTGTACAAGAACAATTTTAGTAGTGTTTGTATGTTCTCCCAATATTTGGCCTTGTCCTGATTTCCTGCATTAAGAGGATGAGAGGTATGTGCAAATCTTTGTAGAATTAGGAATATCCAAACCTCTTCATTGTCCCCAGTTTTGGCTCAAAATGTTGATCTCCCTAATAATCCCTCCTCAAAATGGAAATTTTGGAAGAAAACGGATTGAAGTCTCCTAGAATAATGTTGTTGGCTTAATGCATAGGGACACTATATTAGTTAGGTAGGAGATATGGACTGATGGGGTACATAGAGAGTTAGGTATGACACAGTAAGGAGTTTTGTTAATGCTAAGTTGTATGCAGAGGAATTCCATTATCTCACCTAGCAAGTCTGGAGATGAATTGTTCTTTAAGAATATGTAGACACCATCACCCTTTCATCTAAGGTGGTAGGCCTGAACTTGTGGCAGGTATTGAAATTCTGCATTAAAGGAGTGCTGTCATGGTCTTGAACTAGGTCTCTGTGATGATGCATATATAGATGTTTTCCAGGGGAAGCAGTGCTTGTAAGGAGTGGACTTTTTAGCTTAGGCTCTGAAAAGGAAATTGGTTATTTTCTAATTCATGTAGCTATAAAATTCAGTATAAAAGCTGTAACAGTTTCTGAATGCAAACACACTATTTATTAAAGCAGCATCATGGTAGGGGTATCAGTACAGAGAGATTCAACTATACATAGACATGAATTCCTTTATACCTTTCTGTCAAAACTAACACACACCATGGTCACACACAGTTTAAAGTTGTTGTAACTTTGAAAAATCTATTTATGTATTTCTTGCACTAAGAAGTTGAGGTGTGTGTGAGAGAGAGAGAGAAATGCCCTAGTTAGATCTAACAGGTGGAATTTGTTTTCAAGTGCATTTTCAAGGAATTATGAGCTTCAAGGAAGCAAAGGTTAATGCTGCTCATGCTAAGTCTGCTTAAAATGTGCAACTGTTTTGTTTTAGCAAATGGTATCATTATTGTGGTATAGAATTTTAAAGCAGTGTTAGGACAGTAGGAAGCATCTTGATGCAAAGGGCTGTAGGTTCTATTCATACAGCATGTACATTTGTATTTTAGGGGGTATGGTACTGCTGTTCTTAGTATGTCCTCCTTGATGAGACACCTAATAACTATGAACCTGTTTTTCAGCTTGCCACCCATTCCCCATTGCAATATACCAACTTACCATTTATTTTAATGTAGCACAGGCAATTTATTCTTCAAGGGCAACAGGCAGTGAATTTGTAAAAGAAACACTGAAATATAAAGCTTTTTCTAGCAACAACCTCTTCATTGGTTTGATCTCTTTAATGTGGAATTATTCAGATGACTTTTACTTCTGCAGAGATTCTGCATATTGATTGATATTGGTGGATTGTATGACAGATGTTTGAGTGGCCCTTTATGGTTGAAATGTTCTGAATTGGGCAGGTTGTCATTATTGGTTCATATGATTTGTTTCATTGCTTAAAGGAAAAATGCTCAGAACTATAAATTTAAAATGCACTCTAACAAGTGGTGCTGTATTATACAAGGGATATAATTCAATTATTATGTAGTATAATTAATACAGTCAGGAAGGTGAATCAAATAACTTTTGCATGGTTCTAAAAATGTGTGCAAGGAGCCTATGATTTGGAAACAGGCCAAAGGTAAACTACTGGCCAGATGGAATGTGGGTGCTGTTTCTGAATGTGGGTTTCAAAGGTAGAGAAGTTTTAATGCTGTTTGTTTTCATTGTAAGACTATTGCTTGGTTTAGGTTTAGTAAATGTCTATCAGTGTTTGTGCTATAAAATTTGAAATAAAAGTTGTAAATGAAATCCAGATATCTGTAATCATTGTAGAAGTAAAGCATAAAACAGTATGCACACTGAGAGATTTGAACAGTGTCTATGACAAATGGGGAGAAATAGC
This sequence comes from Protopterus annectens, assembly GCF_019279795.1. NCBI lineage: Eukaryota > Metazoa > Chordata > Ceratodontiformes > Protopteridae > Protopterus > Protopterus annectens. The sequence continues at coordinate 931,798,714 of NC_056730.1, read as the reverse complement.
CAAGTAATGGGACACTGGAATGGCTAGTGGGCGGGGCAGCAGAGGGTGGGGCTGTGCGGGTGGGGCTTGCTCTACCCCTGCAAAAAATCCTGCGGGCTCCCTTGCTGGTGCCAGGCACTTTGTAAAGACCCTGGGTGCAGTAGATAAGCCAAAGGGCAGTGCAGAGAATTGGTAATGCAAAAAACCTGCCTTGAAGCGGAGTTATCTTCTGCATGATTCCCTTATTGGGATATGCAGGTATGCCTCTTAAGTCTAAAGTCACTAACCAAGCGTTTCTGCCCAGCATAGACAGTAGCTGTTTTAAAGTCAGCATTCTGAATTTTGGAATGTCCAGGAACGTGTTCAAAATCGATAAATCCAGTATTGGACACCAAGAATTGTCTTTTCTGGGTACCAAGAAAAGTCTTGCATAAAAACCTTGTCCTTTTTCCTTTTCTGGTGCTGATTGAATAGCCCTCATATCCATGAGGGACATAACTTGTTTCTGAGCATCTGCCCACTGATTTTGTGGCAGATCTGGCCATCTGTTTGGAATTGGCAAAGTATGGAAATGAAATCTGTACCCCTGGAATACTATGTTCAATACCCACTTGTCCTGGGTAATTAACTGCCATTTTTGAGCATGAAGTGTTAGTTTTCCCCCCAAGGGGGCTGCCAAAAGACAAGTGCTTGGTGATGGTAGAGGAAAGTCATTGAGACTGCTTACTGTAGGGTTGTCCTTTGTTTGCTCCAGATTTGGAGGTGGAGGCACCCGATTTCTTTGACCTGTAAGGTACCATGTGATTGGTATCTGGAGCCTTTTGAGCACATGGATTTGCCCTGAGCGGCTCTGCTGGACACAGGAAAGGACCAATTTGTAGTAGGCCAGTGCCTACTGAACCTGGGTGGCTGCACTTGCAAGAAATATTGTACAGTTTGCATAGATTTAGCTTTGTCTTCCATTTTCTTTAAAACCTCTTCTGCCTTATTACCAAACAGAGTGTCATGCTGCAAGGGGGCATCCAACAATTTAGCTTTAACATGATCAGGCAGATTTTGCTCCTTGAGCCAGGCATGCCTTCTAATCACAGATCCAGTAACTGTGGCCCTGCAAGAGGCCTCCAAGGAATCAAAAACCACATTGCAAAGTATGCTTTCCAACCTGTTCTGCTGAATGCAATAATTCTTGTAACTCTTTATTTACCACACAATCAGAAATCAACATCATTTTCTGTTTCAGTAGGCCCATAACATGCTGTTGATACTTAAACATATGAAACTGGCAGTTTAAGGCTCTGATTGCCGAGGTAGCAGACGTATAAACCTTCTTTCCCCATCTATCCAGCGCCCTGGAATCTCTATCAGAGGGGGTAGGATTTTTGGCTGTAGAGGTCTTAACACCCTTGGGACCCTGTGAAATAGTCTCAGGGTCAGCAGCAGGAGTTTTGAATAGAAATTTGTGGGAGTCAGGAACCCTGTAATATCTGTCTGGATTACTAGGAGCCGGAGGTAGGAAATCAGGAGCCATGCTTGATTCTGAAAACACATCATCAACAATGTCTAATACAGGAGGTATAGCCAAAGGCCTATGCTGTGGAAGAAATCCCTAAGCCTCTTTTTTGATTTAGAGAAGTCCTGACTTTCCCAGTGAAAATGTTCCCTTAAAGTATGCAACGTTTCTCCAAAAGAGTAATCCTCAGGAGGAGATGCAGATGGGATGGATTCCTCTGCATCAGAATCCTCATAGGGTGAAATGGAAAATTCCTGATCAGAAGAAGAATCAGAAGAAATGGAAACCTGATCTGAAAATTCATAATCAGTGCCTTGCCTAGGCCTCTTAGCGTGTGTGTGTGTGTGTGGGGGGGAAACCCCTGATCAAGGTAATTAAGTCTTCAGCCATTTTGATCATCTGTTTTTTTAGGCATAGGGGCATGAGTACGTGGGCTCCTGCAGTTTTTTAGACATAGAAGAAGCTTTTGACCTTGTTTTTGAGGCTGGCGTCGGTTTTATATAAAAATGTTGAGGCCTGAAAACACCCTCAGAAGCCGGTGCCTGCTCAGCGGCTCTGGACCCATCCAAGGGAGAGACATCTGTGGGTTCAATACTCTGAGAATCTCGCAGCATGCCGGACTCCGAATGGGTCTCGATAGAGGCCTGCGACTCAAAAGTAGCGGGTATCAGGGGCTGCGAAAGAGCCTCACTGAGTACCGGCGAAGCGGAGACTGGCTTAGGTGAAGCCCCATCATCGGTTTTGGACCTCAACAGTCTGTCTATGTCTTTTTCTTTGCATTTTTTGTGAACTCCGGTAGTCAGATTGCTAACCGACGACATTTCAGGATAATTAAATCTTGATCCAAAATATTTAGAAGCAAAACTATACCAACGCTTAATAATGCGTTGGTTAAATCTAGCACAGAACCGACAGCAAGGCACGTTATGATCTGGGCCTAGGCAAGGAATACAGTATAAATGAAAATCCTTATGAGGTATTTGCTTCCCACAAGTAATGCAATTATTAACTTTTACTGACATCGGTAAGGAGCAAGAAAAAGTTTCCCCAACAGGGTCCTTAGCTTTAGTTTGAAGACTTTGGTTCTGAAACTTGAATGCAAAAATTTCAGGAGTCAGCCGACCGGCACTTGCAAAGTACTTCTGCTTCGGGCACCGAGCGGCAAGAAAAACTGAATAAAATGGTGTCGGCTGCATGTTTTATACCCTTGATGACCTGACGTCATGGAAGAGGAGACGGCAACCGACGCAGGACCCAAGACTTTGTTATTCAGGTCGACTGAGGGCAACCTGCCAGCAGATTACCCCAAATGTAATGACTGCAACAGTGAAACACGAAGAACATCTGTCATTAAACCTCACACTGACACACACATTCTCCAGGAGGAGCTGACACAGACAAACAACTGGTGTCACAGTCATGGACTACAATTAAATGCCAAGAAATGCATAATAGTATAATTTGGGAAGTCATCCATCCCTGGTAAATATCATATTGACAACACACCCCTTAGAGTTGTCCCAGTAATCAGGGACTTAGGGACACACAAACAGTATCTAGCCTTTGACAATCATGCGTCTACAGTGGTGAGGAAATCATTATATATTGCACAACTTATAAACAAAGGTATGTCATCTAAGTCTAAGAAAGTCACTGTTCCACTGTATTCGGCATTCATCAGATATATCATCGAGTACAATTCCCTCTTTGGTATGTACCTAACCAGGGATATCCACAGAGTTTCCTCACTAAAAGAATACAGGGTGTAAGTAAAATGTCCTATGCAGATGGCCTCAAGGCCCTAACCCAGTATTCTCTCCCCTATAGGCTTTTTAGGGTACATCTATGCCTGCCATACAGGGCATTCTTAGACCCCACTCTGAAGGACCTCCTGCATATCCACAAAACAAACAGCACCAAAATTACCCATTCTAAAGACTTAAACCTTGCCTGTGATATAAATACGTCCTGCTGGAGAGATAGGTATGTATCCCAGAGACTACCGCGTCTATGGAATAGACTCCTCATCCATGTGAAGCAGAGTTCCTCCCTAACCCAATTCAAGTGCAACTTGGACAACTGGATGGGAAACCAGAAATTCATCCCTGGTTTGGCACCTATGTCTCTAATGGACACAAGTAACCTGTAAATGGTTCACCTCCCAAACCCCTGCTTAAACTTATCAAGGGTATCAGAACTTGTCAGAGATTTGGGATGCATGACTAGGCTTAAAAAGGCCCTTGTGGTTGTTAGCCTAGTAAACACCAATGAACCTATGAAAAATGTTCATAAAGCAACAGGTTTTGCATCAATATGCATTTTCTGCAAAAAAAAATTAAGTATGAAACTCTAATGCCTGCCAATCTTCAAAAAATCAAACATTTTATAAGGAACAGCAACATCAGAGATGCCCTGTGAAATGAAGGACAGTACAGACATATGTATTCTGCATAACTGCTGAGTTATACAGACACACAGGTACAAGGGGATATACCTACAAGCTTGCATGCACATACACATTACAACACATGTACTCCTGCACCTGCATCACTCCTGCATAATTGCATTCCCATGCACACAAACTGAGATTGAGATTCTAACACCCCTTTTCTGAAACAAATGAACATAGTTACGTAGATTGTGTATGCCTCCCAAAGTCCATGCTTGCCAACAGAGCTCTTTTTTAATTAATAAATGTTCTAAGCCACTGCTTTTCTATCCAGACTTATCTTTCACAGAATGAAAAAGGTAAACCTTATGAAATCTTCACAAACTGATGTGCACTTACACAGAGCAATGTACTCATCTTGTATGCATTTTAAATTGTGTTCTATCATATTTTTAAATGTTGGTACTGTTGACTGGTTATCTGATATAGTATGTGATATAATTTAAAAATGATTATAACTTACATTGTTTTAAGTCTGGTGAAGTTCACATTATTATAGGATGCAAGCACTTCCTCAGCAGAAGTTTTTGCCTCCTTCTTTGTGTCTGCCTACTTGTTGTTATTTTACGTGCACACACACACACACACACACACACACACGTATTAAATATATTATATATACTACAAACACACACACAAATATATATATATATATATATATATATATATATATATATTTAATTATGCATGTATTCTTATATAAATAAATATATAGGTTCATAGGTAGGTACTAGGCTATCTGCCAGAGGGCATTTATAAGCCTAGCCAGAGTGTGTCGGCTTTTGCTGCCCCATTGATTAATTAACTGATCCTCTGTCAAGCAGAGTCAATGAAGTGATCCCAGGGGTGTATTTTCTGTTACCCATCCGATCGTCAAGGTTTCTCTTGAAGAGCGTTAGTGAGGGGCTCTGCCTGATGTAATTTGGAATTTTGTTCCAAAGCATGAGGAGTCTCTGTGACAGGAATCTATCCCTCCAGCATGTTCTATTTATTGTTGTGGCGAGGTTTAGCTCACTAGAGCCAATGGCTCGCAGTGACTTGGATTTATTTAGGTGGAGCATGTCCATCAATTCTGAGTTGGACATGGCTTTGTAAGTCAGGCAGAGATCACCTCTGAGTAAGCGATATGCCACTGAGTACAGGTGGAGTTCTTCCAGTCAGGCTGCATAGGACATATGTTTGAGGCCAGTAATCCTCTTGGTGAGGTACTTTTGTGGTCTTTCCAGCTGTTGGAAATGTCTTGTGAGGTACATCCCAAATGGGGCATTGTACTCTATGATGGGTCTAATGAGTGACGAGTAGAGGTACACTATAACCTCTTTATTTCTAGAGGTGAACCCTTTAAGTAATTAGATGGGCCACATAGAAGGATTTCATTACTACTTTGGCAATATGATTGTCAAAGGAGAGATTACTATCTACCTGGGTCCCCAGATCTCTTATTACCTCTTCTGTATTAAGGGGGCTGCCACCTATGTGGTAATTCGTGGGCGTTTTGTTTTTACCAAATGGGATGACTATGCATTTTTTGGCATTTAGCTTGAGGCCATGACTTTGACACCAGGTGTCCGTCTCAGTAAGGCCCTTTTGGAGGATGTCCGTGTCAGCCGGAGAGTCAATTATGGCTCCCAGTTTGCAGTCATCGGGGAACTTGGTTAGCCATAGTCCTCCTGTGTTTGCCTGTACTTCTGAGAAGTATATGCCGAACAGTAGGGATCCAAGGACTGAGCCTTGCAGGACACCACTTGTGACTGGTTTAGAGTCGGACATATAGCCCGCTATTCTTACCGTGTGAGTTCTGTCTGTAAGCCATTTGGCAACCCATCTCGTGATGTAGGGGTTTATGTTCAGGCTGGTGAGTTTTTCTGTAATACCCGAGTGGGGAATGGTGTCGAAAGTCTTGGCGAGATCAAGGTAGGCTGT